>NC_057828.1:26058234-26378234 GCF_910594005.1 Cervus elaphus | reverse complement strand
GTGAATGATCAGTATTCCTTTTAAAAGGTCCAGAAAACCAGAGAGAAAGCATTGTCAGACAGCACCCTGGTGCTGATTGATCTGTGCAAGCAAGCCTGGTGCCGGTGGTTTAGAGAAGAGATTTTCAGGCTGCCCTGCTCTGGTCAGGGGAGGTTTTAAGGAAAAGGTGGGATCTGAATTGAGTCTTCCAGGGTGGAAACTTTGAGAGATACAAAAAAACGGTGAGGGACTCAAGGCAATAATAAGAAGGAAGGACGTCTGATTGTGGTCCTGACCATCTTACCCTCACAAAGGGGCTGAAGACAAAAATCCAGAGTTAAAACAAACCGGCCCAGTCCTTTGTTGATCACAAGCCAGAGAGAAAGTTCCAGACCCAGAATTTTAGCTCTAATAGTGTGTATTATTCTTCATATGTGTACTGCAGCTTTTTGATTTTGCTTTTTAATCACAAAATGAGTCTCATATGTTTCACAACAGTCCAAAATGTTGGGCACCTCAGGTTAGAGTGCCCCAGCGTGTTCTGTGTACATTTCTCCACCAGGAGGCACTGTGGTCCCCCCCAAAAATACGCATCCTTCAGAATAACCTAATCAGGCATCAAAGACCCTCACACCTTAAAAAAATTAAAAAAAAAAAAAAAAAGCAGTTAAATCCAAGGAAAGGAGCAAGGGAGGCATAGCGTTACCTCTGCAAAGACACCACAGCCTGAAATTACGATATTGGGCCTGAAGTTAGCTGTTTTAACTTTCCTCTCTAGCCTGGAGTTGAGATCTGCCAACGATGCCTCGGAAAGGATCAAGAAGGGACTGGCATCTGAGTACGGGATCTGATGAGGAAAGAAGAATTGTTAGAGCGTGACACACACAAAGGCATTTCTCAGAGGTCACATGGGTCTGGTTCCTGGAACCTTCCACCCCTCCCTCACCCCACCTCCCCACGCAATCTTTCTAAGTATTTCTCTATTTCTTTTTATAGCAAAGTCACAGCAATTCAGAAGCTTTCAATAGCCTTGCAGATAACAGGAACTGCATGATGGAGTGAAGAAAATGGGGTCTTAGAATCCTAGAGCTGCCCCTTTCTCATCCTCCAAACTCTCACAGGTTGATCTTAATAAGGTGGTTGGGTTTGATGACCTCATTAGGTATGATAAAAAATAGTCACTGATTCCACGGATATGTATTTTTCATGAAACCTGCAAATCAACATTCAAAATGGCTGTGGCAATGGTGCCACAAACCATTGTATGTTTCACTCTTAGGATGAATTTTTAAAGCCTTATTCCTTTAAGGGCCAGCCTGGTCATTTTAAATCTGTGGATCTCCATGCCTACACTCATTTGCCCAACTGAGATCTGACACAACATGGCAATCCCAGTGTAAAAAGGCTGGACTCCTCATGCAATTACAGAGGGACTGGGAAAGATACTGACCTAGAAGAGTTTTGAAGCCATGTTGGCACCAGAAGCTTCTATAAGTAGAAATTTTTGCTCTCGGGCAAAAATGCAAGAGTCCTCCAAATCAAGAAACACAGATGATGCTCCCAAGGGAAGGGCTTTATTTTTTACCAATAGCTTGTGACAAAAGTAACAGCTTTTGTCATAAGAGATCACAAAAGATAAAAGATGAGATCTGAGCTCAGCAGACATGTGCCATGCTCTCCCCTTCCAAGGAAGCCTGCCTTCCACAGGACACACAGTGAAGGCCAAAAACCAAGGGGTGATCCTCTGACCTGGTCCGTGGGTCGGAATGCGTCTTCTACTTGGTGAGAATTTCTCAGTTGCATGTGGGGTTCAAAGTGCACCAGGCGGTAGGGCTGCGTCTTCAGGAAGTTTGTTATCCACTGGGCCGCGGCCTCGCCACAGTCTCTGCCCTCGATCTCCAAGCCGTGCACTCTGCGAGGGGTGGGGACAAAGGACAGGCACGACTTTGACAACCTGGACACCCTGCCACGTCCCGCACAGATCCGAAAGTCTGCACCTCGCTGTGACGTCGCTGTAATTCCTTCATTACCAGATGTCATTTTAGCCTGGCCCTGACTCTGAACCATGTGGAAACCCAATAAAGACAGAATTTCAATCCCTCCTTTCTCCACTTTTTTTATAGTTGATTTACCATATTGGGTTAATTTCAGGTGCACAATACAGTGACTCAGTTTTTTTGCAGATTATACTCCATTATAGGTTATTGTAAGATGTTGGATGTAATTCCCTGTGCTATAGAGTAAATCCTCATTGCTTATCTATTTTATAAACTAGAGATGCAGATGCAGCCTTGTGATGCCTTGCCTGAAAGGAATGCAGGCAGAATAAAATGAAATCATGTGTTTGAAAAGAGAGGGAGTTCTCCAGAAGAAACCTAATGTATTAGTATAAAATAAAATTGCTGCAAGAATGTGGTTTACCCAGTTGGACAGAAATCTTTATTAAAAGGCTGGTATAATGATAATAGGGGCTTCCTAGGTGGCTCAGTAGTAAAGAATCCACCTGCCAATGCAGGAGATGCAGGAGACCTGGGCTGGATCCCTGGGTCGGGAAGATCCCCTGGAGAAAAGAATGACAACCCACTCCAGTATTCTTGCCTGGAGAATCTCGTGGACAGAGGAGCCTGGAGGGGTACAGACCATGGGATCGCGGAGTCGGACACTACTGAGCGACTAACACTTCCTTCCTTCCATATTTCAGGTTTTTTGAAAGTTGAATCAATTTAAAGAAAAACATCAAGTAAGTAAGTAAGTGGTTTATAATTCAACATAAATCATGATCATGTTTTGAAAATGCTGAAGTTTGGGAAAGAGGACAGAGTCAAGGGACCTATGTCTTCTATATGAAATGTCCACTTAGTTCCTCTGCCCATTTTTTAATTGGATTGTTTGAGTTTTTATCCTGTTGAGTTATTAACCCCTTACCAGATACATGTTTTGCAAATATTTCTTCTCATTTTGCTGATAGTTTTCTTTGTTGTACAGAAGTTTTTTAGTTTGATGGAGTCCCATTTATTTATTTTTGCTTTTCTTGTTTGTGCTTCTCATATCTAAAAAATCTCTGCCAACCAGGGAAGCCCTTTCATCACATTGGTTGATAGCAAATCTCTCCCAGATTTGGGA
Source organism: Cervus elaphus (assembly GCF_910594005.1). NCBI lineage: Eukaryota > Metazoa > Chordata > Mammalia > Artiodactyla > Cervidae > Cervus > Cervus elaphus. Next base: position 26,375,132 of record NC_057828.1, on the reverse strand, counting down.
ATTTCTTAGCTTCAAATAATCTTTCTGCCACCTTCTATTTCTCTTCTCCTTCAGGAACTCCAATAATTCACAAATTGTTTCTTTTAATGACATCCCATAGACCACATAGGTTTTATTCACTCTTTTTTGTTGTTCTTTTCTGACTAGATAATTTCAAAGATCCTGTGTTTATTCTCACAGATTCTTTCCTTCGCTTGATCCATTCGGCTGCTGATGCACTCCACTGCATTTTTAATTTCATTCATTTTATTCTTCCCCTCCAGAATTTCTGTCATTTTGTCCACTTATCGTTTCCGTGATTTAATCAAATTGTCTTTCTATGTTTTCTTATATATCACTGAGGGTCTTTAAAACAGCTATTTTCAGTTAATTGGGCACATCACAGATCTCCGTGTCTTTGAAATAGATTAGTGAAAAATTATTACGATTCTTTGGTGATATAATGTTTTAATGATTTTTTTGCATTCCTTAGAGTTTTGTGGTGCTGGCTTTGCATCTGAAGTAGCACTCACCTCCTCCAGTCTTTACCAACTGTTTTCCAGAGAGAAACACCTTGTGTCAGTCCTGGTGGGGATTCTGAGGCTTTCTCAGGCCTTCTCTGGATACACCTACTCCATGCTTCTTGCTCTCTTAAATGGCAGAATTTTTACGCTTGTTTGCTTTCTCTCAATCCTGAAACCCATCAGGCCAAATGCTGTCAGATTCCCTTTCTCCCTTCAAAAGTGGCACCAAAGCTTAAGTTTGTGGTCTTTCCTGGCCCTGCAGATTTAAGCTACCTTCCTGTACGTGCTCACTGCCATATAGTGCTGTCTGCCAAAGTTTGTCGGAAATGCAACCGGGAGCCAGCCAAAGTTGGCGGTGATGTGGGTGAGGCATGCTAAGAACTGGGGGTACCTATGGGGCCAACTGGGGGTGTCAATTGAAAAAATGCACAACATGAGGGCTGCAAGTTCAGTTTAATTTGGGGACTTACTGAGGACTATGGCCCAGGAGACAGCCTCTCAGATAGCTCTGAGGAAATGCTCCATAGAGGTGGGGGGAGGTCTATTCGTATGTGATTTTAGTGACGGAGCATTTGTGCGATCAAGCACACATCTTAGTAGAAGGTTGCTGCAAGTCACAAGGGGCAGATTTAATTGATTTTTTAGGTATGAGAAGATATGAGAATTTGGGCTCATAAAATCTCCTGAAAACATCTATCTGAAAGCTGTGAAAACAAGTGTAGTGACTATGATCATGAATTTTTGAAAGTTTTGGCCCTCCAAACACATCAGAAATCTTTAGGAAAGTGAGCTGAAGTTACAGCTCCTTCACAAGAGAATAGCCTGGGTTGCTAAAGGAAATCTAAGTTCAAAGGATTTTTGGCATCTTTTATCTATCGCACGTCTAAGCCTCCTTATTTTGCAATTTCCAAACATGCCCTTGTGTCGTCTTTGGGGGAATAAACCAAAAGCCTGTATGGGAGCAGGAAAAGCTTCCACATAATTCCAAGTGAACCAACAGTTAAATGACAAAAACTGTTAACCACAAGAAATTATGGGTAAATATCTCACCCTGGCAGGCAAGCAGGAACCAGAATATGGAGAAACATGAAATGCACATTGCAATAGGCATATTAAAAAGTCTGCCTCAGGCAATCAAAAATACAAATTAAATCAGTAAGAAATTACCGTTTTTTCTCACAAAAATGGCAAAAGATTTTTGAACATAATGGTCAAAAAGAAATGAGACACATGACCTGCTGGTAAATATATACATGGTATAACCACTCTGCAAAATGATTTAGCAGTATATACATATATATGCATGTATATATATCTATATAGTATATAGATATATCTATCAAATGTCTACAGGAGGGCTTCCCCGTGACCCAACGGTAAAAAATGCACCTGACGATGCAGGAGACACAGATCGGGGAAGATCCTATATACTGCGGAGCAACTAAGTCCATGAGCTAGCCCTCTAGAGTTTGGGAGCTGCAGCTACTGAAGTCCGCATACCCTAGAGCCCATGCTCAGCAACAGTAGAAGCCACCGCAATGAAAAGCCCACGCACCACAGCTAGCGTAGTCCCTGCTCGCTGCAATTAGATAAAGTCCATGCAATAAAGACCTAGCACAGCCAAATAAATAAATAAAAGTCTAGAGGAGTCATACTCTTGTTGGTGAAACCACTGCTAAATTTTCCCTAAGGAAATAATAAACAATATGAACAAGAGATTTATGCCAAGTTATTCATCACATTATTCTTCATAACCTAGAGAAAAACTGAAAACAATCCAAATGTTTAATCTTGGGGACATGTCAAAAGGCATTCAAAGACATTCATGGGATGAAATATCACACCAACATGAAAATGGTATGTTTGAAGACTTTTTTAACAATCTGAAAAATACTCAACATGTCCACTTAAGTATGTGAACCATATTCAAGACAGTCTTCTGTACTATTTCAATGGTTTTAAAAGTATTAGCAATTAGAGACAGAAAGAAGATATGTCAAAATACGAATTATAGATGTCTCAGAAGGGTTTTGTTTTCTTTTTTTTTTTTGTTTGGTATTTTCCAATTTTAAACAATGAATATGCATAAATTTTATAATCAGAAAAACCAGCAAAATGTTGTTGAGTCTCTAAGTCGTGTCCGACTCTTTGCATTCCCATGGATTGTAGTAGTCACCAGCCTCATTCTATCCATGGGATTTTCCAGGCAAGAATACCGGAGTGGGTTGCATTTCCTACTCCAGGGGATCTTCCTGACCCAGGGATTGAACTCGAGTCTCCTGTATTAGCAGGCAGATTCTTTACTGCTGAGCCACGAGGGAAGCCCCAAATTAAAATTAAAACATTATATTTAAAATTCTGATATTATGGAAATTATATTAATTTTGCATTTTATGAGTTTTGGGGTGTCTTTAGACTTTTTAGGTAACTTCCTTTTTTTTCCAATCAACTAGCTACATTTTTTGATGTGATATTATTCTCTATAATAGGCTGTGGACTAATTTAGCATTCATGTTGCATTTTAATTCAAAAGGCAGTCATTATTAGAACAGTATAATTAGATTACATTTGACTTTCCCGTAATAAGATTTTAAAAAACCCAACTCTAGACATGATTCCTTACGACAGAGCCATTTTTCCTGGAATAATTGCCCCCTTGTCCTTCTGATGTTAAGGAAAGAGCCTCTGTACAGAGCAGCCTCCTGGCTGAATATCTACTCTCACTATGACAAGGACCCCTGGACATATGCAGGTCAGGTCACTCTTCTGATTGCAGACATTCTTGTCTATTCTGGAAGTTCCTTTCATTAGGACTAAATATCATGGGCCATATAGCCATTTATGACTCCTTCCATAACTCAGATTTGGAAAGTTCCCAGTCCTTCCTAGCAACACAGAGATGATTCCAAGGTAATACATGGATCTAACCTCACCTCTTCTAGGATCCTCTCTCCACGCCTTCTGCCCCAATTTGCATCCTTTATCCACTGGTGATGTTATGTCAATATGCCTTTGTTCCCATAGTTTACTGCAAAAGACTTTTCTTTCTCTGCTCCACATCGACACATATTTTTTCTGAAGTTGCCCCCTTTCCCACCTTCTTTTAGATCATGACCACGTTGAGAACTTGACCCTACATATGGTCCATCTGCAATCAATAGTTAATTATTGATAGCATTTCTCTGAATTCCCTCCACAGCCCACAGCTTGCCAAAACTGTACGAAGACATATTCATGTCAAGATCAAGGTCTAGCCTTCCCTTACCTGCACTTGAGCACCACATTTGTGGTGGGCGTCTTGATGGGCAGCTGCAGGTCCTTGGTGTAGGCCGCACTGAGGGTCAGCGCGTCACCCTCACAGGTCAGGGAGATCAGGACCAAGCGGGGCTCCTGTCGCGCTGTGACCATGTTCCCCTCTTTGTTGATCACAAGCCAAAACCTGCCATTTTCAAAACACAAGATATGCATGGACCACCATGCCAGAGAGCCAGTCTCTGGGGGAGCTTCAGGGGTGCACTGTCATCTTTGATTTCCTCGCTGTAAGCCTGGTGTTCCTGTGTGTGTGTCTGTCTGTCCTAAACATCAGTTCATCAGTCCAGCAAGACTGAATCTGTCAGTTCATTTCACAGTGTTTAATAATCACTCATGCGTCGAACAAAATATCTGCAGAACATTCTGAGCTCCTTGATGGCACAAAAATCAAAGAAGTTGCATCTTCATCTCACTTGCCCTAAGTAGATGATATCTCAGAGAAAGACGAGGAAGCATTGTGCCTGGCACCAGGAGGCATTCCTGCTGGTGGAAGCAAGACACTGCTTATTGTCCGCAGACTGTGGAGTCCAGCTGAACAGCCATCAAGGCCACTTACCCTTCGCCAAATCCACTCCCACCTTTCAAAAAACTTAATGTTTCAGTAATCAGAGCTGTGACTTCTGCAATTTGTCAAAAGGGCTATTGTTAATGTGGACAATATTCTTTTCTGGCTCAATACTCAGAGTCTAGAGGTACTTCCCAGAACAAAGAGAAATCGAGAAAGAAGAGCAATAGAATGAACTGTTTCCAGGAAAAAAAAAAAAAAAACTTAGGCATTTGCATAGAGGGCGCTTCAGCTACCCAGGAAGCTAGACACAGTAACATTTTGGTCATTTCCATTCATTCTAAACAGAAAGACCCTGACGCTGGGAAAGATTGAAGGCAGGAGGAGAAGGGGACAACAGAGGATGAGATGGTTGGATGGTCAGAAAGACCCTGACGCTGGGAAAGATTGAAGGCAGGAGGAGAAGGGGACAACAGAGGATGAGATGGCTGGATGGCATCACCAACTCAATGGACATGAGTTTGAGTAAACTCCAGGAGTTGGTGATGGACAGGGAGGCCTGGTGTGCTGCAGTCCGTGGGGTCACAGAGTCAGACACAACTGAGTGACTGAACTGAACTGAAGATTCACACTGAGTGGAATGATTATGACAAGAGTCAGCTTGTGTTTCTTTTTTTCTTTTGCGTGTATCTTTTTTTTGGCCATTCATATTTTTTTTATTTTTCATTTTCTTAATTTTTATAATGTTGTGCTGGTTTCTCTCATACAACAATGCAAATCAGCTGTAATTATACACACATCCCATCCCTCCAGAGCCTCCTTCCCCTCCCGCCATCCCATCCCTCCAGTTCATCACAGAGTGCCAGACTGGGCTGCCCATGCTACACAGCGACTTCTCACCAGCTATCCATCTTACACCTAATAGTGTCTATACATTGATGCTACTTTCTCCATTTGTCCCACTCTCTCCCTCCCCAAAAATCCACAGACTTAAGTAAAAAATATGGTAGATAATTAAGATCACCACCTCCAGCAGGTGGCTGAGTTGCTCAGCCCTGCTAAAAAATAAACTTAGTGTAAATCCTGTCCTAAAGGAACTTCCTCTTATCGGTTCTTCATCCGGGACACAGTTCTATCCTGGGTCAGATCCCTGGTACCACCACTTGAATATTCTTTCTGCTAATCCTTCCTTGTAATGGTGGTAGTCTGATATTTCTAAAATACAAATCTATTCATGTCACCCTCGTGCAAAGTTCCCCCATAGTTAAATTTTTAGAATAAAACCCTAACTCTTCTGCAAGACCCTTTACAATCCAGCTGCCCTCCCAGTCATTCTCACCATCCGTGATCTCACATATGCCAGCCTTTCTTTTCCTTTTCAATTTTTTCACTGTGGTAAAATACACACAGCATAAAATATCCAACATATTCTTAGGCATATACCCAGAAGAACTAAAAGCAGGAACTCAAATAGGTACTTGCGCACCAGTGTTCACTGCAGCATTATTCATGATGCCAAAAATAAAAACAATGCAAATCTCCAACAACAGAGAATGGATATGAAAAAAATAGGATCTGAACCATATTTAAGCACACAATTCAGTGGCATTAAATAATTTCACAATGTTGTGCAACCATCACCACTATCTATTTCCAGAACCTTTTCATCATCCCAAACAGACACTCAGTATCCATGAAGCAATAATTACCTATTTCATTCCCATCTGGCCCCTGCCCCTGGCTATCTCTAATCCACTTTCCCTGTCTATGAACTTGTCTATTCTAGGTATTTCATATAACTGGAATGATACAGTGTTTGTCCTTTTGTCTCTGGCTTATTTCACTTAACATAATGTTTTCAAGATCTACGCTGTAGCATGGATCAGAACTTCATTCCTGGGTAAATAATAGTCCAGTGTGTATAGACCACATTTTCAGTTCCAGCTAGGAAGTCCTTCCACCCGCTCCTTCGTCTGGCTTCCCGGGCACTTGTCACATTGAGTCAATTATCATCTAGGACTGCAAGCCTGTGTTTGCTTCTCTTTATCACATTTTCTGATGAGATGACAACAAAAACAGCTCACCTTTCCACTGCCTCATGAATTACCCTCTGGGCAGCCAGAAGAGGGAAATTTACAGCCTGCATCAGTCCTGCCTGTAACTGTTCCCTGCAGAAACTGAGGACTGGTCTGGGAGGGAGTCTAAAGTGCAGCCTTACAGTGAGGCTGAAGCCAGACCCAGAAGAGGACAAAGCTGCTTGCTCTGGGCCCCGGCAATCTTTGCTGAACCCCAGGAATTCACACAGGTCATGACCACCCAGGTAGAATAAAACCAGGGTTTACAAAGCACCAGCATGCTAAAGGAAACAAGAACCATGATTCCACTCACGATGGTGTGGCTCTGAACCTGAGAGGTTTTTTTACCCATAAAAGAGTGCATGAGAGAATTAGAGAAAATAACATAAGCAATAGCACTTTTTAAGCTGCAAGAAGCTTAAGCTTTAACTGCTATTATTACGATTATGTGCTCCACCTTGGTGTGCTCCTTGAAGGCTGGGCTCCAAGGCTCCTTGTGTCCCCAAGTTCTCAAGAGATAATTGCTAAAAATAGAGTGGCCGGGACGAAGCCTGTGAAGCTCGCGTTTCCCGCTAAACTAAGTTGAAGTCTGCTCGCGCACCGGCGGACACCTGGGGACAAATGGGAAGATGCCGCACTTACTCTGGAGCGCAAGCCGTGAGAGAGCCGGTGGGAGGTGGAAATAAAGCCATATCCCCAAGGCGGGTCGGGACCCTGGGTCTGCCTTAGGCAGGTGATGGCCCCCTTTTCTCTTTTTCCTTGCCTCCCTCCGTCATCCCCCTCGCCAGATCCCATTTTGTAAGGGAAGGATCCTGCAGGCCTCCGCCGCTCCCGCTGGCGTTCTGAGCCCATCCCGCGCTGTTCCCGCGCCCGGCCCTACCTGTCCCGCAGGTGGCCGCTGCGCAGCCCCAGGGCCGTGCACTCGGCCGCGTCCACCGACACGCCCTTGCAGGACTTGACCGGGTAGATCCACAGCTCGCTCACCGTGCCCACCCGCTGCAGCCGCCGGCGCCGCCTGGACCGCGCGCGGCGCCAGGTGACGGCTCCCAGCGCCACCGCCGCCAGTCCTAGGGCGGCCACCCCCAGCCAGCGGGGCCCGGGCGGCGCGGAGAGGCCCGGGCGGGCCAGAGCCGAGGAGCCGGCGGCGCCCATGACCCAACGATCGCGGGCGCGGAGGGGCCTCCGGCGGGGCCCACCAAGGACGCGCCAACCTGAGCCGCGCGGGAGCGCGCCCGCCGCCCGGGGCTGCTGGGGGAGGTGCGGCCCTTGGCCCGGAGTCCAAAGGAAGGACGACTTCTGAACCCCTTTCCGGCCGATCGGAAGGTCGCGTCCTTCTCCCGAGGGGTGGCCCGGGGGAGCTGCGGGTGGGAGGGGGGAGCACCTCCCACCGCCTCCTCCACTTCCGCCGCCTACGGCTGCAAAGCGAAGTACCCTCCCCCATGATCGCTAAGAGTGACCATTTTATTTACGTATTTGTGGGTTGTTTATTTAACCTAAATTTTTTTTAAGAGTTCGCAGGACGCATCAGGCAGCCGGCAGATCCCTTTCTTGGGAATAAGGAGCAACGGGCACCCGGTGGCCTTCGCAGGGTGCCTGGCTGCCTTCAGCCACTCCCCTCATCTGCGGGCTGCTGGGGCCGGGGAGCTTTAGGCGGGTGGGAATCTGAGGGCGAGACAGGAGACTAGGGTCTCAGGACCTGCAAGCCCAGGTATTCAGGGCCGCAGCCGGCAGCTCCGAACAGCAAAGCCGAGCAGAGACTGCCCTCTATAGGACTGCACACTTGGCTGGCTCCTCCAGACACAAAGCCTCAGAGATGCAGCGGCATTTGCCAGGAAGCCTGGCTACGAGCACAAGGTCCCGAGGCTTCTTCAAGGCAGCAGGGAATGTCCTGGGCAACCCTTTCGAATTGTGTTGCCAAAGACTCTTGAGAGTCCCTTGGACAGCAAGAAGAACGAACCAGTCAATCCCAAAGGAAATCAACCCTGAATATTCATTGGAAGGACTGATGCTGAAGCTGAAGCTCCAATACTTTGGCCACCTGATGCGGAAGAGCTGACTCACTGGGAAAGATTTAAGGCAGGAGAAGGGGCCACAGAGGATGAGATGGTTGGATGGCATCACTCACTCAATGGACATGAATTTGAGCAAACGCAGGGAGATGATGAAGGATGGGGATGCCTGGCGTGCTGCAGTCCATGGGGTCACAAAGAGTGGGACATGACTTGGCAACTGAACAATAACAACAAATCCTTGTAAGGCACTGAGGTCAGGCTCTTGTCACGAAATCAGGTCATGTTTGGGACTTTCCTGGTGGCTCAGTGGTTGAGAATCCACCTGCTGGCGCAGGGGATATGGGTTTGATCCCTGGTAAGGGAACTAAGATCCCACATGCAGCAGGGGCAACTAAGCCCAGGCGCTGCAGCTACAGAGAACTCCACCCACTACAGTGAAGGGCCTGTATGCTGAACTAAGACCCAACGCAGCCAAAAATAAATAAATAGATAAATATTTTTAAAAAGAAATACCAAAGAAAAAGTACAATTGAGAATCACATTTATTCAATATATTCAATGATATTCAAGAAAACACAAAATTATAGGTGAGTTCATTCATTCACATGTTACATCAGTGAGAATTCTTGTTTAGTTATACCAGAATAGTTCAAAAATTACTTGCATCTAAAAAAAAAAACAGGTTCATGATTCCTTCCTCCTATTGTTATTCTCAAAATTCCTTTTGCTTTCAAACCCCATTCTCTTCTTTATCATACTTGGAATTTGCACTGTTTGTCCCTGTCAGTTACAATTACTTTTACATGGCTTAACAGAGGCATAATCAAATCAAGAAACAAAGTCTGCAGAATAATTTCCATTTCAAATACAACACAATTCCATAATGATGGGGGCAAAACCACATGAGCAAAACTCAACAGGACTCAATGGCAATGTTAAACCCAATAAGATGGATTTGTGTGTTAACGTGTTAAGGCACACTGGAAATCTTTTGTTTCCCATTTTTCCTAAAATACACAACAATACATAATAAAATATAAACATTCAGAAGAAAATTGTAGCTTTTCAGTTGATTCTTTCAACTTTCTTTACTCATCAGTATTAACGTCAGGGACTGAAGAAGTGTAATAGCTACCATCACATTCCAAATAATTTTATGGACAATTGTATTTATTTTAAAAGTCTTCATTACCTAAAACCTATATGCGTTCTTATTCCCAAATCACCTTTAATACTTTCCTTGTATTAACTCAGAACATTCGTAACTCCAAAAAGAGGTTCATTTCCAGGATGAAATTACCGGCTGGGTAATAAGGATTTGCCCAGATAGTGGTGCTGCTGCGGTCATAAAAGTGCTGATCAATGCCTCTCAGATGCTGAAATCTGAATAAATTGTAAGAGTCTCTGATTATTTTTTTTCTCTTATCATTCACAAGTAATTCACACATGCACAAACCAGTCACTTATTAAGGTTAAAATGCAGGAAATATAAAGTATGTCCCGCACCAAGTGACCCTGGCAAAGGCCAGAGCCAAGGATCTTTCTCACATAACAAGTTGGGGGCGGGTGGGAAGAATCGTTTTGAAAGCAATTGGTCAAAATGCTGAAAAAATGCCTATACCCCACAAGTCAATAATTCCTCTTTAGAAATCTAACTTATAGGAAAACAATCTTACAATGTTCTACATACAACAATGTGTATGTGCTCAGTCACTCAGTCCTATCCGAGTCTTTGCTACCCCAGGGACTGTAGCCCACCAGGCTTCTCTGTCCATGGGATTCTCCAGGCAAGAATACTGGAGTGGGTTTCCATTTCCTTCTCCAGGGGATCTTCCCAACCCAGGGATTGAACCCGTATCTCTGTGTCTCCTGCATTGGCAGGTGGATTCTTTACCACTGAGCTACCTGGGAAGCCACAACTGTGTCTACTAGAATTTTACTGGTAACAAAATTGGATTATAGCCTGAGTGTCAAATAGTATAAAGTGGTCTTTACAAAGTGTCATGTAACATTAGGAAGCCATCAAAAATGACCTTTGAACATGCTGGAGGACTATGAAAAAGCTTATGATACATGGCTTATAATTCCTAGATACATATTTATAAGCTCACAGTTCATAGATATACATGTATACGTGTGACATATGGTATGTGGACAGGAAATGCTGCCTGCCCTTTCAGTAAAAAAAAATGTTGCCCACCAACCCAGTTTTACAAGAATCAAGCCATTTGTCCTTGCAGCTGCCCAAGGAAGGTGTGCCCTGAGGGCAATTCAGGATGGAGAAAAAGAGCATTCTGTGCTTTAGGCCCTGGCCCTAGATAGTTAAGATGAATATCTAAGGAATCATTTCAATGAGCTCAGATTCCTGCATCTTCTCAAACATAGAAAAGTACTAAAATCATTAACTTGAGATTTCTATTCTTTGTGATTACCAGTAATCCTTGGATGTTCGACTACAAGTGTCAGACTCCTCCCTTACCTCTTTGGAGCAGTTCCTCAGAGCTACCTGAGAGGCTGTCTCCCAGGTTATAGTCCTCAGTAAGATCCTCCAATAAGATTTCACTCACAACTTTTAGGCTGTGCATTTTTCTTTAGTCAACAGATCCATATTTGTATATATAAATTATATACAATAAATACTTGTATTATATATGACACATATGATTCTATCATACAGATTATGATATATCATATAGATCATGGCTACCTTAAACAGACAAAAAACAACCAAAATAAAATTTACAAACAGTAACAATGGGCAATTTTTTCTTCTACATTTCTGGTGTCTTCAACATTTGCTGTGATGATCATGAATTGCATTTATAATGGAACATATAAGCTTCTATATAACTGTATTTTAAAAGGACCAAAAAAACCAACTCAAGTAACCCTTGTGCAAGTAGTAACAGCTATTTTTTTTACTGACTTTAATAAACCTGTTGGAAAAAGGAGACCCTCCAGAATCAGAAAGCATAGTAGGATCACCATCAAAGTAAAGGGGCAAGGTTATTGTTTTTAAAGCCCAACAGAAATGCCCACCAGAGAGGAAGCCCCTGGTAGGCAGTAGGGATGACTAGATACCATGTCCCCCAGGTGGGACTCTGAGGGGCTGACACTTGACCCTCATGAAGTGGAAGCATGTTTAGAGCAAAGAAGCAGGAGACAGCCATCAGGAAGCACTCGGGGTCTGTGCAGGGGAGTGGTGATGAAAAAGCTAAAAGGGAACTTAGGACCAAAGGTCAAACAGCACCTGTGGCATGCTGACAGTCTGGGCTCTCCACACTGACTCTCTGCACCTGTGACCTCCACCCCACTTAGGTCACATGCTGTCACACCTGCCTGACCTTTCATCTCTTTCCTGCCTCCAGTCCGTCCCCCACACAGCTCTCAGAAAGACCTTCCAAAAGCCCCGTTTTTTAACATATTATTTATTTGGTTGTTGGGTCTTAGTTGCAGCAGGCAGGATCTTTCACTGTGGCTCACGGAGTCTATAGTTGCGGCACATGGGCTCAGTTCAGCTCTGCAGCTTGTGGGATCTTAGTTCCCTGACCAGGGTTAGAACTCGAGTCCCCTGCATTGCACAGCAGATGTTTAACCACTGGACCACCAGGGAATTCCCTTAAGCACCTTTAACAGGCTTCACGGGTCCTCTTAGTTGACCCGAGTCTTTGTTTATTGCCCTTTGAAATGCTGATTATCACATCTACCTCATGGAGACCCTACAAGAACTGGAAAAGGCAACATGTTATCTTAGGCTCTCTAACACACGGTCTCCTGGGAGTGGAGACAACTGGAAACAGCTAGGTGTGAGCAAAACACGGGTGTTCCTTGCTTCCAACCACTGCAACACAAAAGGATCTGACTTTGAGGGGATTTGAGACTGAGCAATACAGTGGAGTATCCATCAGAGGGCAGATAGAATGGAAACCACAATTACAGAAAACTAACCAAACTGACCAGTTGGATCACAGCCTTGTCTAAGTCAAAGAAACTATGAGCCATGCCATGTAGAGTTCTGACAAAACATGGTCCACTGGAGAAGGGAATGGCAAACCACTTCAGTATTCTTGCCTTGAGAACCCCATGAACAGTATGAAAAGGCAAAAAGATAGGATACTGAAAGATGAACTCCCCTGGTTGGTAGATGTCCAATATGCTACTGGAGATCAGTGGAGAAATAAATCCATAAAGAATGAAGAAGCTGAGCCAAAGAAGAAACAACGCCCAGTTGTGGATGTGACTGTAAAGTCTGGAAGTAAAGTCTGATGCGGTAAAGAACAATATTGCATAGGAACCTGGAATGTTAGGTCCATGAATCAAGGTAAATTGGAAGTGGTCAAACAAGAGATGGCAAGAGTGAACATCGACATTTTAGGAATCAGTGAACTAAAATGGACTGGAATGGGCGAATTTAATTCAGATGACCATTATATCTACTACTGTGGGCAAGAATCCCTTAGAAGAAATGGAGTAGCCCTCACAGTCAACAAAAGAGTCTGAAATGCAGTACTTGGATGCAATCTCAAAAACGAAAGAATGATCTCTGTTTGTTTCCAAGGCAAACCATTCAATAGTAATCCAAGTCTATACCCCAACCACTAATGCTGAAAAAGCTGAAGTTGAATGGTTCTGTGAAGATCTTCAGACCTACAATGGTTCTGTTCTAGACCTACAAGCTCTAGAACAAAAAAAGATGACCTTTTCATCACAGGGGACTGGAAAAGTAGGAAGTCAAGAAACACCTGGAGTAACAGTCAAATTTGGCCTTGGAGTACAGATGAAGCAGGGCAAAGGCTAATAGAGTTTTGCCAAAAGAACACACTGGTCATAGCAAACACCCTCTTCCAACAACACAAGAGAAGACTCTACACATGGACATCACCAGATGGTTAATACTGAAATCAGACTGATGATATTCTTTGCAGCCACAGATGGAAAAGCTCTATACAGTCAGCAAAAATAAGACCAGGAGCTGACTGTGGCTCAGATCATGAACTCCTTATTGCCAAATTCAGACTTAAATTGAAGAAAGTAGGGAAAACCACTAGACCATTCAAGTAGGACCTAAATCAGATCCTTTATGATTATACAGTGGAAGTGACAAATAGATTCAAGGGATTAGAGCTGATAGATAGAATGTCTGAAGAACTATGGACAGAGGTTCATAATATTATATAGGAAGCAGTGATCAAAACCATCCCCAAGAAGAAATGCAAAAAGGCAAAATGGTTGTCTGAGGAGGCCTTACAAATAGCTGAGAAAAGAAGAGAAGTGAAAAGCAAAGGAGAAAAGGAAAGATATTCCCATTTGAATGCGGAGTTCCAAAGAAAAGCAAGGAGAGATAAGAAAGCCTTCCTCAGTGACGAATGCAAAGAAACAGAGGAAAACAATAGAATGGGAAAGACTAGAGATCTCTTCAAGAAAATTAGAGATACCAAGGGAACATTTCATGCAAAGATGGGCACAACAAAGGACAGAAACAGTATGGACCTAACAGAAGCAGAAGATACTATGAAATATGCAGTGCTTCCTTTTCAGTAAGTCACTCAGTCATGTCCAAAACTCTTTGCAATCCCATGCACTGTAGCCTGCCAGGTTCCTCTATCCATGGGATTCTCCAGGCAAGAATACTGGAAAGGTTGCCATTTCCTCCTCCAGGGGATCTTCCCAACCCAGGGATCAAACCCAGGTCTTCCACATTGTAGGCAGACTCTTTACTGTCTGAGCCACTAGCGAAGTCACATATTAAGAAGAGGTAGCAAGAATACACAGAAGAACTAAATACACAGAAGAACAAAACAGATTTTAATGACCCAGATAACCATGATGATGTGATCACTCACCCAGAGCCAGACATCCTGCAGTGTGAAGTCAACTGGGCCTTAGGAAGCATCACTAAGAACAAAGCTAGTGGAGGTGATGGAATTGTAGCTGAGCTATCACAAACCCTAAAAGATGATGCTGCGAAAGTGCTGCACTCAAAATGCCAGCAAATTTGGAAAACTCAGCAGTGGCCACAGGACTGGAAAAGGTCAGTTTTCATTTCAATCCCAAAATAAGGCAATGCCAAAGAATGTTCAAACTACCACACAATTACACTCACCTCACACGCTAACAAATACTCAAAATTCTCCAAGCCAGGCTTCAACAGTACGTGAACTGAGAACTTTCACATGTTCAAGCTGAATTTAGAAAAGACAGAGGAACCAGAGATTAAATGGCCAACATCCATTGGATCATAGAACAAACAAGAGAATTCCAAAAAACATCTACTTCTGCTTTATTGACTATGACAAAGCCTTTGACTGTGTGGATCACAACAAACTATGGAAAATTCTTCAAGAGATGGGAATACCAGACCATCTTACGTGCCTCCTGAGAAATCTGTATGCAGGTCAAGAAGCAACAGTTAGAACCAGACATGGAACAACGGACTGGTTCCAAATTAGGAAAGGAGTACGTCAAGGCTGTGTATTTTCACCTTGCTTATTTATATGCAGAGTACATCATGCCAAATGCTGGACTGGATGAAGCCCAAGCTGGAATCAAGATTGCCAGGAGAAATATCAATAACCTCAGCTATACAGTTGATACCATCCTTAGGGCAGAAAGCAAAGAGGAGCTAAAAAAAAAAAAAAACCTCTTCATGAAAGTGAAAGAGGAGAGTGAAAAAGCTGGCTTAAAACTCAACATTCAAAAAACTAAGATCATGGCATCTGGTCCCATCACTTCATGGCAAATAGATGGGGAAACAATGAAAATAGCGACAGACTTTATTTTCTTGGGCTCCAAAATCACTGCAGATGGTGACTGCAGTCATGAAATTTAAAGAGGCCTGATCCTTGGAAGAAAAGCTATGACCAACCTAGACAGCATATTAAAAAGCAGACAACAAAGGTCCATCTAGTCAAAGGTATGGTTTTTCCAGTGGTCATGTATGGATGTGAGAGTTGGACTATAAAGAAAGCTGAGCGCCAAAGAATTGGTGCTTTTGAACTGTGGTGTTGGAGAAGACTCTTGAGAGTCCCTTGGACTGCAAGGAGATCCAACCAGTCCATCCTAAAGGAAATAAGTCCTGAATATTCATTGGAAGGACTGATGTTGAAGCTGAAACTCCAATACTTTGGCCACCTGATGCAAAGAACTGACTCATTGGAAAAGACCCTGATGCTGGGAAAGACTGAAGGCAGGAGAAGGGGACAACAGAGGATGAGATGGTTGGATGGCATCACCGACTTGATGGGCATGAGTTGGAGCAAAGTCCAAGTGTTTGTGATGGACAGGGAAGCCTGGGGTGCTGCAGTCCATGGGGTAGCAAAGAATTGGACATGACAGAGCGACTGAACTGAACACAGTGGACCCCTAATTGCTAAGGTACCTCTGAGACCACTGGTTCCTTCAAATGCAAACAACATGTGAAAGATGCTGGCTTAGGCATCAGGCCGGGTCCAGTCAATGGTAGCCTGACCAGCAGGAATACAGAATCAGGTCAAGTTAGATGACTCAGGCTTGAGCCCACTTTCCCCAGATGCTTTTAGAAATGGCAGGTACTCGGGAATTTCACAAGCTTTTCTGCAGTATTTACCGTAATTGGTCAAATCCAAAGTACGTCAGTCATAAGATAACAGCATTATTTTGTGCACATTAAGGTTTTTCTAAAAGACATCTTGAGGGACTTCCCTGGCTGTCCAGTGGCTAAGACTCCAAGCTCCCAATGCAGGGGGCCCAGGTTCAATCCCTGGTTAGGGAATTAGATCCCATATACCATAACTAAGAGTTTGCATGCTATAACAAAGATCAAAGATCCCTCATGCCACAAGACCAAGCACAATCAAATAAAAATTTTGTATTAAAAAAAAGAAGACTTTAAAATGTTATAAGAAGTTTTATGATCTCAGAGGTTTTAAAATGTGGGGAAAACAGGCATTGTAGAACTGAAGAAATAGGTAACATGTATGCATAATGTCATATGAAAGATTCAATATGGTTATGTACATGCCTGACCATCACCAGTAGAAATTTCTTTTTTGTCCAGCCTCTCGCATCTTTACATTCACTATGGCATCTAACACCTGGCCTTACATGGAGGACTTGTTGCAATGATGACAAGAAAGATCATAGCTCTTATTTATGAACCACTTTTCAGGCAATGCTGCAATTTCATACGAATTAACTCTCAAAAATTACCTTTATTGGTTGTTTTCGAAAGTACTATTATTATTCCCACTTTACAGATAAGGGCACTGAGGCTAAGAGGCTTTAAACAACTCAACCAAGGTGGGAAAGGGGGCTACTAGGGTTACACATCCAAATCTACCTAAGGCTCAGTCTAGATGGTCTAAACCACTGTGCCATGGGTCCTGAAGTGTGGGCAGGCCAGAAGGTGAGAAAGCCAGGCCAGAATTAGAAAGATCCTCAAGAGTTTTGGAGATGAAGTGACTTTAAAATTGGGGTTCTGAATATTATGAGAGTTACTTATAAACTTCAACTTGAGGTCTTCCGACTGACTTCCCCATTCCTATAATTTAGGGGGGTAGGCATTTCACTCCAGGAGTCTGAATTTTATTTGACCTGATGCACTCAAGGTGAGAACAGTATTTTATTCCTTGAGATTCAGAATCCAGGCACCCTACCCTGTTGCACTGACTTTTTTCAAACTTTAAATCATATTTTTAAACTACATTTGATAAAAAGCATTTGATTTAACATAAATCCCCCAAGTTGACTTTGAATAGTCTATATATTTCCCCTTCACTTTTCTATCAGAGACAGAAAAAACAAATATAGAACTCTGGAGAATCGTTCACTTACTTATTCCTTCATGATATTCCCGAACAAACCAGGACCCAAACCTGTCTTCCTGCCAGGGCTCCTGCATGCACATTGTGTAACTGGCTGGGGAAGTGGGAGGGAGGAGGAACACTGATTGCTGAAGGGAATAAAAATAAAGGTCAGGGGCCTCCCTGGTGACCCAGTGGTTAAGACTCTACACTCCCAGTGCGGGGGGCAGGCGTTCAATCCCTGGTCAAGGAACTAGATCGCACATGCCACAACTAAAGATCCTGCAAGCTGCAACAAAGATCGAAGATCCTGCGTGCTGCAACTAAGATCTGGTACAGCCAAATAAATAAATAAATAATTTTAAACAGAAAAGTTGTTCAAAACAAATAAATAAAGGACATTTTCCACCTCCAAAGATAAGAACAGAAACTGCTCATTCTCCCAGGAGTTACAGCAGCAGAACAGAAAAACATCTCCGTACAAGAAAACGTGGCTCTGGCTTCAAGGCACTGCACTCCAGGAGCAAAGACTGCCCTTTACCTGCTGGTTCTGTCACTGCACCATCTGGTACACCGGGTCACCAACTTTCAGGCTTCCGATTTTTTCCACCGAATAATAGATTCCAAACAGTGGGGACGACTTGTAAAGTGACTTCTCAGAAGGATCACACAGGCGGTAACTGAAAGAAGCAAAAATTCACCCTGAGGCACAAGAAGGGAATAATCTAGGTGCTCTCAATGGAATTCAGCTTCCATGCTCAGCTTCTCTATAAATAACTAGGAAACCTTTTCTAAAATGTGGACAGAGAAGTCTGGGTAAGTAGTCAAACTGCAAATAAACCTGGTTTTTCTAGAATATCCTGAGAGTCTAAACAATTTTTCTATGGCTTCGGTTTGAAGTCCCAATGAAAAACTTGTACATGTCACTTAAAATACTTTGTTCCCATGCGTACCTTCAGTTTCACAAACATGGGCAATAAGTGCTCAAACAGTCTCACAATGGACCTGCCCTGAACGCCAGGCTTTCTGCCCCTCCACGGTTATAAGTCCAAACCTGGGATCTTTGATAAACAAAACTGAACACAGAGATGCTGTTGGCAGGTGGACTGGACTGTTACTGAGGTTAATTTTTTTTAAAGGCTTGTCTAAAGAAAAAATAATCACTTCACTTGGGTCTTAAAAATAAAAAACAAAATAGAATTGCAAATCTGAAGGCTTTAAGAAATAATCTCCTCTGGAACTTAAATCCATTAGAAACAAACAAAAAACAGATGAAAGGGAAACAGAACAGAATACAACTTCCAGAAAAAGTTAATTTAAGTTTAAAAATACATTCTATATTGAGAACGAAAGTTGGCCAAAATTCTTTAAGTAACAAAACACCCTAACACAAAAGAAGTTCTTGAATAAACAAACTCAGACAACTTGTTTCATTCCCCTTTTCAACTATTTCATTATACAGCTCAATTATTCTCATCCTCCTGATACTGATCCTAAAAAGTAAATGAGAGTTGCAAACAAGGTCTTAATTTGGAAATATGTGTGTAAAGGTTATTAAAAATTGAAGTCAGAGAGATGAAAATTTCAAACTGTGGAATCATACAATTGAAAATTTGTCCAAAACTCTACAAGAGTCATCTGGAAAGAAAGAAAAAAAATAAAAAGGAGGCAACAAATACTCACTGACATTAATAACACAAAGAACCAGAAGGTACAAAGGTGCCCAGACAGAGCACCTAGAGCCACAAGTGGCTCAAGGCTGGGGATAATATAAAAATACACCAGACACATAGATGTTCTACCTCTTCAGGGTTTCGAGTGGCTCCTTCCTGTCAATCACTCCAGTATCTGGGTCCACCGTGGTCATAATGCACCTGTCACACAATAACAAAGGGTCAGGGGACAGTTAAGAACCAGTGACCCTGCCACACCCCAGAGGTCCAGTCTCACAAGAATCCTTACCTGGGGCAAGCCAAAATCTTTTTCATTTCTACATTGCCAATGAGAAGTTCATCCCAAGTGTCCTAGGAGAAAAGGAGAAGATATCTTTTAAATTAAGGCTCCATCCATCCTTATTCCAGTTTATTCTTCGGCTGGTCCTATGAAGCTAGCAGAAGAACACAGTACAAGTGGATGCCACAAAGTACCCCAGAAAGGACTCAAAGGAAGGAAGGTGTGGGATGCGGAGTTTTGTGGGGTTTTTTGGCTGCATCACGCAGCACATAAAATCTTAGTTCCCCAACCAGGGATCAAGCCCTTGCCCCCTGCACTGGAAGCTTGGGGTGTTAACCACTGGACCAACAAGGAAGTTCCAGGACGCAGTTTTTGACTGGGCCTCAGAAGCCTTCCTCTGTCAGCACAACAAAATACATCTTCTTCAGGGGCCAGTTTGCCATGAGAACCATTAAGCAACTCCAGGTCAAGTTAATGATATATAATGAGAAGTGGAAAGCTTGCAAGACTGCCCACTCTTTCCTTTTGCTAAGCTGCAGTGGAAGCCAAGTTACAATCTGATGGTTCTTTGATGAGTGGGACATGGCCCAAGAGAAGTCAGTTCTAAGACGCACCCATTCAGCACCGCCGCTGGTCCTGACCAGCCATAGCCAACCGCCTGCCTAGTTTTCCCGATCTTAAACCATGGTAGGTCCAGCCAATGTCTGCCTTGGGATTTCCTTCAAACCTTATGACTAGGGGAGGATTAATATGGTCCCATGTTTACACAAATATACAGAGGCAGAGAAAGTTTACAAAATATTTTCAGGGTCACAGCAGCTAGGTTTGAAAACTTTTCTGATTCTGAAGCAGGGCTTTTAACCACCCAGCTTTTAACTATCCCCATGTCTATACCACTTGGTATAGGTCTGTCTAGTCAAAGCTATGGTTTTTCCCATAGTCATGCATGGATGGGAGAGTTGGACTACGGGGACAATGGACTATGGACTAAACTGAGTGCCGAAAAATTAGTGCTTAAACTGTGGTGTTGGAGAAGACTCTTGAGAGTCCCTTGGACTGCAAGGAGATCCAACCAGTCCATCCTAAAGGAAATCAGTCCTGAATATTCATTGGAAGGACTGATGCTAAAGTCGAAACTTCAATACTTTGGCCACCTGATGCAAAGAACTGACTAACTGGAAAAGACCCTGATGCTGGGAAAGATTGAAGGCCAGAGGAGAAGGGGACGACCGTGGATGAAATGGCTGGGTGGCATCACTGACTCAGTGGACATGAGTTTGAGTAAACTCTGGGAACTGGTGATGGACAGGGAGGCCTGGGGTGCTACAGTCCATGGGGTCGCAAAGAGTTGAACACAGCTGAGCGACTGAGCTGAACTGAAGATTCACACTGAGTGGAATGATTATGACAGGAGTCAGCTTGTGTTTCTTTTTTTCTTTTGCATGTATCTTTCCTTGGGCCATTCGTATTTGGGGGTTGGTGATGGACAGGGAGGCCTGGCATGCTATAGTCCATGGGGTCACAGAGAGTCGGACACAACTGAGCGACTGAACTGAACTGATACCGCCTGGAGTAGAAAATGGTTAGCCACTCCAGTATTCCTGCATGGAGAATTTTCCATGGACAGAGGAGCCTGGCGGACTACGGATCATAGGATCTCAGAATCAGACACGACTGGGCACACACACACATTTATATACCTATCTGTACACACGTACACAAGTACACATACATACATGTAAACACATAAGTATGGAGGTTGTACTAATACAGTATATATACATATATGAAAGTGAAAGTCGCTCAGTCGTGTCTGACTCTTTGCAACCCCATGGACTATAAACAGTCCATGGAATTCTCCAGGCCAGAATCCTGGAGTGAGTAGCCTTTCCCTTCTCCAGGAGAATCTTCCCAACCCAGGGATCGAACCCAGGTTTCCTGCATTACAGGCGGATTCTTTACCAGTTGAGCCACAAGGCAAGTCCATAAACAAACATATATATATATGTGTATATACACACACATACAAATATGCAATACACACACACACACACATATGAGGAGGATATGTTACAGGCCTCTCTTGCTAACAGGAAAGCCATCTGCAAAGCCTGAATTTCACAAGCCAATCCTTTGTCCAGGTCCCGAGGGAGACATGGGAGGCATCAGGGGATAGGTCCTCACTCTAGGCTCCATACACCAACAGTTTATCTATAACTAGATGTGTTAGGGGCTGACCGAAACTGCCCGCCCTGGCCAGGCACCATAGTAATCATTTGCATGAGTTGTTTTATGACAGGAGGTCCTGGTAAGGAACACATAACTAATAAGCCACCACCAACTGGAAGAACTCGGGAAAGGTCAAAAGGAGACACCACGTGTCCGACCACCTCCCAGAATCCTTCTCACTGGCATCCATCTTGGCTGAACAAGGCGTGCACCACCAGGAAGGACTCTGAGTCAGAATGACTGGCTAAAGACAACCCAGAAACTAATCCCATCACCATAAAACTCGAGAGACTGTGAGCCATGTGCAATGTGCCTTGAAAATTTGTTTCCTGATTTCAACCCAAGTGAGCTTTTAGAGACCATGGGTCTGAGGATTTGGTGAGAAATCAGCCTCTCAGTGAGGCAGTGGGACATCCAGTCCTTTCAGCTGGAGGCTCACTGCCCTGGGGACAGGAGAGGAGACCAGTCCATCCCTGAAGGAGGCAGGGCAGACAGGGAACGGGGCCTCGCAAGTAACATCCCCCCTCCCCTGTTAATGACCAGGCTGCAATCCTGCTAGGGACCTCTTTCAGGGTACACTAGACCACCCCACCACCCCAGGCCTATTTGGGGAGACTTAGCAAATGCACTAAAGAAAGTCCAGTGCCTAACTGGATCTTCCCAACTCAGAAATCTCTGTGGGATATGACTGAGGTAAGCAGGTCTCTGTGGATGCCTTGGGTTCCCAACTGTCATTTATGAAACTCTGTGATGTAAGAAGGGAAGTGTTATCTGCCATATCAACAAGGATGTCACAGCCATCAGCCCTCCAAATGTGAATTCCTGAGCCCAGAGGGCGCCCAGGAGAAACAATACCTGCTATCAGGCAGCCATCAGCCACTCCCCACGGTCAGCACTAAGGAGCTGGGAAGAGTGGGGGAGGGTGGGGAGAGTGGGAGGGGTTTGGGACAGGAGACTGGGAGGTGAAAAACGCAGGAATCTGGCCCTGGAGAGCTGAGATGCATGTGAAAGGAATGATTTCAGTGAGCCCAGAATCTTGCATCTTCCCATATGCAGAAAAGGGTGAAATTCAACTTGAGATATCTGTGTGTGTGTGTGTGTATGTGTGTGTGGTTAGTCGCTCAGTCATGTCTGACTCTTTGCGACCCCGTGGACTGTAGCCCACCAAGTTCCTCTGTCCATGGGATTCTCCAGGCAAGAAGACTGGAGTGGGTTGCCATTTCCTCCTGCAGGGGATCTTCCCGACCCAGGGATCGAACCCACGTCACTCATGTCCCCTGCACTGGCAGGTGGGTGCTTTACCGCTAGGGCCACCTGAGATACGTGGTCTTCCTTAATTAACAATAATTTTTCGATATTCAGACTACCTGACATTTATTGAAACTTCTATACAACCTAAATACACCCCTCCCACCCACACCTCCGCCCCTGCCTCCTAGGCGCAGTTCTCTCAGGGTCACTTGAGATGCTGACTCTAGGGTCTGAAGTCCTAAAAACTCCCATCGAATAAAACATAATTCTCCGCTTCTAGGTTGTGGCTATTTTTTAAGTCAACAGTGGAAATAACTGTTTCAAACAACTAATTGAGGGATGAGTTTCAAACAACTAATTGAGGGATGAACTATATAATAACTCCTGTAAAAGGCAAGGCCACATCATATAAAATCCTTTGTTGTTGTTATTCAGTTGCTAAGTCAAGTCATGTAAAATGGAATCTCTAGATTCTAGCCAGGACTTTTGACGAGCCATGTTCAAGTGCAACACTGCAAGACGGTCATAGCGCCTGGCTGGCCTCCTGAAGAACAGTGACCTCCCAGGGGGTGTGACCAATAATACAGCTCCCATATCTGGAAGTGACGGGTCCCTGGCGCCCGGGCCTGGAAGGAGATAACAAGACAAACACATTCTGCCACACGAGGGCGCTGCGGGCACAGGCATGCAAGCCCATCGGGCAGCCAGGGCAGAACCCTGCCGGCTCTCCACTCAGCTTCCCAACTAACCTCTCCGTTCCATTTCTTTTTACACGTGCTGATGAATTTCATATATCAAAGCCACATAGCTGTGTAAAGCCGGCCTTGTGACTATTATATAAAGCGAGAAGGCTGAAAAGTTCAGTTAGATTTCCTAGTTTACAAGACATTTAATCTGCTCCTAACCGGCTTCGCAGGTGACTCAGTGGTAAAGAGACACAGGAGACAGGGGTTTAGTCCCTGGATGCGGAAGATCCCCTGGAGAAAGAAATGGCAACCCACTCCAGTATTCTCGCCTGGGGAAATCCCATGGACAGAGGAGCCCGGCGGGCCACAGTCCATGGGGTCGCAAAGAACTGGACACGACTGAGTGACTACACAGCAGCAGAAGAGGAGCTGAAGCTCTCTAGGCTCTAGCTTCACATACTTCAGCCCCTCTTTCTCAGCCCCTGAAAGTCTCTGTGGCAAATATGTCAAGTTACCGAGATGCAATCAAAAAAGCAAAGGTATAGGGAGATCTCCTTAAGTAAAGGCAGCGACACCATCAACAGCTTCTTGGGGAACAGCTTCTTGGGGAGTCTGACGGCTCCCTCCAAACAGAACTCCCATCTCCCGTGTGCTCATCATGTTGGCTTTTCTAAATCAGGACTAATTTCCCTGAGGTCCTTTGAGGTCCCCTAGCAAAGTGGGGATGTCATAAAAGTTCCCTGGAGGAGAACAGGGACCCCTATTTGAAAGGCATGTCATAAAGGGATGAGGGGAGCCCCTGTAGTCGACCATATGCATACAACACCAAGAGTGAACCCTAAGGCCAGCTATGGACTTTGGGTGATTATGACGTCAGTATAGATTCATCCTTGGTTAAAAAATGCCAAGCAAGTGATGCTGATACCAGGGGAGGCTACATATGGGGGCTAGGGGTAGATGGGAAATGGTCACTGAGATAAGAAGCATTGGTCAATTTTATCATTTTGTTTTAATATTTATTTGTTTATTTATTTGGCTGTGTAGGGTCCCAGCTGCAGCACTCAAGATCTTTGTATCGTGGGAGATCTTTCGTTGTGGCTCACAGATGCTCTAGTTGTGGCATACGGGCTCAGTTGTGCCAGGGCATGTAAGGATCTTAGTTCCCCAACCAGGGATCCAAGCCTGCATTGCAAGGTGGATTCCTAACCACTGGATCACCAGGGAAGTCCCAATTTTATTATTTTTTAAACTTCATCGCTCCACATTCCCAGAGTTCAAGCATACCACACTGGCCCAAAGGAAACCACTTAAAAAAAATCTGCTTAATAGTCTGAATTACATGGAAAAAGTACAAAGTGCTTTGGGTCCCAAAGAGTAAATGTTGCACAATGCATCCTCCTATTGCTCTACGATTTTGCAATAAATAACAGCCTGAATTTTTGCACTATGCTTAGGTTTGCCATATGTTTATTATTAGTTGGTCTATGAAATATTTAGGTGCACTATCATTTTACACTAATATTTAACAGAGTCCCGCTAACTGGAAGGGTTATAGATGGTGCCAGGTAGACAGGTTAGTGCATCAGGCCCTTAACTCTTGGGCTTCTTAATTTAAAGGAGACTAAATCAGCCCCATTAGCATCATTTTATAGTAAAGATTTTTTTAATATGCATTTCCAAAGGACTCTTCTATTCAAATAAGAATACCATATGTACTATTTCTGTAAGCCTATCACAACGCAGGAAAAAAACAACAAATGGACATGGGAGTACAAGGTCACTTAACATTTTTTAAATTGAAAAAACAAGGCTCCACCCACTCAAATTGCCTAAGCAAATATAGTTAGGCTTACATCAGCCATGGGTTCAGTTTGACAAGTTAGAGGTGAGCCAAAAATTCTTAGTTGGCAAGTTACAGAAAAGCAAAACGTCTTTAGCCAGGAATGGGAGTATCTTTTCTTCTTCTTCCTCTGGTTCAAGATCTTAAACTAAAATTAATATCTTTAGTGGAGACAAATCAAGAAAAATTGTATTCCCTAAAAGAAAGTGTCTCATCAAAGTTTTACAGGCCAGTTTTACAGGAGTCCTGTGCAAGAATTTTTGCTTCATGGACTAATTTCTGATCAGTCTTCAGCATTATTAATACTGAGTCTCATTTCATTCTGTGTTTAACAACTATCTAATGACTCTGAACTTCTGCACACTCTATTCATCAATACAGAAAAACAGAACAGGGGAGAAATAGGTGGGTTTACTGGGAATGTCTCTGACGGGGCTTGAGCCTCAAGGTCTGGACCCTTGTGAGGCCTTGCACTTAATCTTGGTTTTGTTCTTTTCTTCTCTTAAAGAGCCCCCTCAAACTGTACCCACTTCAGGTCACACCAAATCTGGGTTATTCCTGGGGAGAAAAACAAGTCTCTCCCATCAGGCAGCCGATGCCCAGAGAACGTCAGCACTCCTATGTCTCCACCCCCTCTGCCACCCTTGCCCTTCACCCCTCCTCAGTCAGCACTTTCCTGGGCACTGTTTGCACAAGAGTCACCTAGGGTGGTGCTGCCAACATAGTCACAGGCCTGATCGTAATTCTGACGCAGGTTTCAGGTAAGGCGGGCTGATCTCCCTCTGGGGACGAAGCACGGCACGGATGTTTCTGCCTCAGTTTCCCTAACTTTCCAAGCACTTTCTAGAGAGCTGCCAGGGTAAAATCGTGCAGCTTGCAGTATCATGCAGTTTGGTCCTATTTGTTGGGTGCATGAAAATAATAATTACTTCTTTATTTAAAATCATTACCAACTCTTCCTTATCCACAATAGAAAAATCTAAACTCCTGGGACTTCCCTGGTAGCCCAGTGGTTAAGAGTCCACTTTGTGATACAGAGGACATGGTTCAATCTCTGGTTCTGGGAACTAAGATCCACATGCTATGGGGCAACTAAGCCTGTGTGCTACAACTAGAGAAAGCCCTTTGCCGCAATGAAGATCTAGTGCCGCCAAAAAAAAAGGAGTTTTTAATTTATAAAAAGTAAAATCCAACCTTCTCGGCATGGTGGCCTCTAGCCAGCTCCAGGTCCAGCCACCTCATGCCACTTCTCCTTTACCTGCAGCGTCCCTGTGATTCTGAAATTATCCCAGGCACCCTAATGTAACAGCCTGTGCTGCTTTTAGGCCTTCTAACTGGTGGCCTCCTTTACCCACCGTGACCCTCACTGCCCCTCGCCAGCACACACAACAACACACTTCACAGCACAGTTCCTGGGTAGCTTGATCTGACCCCTCTCTGCCCCCACGCCTCCTTCTCCAGTAGCTGTAGGCACTTCTACTTCTAAGCATCCTTGGCCCCTGATAAGTATGTGCATTAAAGCTCTCCTCATGCTGGCCTGCCACTGCCTCCCGGCCATTCCTCTCCTATCAGGAAATTCTGAAGGGCAGGGTCTGCATCTTTTCATCTCTGTATCCAGGATTCTTATTATGGGCCACAGCGCCAGTCTGTAATAGATGATCAATTTTAAAAAATCATTTTTAAATAAAAAATTTAATTTAAATCAATTTAAAAAATTTTTAAGAAATGTAGGGAGGGATTCAAGACATTAGATAACAAACAACAGGATAATATTAACAAGTAGATAACATCTGTATACCCTAGTTATTGCTTTCATTATCAAATAAAGTGAAGTACCTTCATGTACGAGGATTCATACTAGCCTCCATGCAAAGGTTTATCCTAAAGAACAACATTTACCAGCAAATAGGCCACAGTTTACTCACACAAAAGGATGCGGGGGTCACCCAAGGGAGCAAAGAATTGAGAAGGTATGTTAGATCCTCTAAGAATTAGCTTCTTGGGATCTCTCGATTGGAATCATGATCTCCATTCCTCAGAAGCTGGAGCTGTAAGTCCTGGGTTCTAATCCAAAGCCACTACTTCCATGCCTAACACGTTATGTAACACCTGCAAGCTTCTGTTCCCTTATAAAAAGGAGAAAATAGTACAGACTTCACAGCACTGTCCTAAGGGAAAAATAGAGTAATTTGCATGAAGCCATCCATTGATTCTGTGTCTGGCACCCAGTAAACAGTGAACGAATGGTTACTGTTATTTCCAGTGCTTATAAAGTTAAGCTTTATAATAGAATCCCAGTGTTCACTAAGATTCCCAGTACTTGTTATTACCGAGCAGCATACAACTATATACATTTCACATACAGGTCGCAGGTACAGGTGCGGATGTGGTTGTCCTTTTAGGGCTAGAAGGGGCTGAGTCTTTGGAGGGTGAAAATTTCTAGTTTCAACCACATAGCAGAGCATATGAGTCCTCTGGGAGATAATTCAGACCACAGAGGGACACGTCTCCAGGTCTGGGTTTACATGTCCATCTCCTGTATCCTCCTGGCCTCCACTTTTGGAGTCTGGAACTTTCAGAAGTCTCAAATCTTTCAGCGCTCCTGGATGGTACAGGTACAAAAATGGGCTGTTCTCTTCATCTTTTCTTCCCTGTAGCTATCTCTGAGCTATGATTATAAATACACTCTAGCCTAGTCCCATTCTTGTTGTTACTCAATCTGACTCTTTGCAACCCCATGGACTGTAGCCCACAAGTCTTCTCTGTGCAAGTAATTTCCCAGGCAAGAATACTAGAGAGAGTTGCAAATTTTTTCTCCAGGGGATCTTCCCCACCCAGAGATGAAACCTGCCTCTCCTGCGTTGCAGGCGAATTCTTTATCGCTGACCCACCAGGAAAGTCCCAGTCTAGACCCAGGCTTGCTACAATTTGGGAGTTCCGATTGCTGGCTTGGGGGCCAGAGCAGTAAAGGGTGAGAAGCGCCCCCCTGAGGCCAGAGAGGAGATAGCGGCAGCAATAAGTGAACCACTGCACGCAAGACGCAGGCGAGTCTTTCAAACCACCAATCTGGCCAACCTCGGAGGGTCCGACTTGTCGCTGACTCGGGAGCACCTCCCCATTACAGTATTCTTGCCTGGAAAATCCCATGGACGGTGGAGCCTGGTAGGCTACCTTCCACGGGGTCGCAAAGAGTCGGACACGACTGAGCGAGACCTCCTCCTCCTCCTCCTCGGGAGCACCTCCAGACATCATGCATAAAAGCAGAGAGCCGCTTACCTCCTCAAAAGCATTGCAGCCTGTCACCACGATATTTGGCCTGAAATTGTTTATTTTCACTTTCTTCTCCACCCTGGTATTCAGATCTGCCAGGGAGGCTTCCGACAGGATCATGACCGGGCTGCAGTCCGGGTACGCCACCTGCGCCAAGGACACGGCACCATCAGGCCTCGCCGCCCGGAGAACGGGCTCAGCCCAGCAGCCAGCCCGCCAGACTGCAGAAGGGGACAGCTGTGTTCAGGCGGGAGAGGTGACTCCGCGGGCTTGGAAACGGCCAGGTCAGCGCCGGAGCAGGGTTCCTGCCCCCAGCCCCCACCCCGGGGCGCAGATGGGGCTCCCTGTCCACACACAGAAAGCAGCGGGGCCAAGGCTACCCTGCAGCCTCATCTCTCGTTCCTCACGCCCGCCCAGCAGTGAGTCCCCTGCCGCATCCCCACCGCCATCACCAGACAGGGGAAGGGTCTGCTGCCAATCAGCTCTGCTCTAGCCCTGATTTTCTTTAGCTGCGCCATTCACTCCCGTCCATTTATTACGCACCACCTATGCATCAGACACTGTTCTAGGAGGGGAAATAGCATGAATACAGCAGATAAAACCCCCTGCATTCAAGGAGCTTGTAGTTCAGGGATCGTGGGGAGAGACACCCCGAGATGGATTTTGAGCCTCATCTCACTGCAGAATCAAAACCTTTGGTTTGGGGGCTGTAGCTGACTCAGGGGAGGTGAGGTGCCTTTTAAACACCAGAAATGATCACACCCCACTGGTTGTGAAGGGTGGACTTGGATAAACTCTGCTTCTGTGACTTTAGAAGACTTGGATTTAGAAAACTTCATGGACAGAGGAGCCTGATGGGCTACAGTCCATGGGGTCACAGAGTCGGGCGTGACTGAATGCGCACATAAGCACATAAACCTCACTTTGGCCTGCCAGCTCATCTTCTCTGTCCTCGACACCTGTCCAGGTAGCGCCCTCAGTACCCCCTGGGTCATCCCTTAGTTCTGTTCAGTTCAGTCGCTCAGTCGTGTCCAACTCCTTGCAACCCCATGGACTGCAGCACGGCAGGCCTCCCTGTCCATCACCACCTCCCGGAGCTTGCTCAAACTCATGTCCATCGAGTTGGTGATGCCATCCAACCATCTCATCCTTTGTCATCCCCCTTCACCTTCTGCCTTCAATCTTTCCCAGCATCAGCGTCTTTTCCAGTGAGTCAGTTCTTCGAATCAAGTGGCCAAAGGATTGGAGCTTCAGCTTCAGAATCAGTCCTTCCTAACTGGGGCCCCAAGGGAGGCTCTTTGTGGGCCCAGAAGGAAGCTGGAAGGGAAGGGCAGGTCCCTGCAAGCTCACCTGGTAATTCTGGTCCAAAGAAGGGAAAATTTCATTTGCCGCTCTTCCCCTCATGTTCTTTTCAAACTGAACCAGCCTGAAAGCGTCCGTTTTCAAGAAGTTGGTGAACCACTGAGCGGCCTCGTCGCCACAGTCCCTGCCCTGGATGTCGAGACCAAACACCCTGGAGAGGTCACGGAGAGCAGGGGGTTACGTTCATACATCAACACACAGAGTGGTGGGGTCAAGGTGGAAGCGCTGGGCTGCTGGGGTCTGACTATCCTGGGGGACCAGGGAGTGGTCCGCGGGCCAAAACTGGGCAGAGGCAGAGCGGGAGGGAGCAGGGAAGAACTCGGCAGATGCTCCTAACTCATGCAGTTACCAGCTGAAATACCGATTTTGTTTCAAGAGGCAGGGCTGGAGCCTGCTGCTCTGCATTCCTAACAAGCTTGGGGATGCCTAGGCTGCTAGTCCATGGACCACAAGTTGAGTTGCAAGGATTTAAGATGCTTCAGAAAGGGAGAGGGACCATAGTGTGGTAGAGGCACCCTGAACTTGGATTCTGATAGACCTGGTTCAAGCTGGAACTCTGCCATCTCTAATCTTACGACGTTTAGCAAATCATTAAACTCCTCTGACCTTCTGTCTCAGTTACAAATTGGAAATAATAATATATTACCTGCTTCACAAGGTGGACACAGGCTCCACCAGATAATGAAGTGGTCTTCGAGGATTTTTTGCTTGAGCGACCTCAAAAGATAAAAGCTATATACCCCCCCAAAAAAGCTATGTACCCCTCACAGAACTGCTAGTTGACATGTGATTTCTTCTTTTTTTTTAACTGAAATATAGTTGATTGACAATATTGTGTTAGTTTCAGATATAAGTGATTGAGTTATAGATATACTTTTTCAGGTTATTTTCCACTACAAGTTATACAAGATATTAAATAAAGTTCCCTGTTTTATGGGCTTCCCAAGTAGCCATAAGGAATCCACCTGCCAATGCAGGGAGAGTTGGGTTCAATCCCTGGGTAAGAAAGATCCCCTGGAGGAGAAAATGGCAACCCAATTCAGTATTGTCATCTGGATAAGCCCATAGACAGAGAAGCCTCACGGGCTACAGTCCAGCGGATCACAAAGAGTCAGACATGCCTGAGCAGCCATGCACTGTGTGTGTCCCTGTTCTATGCAGCAAATCCTTGCTGTTTATCTATTTTATGTATTGTAGTTCACATCTGTTCCTCTCATACTCTTAATTTTTCCCTCTCTCCCTCACTTTCCCCTTGGGAAACAAGAAGTTTGTTTTCTATGTCTGTGATTCTGTTTCTGTTTTGTATATAGATTCATTTGTATTATTTTTTAGATTTCACATATATGTGATAGCATATGATATTTGTCTTCCTCTGTCTGCGGTTCATGGGGTCACAAAGAGTCGGGCACGACTGAGCGACTGAACTGAACTGTCTGACTTTATTTAGTATGATTTTCTCTAGGTCCATCTGTATTTTTTATAAGTTTAATTTGTTATGAAAGATTAAATTTCCATTGAATTGTAAATATTAACATTTAAAGTAAAATTATATCATGATTTATGTGTTATACCTTAATATTATTAATGCATATAAATTATGCTTTTAAAAGCATGCAATGGAATTCAAATGTCAGGGTAGTTTGATAGCTATTTTTAAAAACTATTTTTAATAATACATGGTTAGGGACTTCTTTTATGGCCCACATTTTAAAAATTATTTTCAAATTTTTTCCCAATCTAAGACTCCCCCAGTGGTCCAGTGGTTAAGATGCCATGCTTCTGCTGTAGGAGGCATGGGTTCCAACCCTGGTTAAGGAAGTTTCACATGCCACCTGGGGCAGCCAGAGGGGAAAAAATGCTTTCTTAGTTTTACTGAGACATAATTGACATACAGCACCGCCTAAGTTCAGGGTATAAAGCATAACGACTTGACTTACATGTACTGTGAAATGATTACAAGTTTAGTTAGCAGTCCTCATCTCATATTTTTTTAAGTTCCTTTTTTCTCATGCTGAGAACTCTTAGGATTCACTATCTGCACAGATGGAATGAAAGAAGTTGATTTATAATAATTCCACTCATCCTTTGAATTCTTCTGTGATCTTTGGCACTTAGTAATCTTTCATTAAAAGTGTTTTTAATAATTTATCAGCAACAATTTGACTAGAGGTGCTTTCATTTTAGTGTAAGACAAAGACTTTGAACCACCATCTTGTGGAATGACTTTACCCCTGTCATTAGAAACATTCTCCTTTATCAATACCAGCAGGTTTTTCCCTCCCAGGGCAGTGCTCTCTACTAAGACAAGGGATGGGCAAGCCTTTCATCTGTACCAAGGAGAGGTGGAGAAGAGAACTTGCCCCCTGCAGGTAGCATCACAGCTGGAGAGAGAACCAATAAGATTCAGGGATCTGGAAACTGATTCCCTTAAAGGGATCCCAGCCCTCAGGTACCACGGGAGGTGTTTGCACTTCCCTCTGAGTGCCTCCTCCAGTCTGAAGGCCCCTGGGGTGATGTATGTGAGGGAATCCGAGGTGGACCATGAGATGCTCCCTGAGGCCCACAGACCTTGTCTGACGGCTAGACTCACCCCACCTCCTGTCAAATCTCCATGCAGTTCTGAAGTTTCTTGGACCTTTGCCTTCTCTCTAAACCCTCTTCTTGGAGCCACGGTTCGGCCTCTGACTAACCCCTGGCTCCAACCCCACGGTCCTCTCACGGTCCTCTCCCTCACCGCCCTCAGCCTTTCCCCTAAAATCTCCTCCACCAGTCTGCTACTCCATACAGATCTGCTCCCTGGGCTGAGCGCTTCCTTCAAGCCCTTCGGGACAGCCCTCCTGTGTAAGTGCACACACTTCCACCCACTCAGGTCAGCTTAGTGCGGGCTCTTTGAGAAGTAGAGAACACCCAGCGGGGCAGGGGAAAACTACTTATCCAGTGCCCCTGAAAGTTACTCCCCCCCTAATCCTCCCTCCCTCCCCTCCCTACTGCAGGCTCTACCCTTCTGTCATTCCACCTCCTGCAGTTCTCTCCAAATTTTATGAAAAGTTCACTTTCTTCCATATTTCTACATGAAATGTTCTATCATCAACACCCCACAGGAAAGAACCGCATCTCCCTGAGTGAGCATAACAGAACTACATTAGTTAGTAATCTAATTTAGTTCAGGGTTGAAGGACATCAACTCTGAATATTCACTGGAAGGACTGATACTGAAGCTGAAGCCCCAATACTTTGGTCACTTGATGCAAAGAGCTAACTCACTGGAAAAGGCCCTGATGCTGGGAAAGATTGAAGGCAGGAAGAGAGGGGACAACAGAGGATGAGATGGTTGGATGGCATCCTTGACTCAATGGACATGAGTTTGAGCAAACTCTGGGAGGTAGTGAAAGACAGGGAAGCCTGGTGTGCTGCAGTCCATGGGGTCACAAAGAGTCAGACACGACCGAGGGACTGAACAACAACAAAGTTAGTGATCTACTAATTCACAAAGCAAAATAACTCACTAAAAATACTTGAGAAGACATAAAAGCTTGAACGGACTTTTACAAAGAAAATCTAGGCAGTTTAACTGGAAAGTTTCACTAATGATCAAAGAATAAAAACTATCAAATATAAATAGAAAAAAATTTAATTGTCATTTAAAATAGGACAAAGAGATAAGATGTCTCGGACTCAATCTAACAAGAGATGTACAATTCTATTATAGAGAAAATTATGAAATTTTGTTAAAGAAATAAAATAAGACACAAATAAGGGAGAAAAGATAACACATTCATGGATAGGGAGGCTATCGACAATAAAGATGATAACTATGTGAGACCTATCATTTATAAGGGCCTGCTATGAATCAGGAACTCTTTAAATAA
Source organism: Cervus elaphus (assembly GCF_910594005.1). Classification (NCBI taxonomy): domain Eukaryota; kingdom Metazoa; phylum Chordata; class Mammalia; order Artiodactyla; family Cervidae; genus Cervus; species Cervus elaphus. The sequence continues at coordinate 26,341,485 of NC_057828.1, read as the reverse complement.
ATACATAAATTCATTTCAATTTTCTCTAAATGGAGCCTCAAATTCAATGCAATTCCAATCAAAATCCCAAAAGGATTTTACATGGAATTGGACAAGCTGATTCTCAAATTTGTAGGAAGCAATTCCTTGGCAGTCCAGTGGCTGGGACTCTGCACTTTCACTGCAGTGGGAATGGGTTTGATCCCTGGTTGGAGAACCAAGATCCTGCCTGCCACACAGTGAGGCCAAAAAAATAAAATAAAAACAATAACAATGTCCCATTGATTAAAAAATAAAATAAAGTGTGAAGTCCAAAGATGGTCAAGACACTCGAAAGATAAAATAATGAGGAGACTCACTCGATATCAAGATATAAAGTTAAAGAAATTAAGACAGTGATGAATAGGATCAGGAATGGATACAGAATCCAGTGCAAAGGACAGAGAGCTCAGAAAATAACTGATACTTCCTAAAGAAGCAAGTGGCTCAGTGGTAAAGAAGCAGGAGATGCAGGTTCAATCCCTGGGTCAGGAAGATCCCCTGGACACGGAAATGGCAACCCACTCCAATATTCTTGCCTGGGAAATCCCACGGACAAAGGAGCCTGGCGGGCTGCAGTCCATGGGGTTGCAAGAGTCGGACATTACTTTGCGCCTGGACAACAACAACAAAGATCTTAAGATGCCACGATGCAGGTGGCATTATAGATCACTGAAAAACAAATGGGTTGTTCAGTAAAATATTGGAACACTTGATAATTGTATAAGAAAATCAAACTGAATTTCCACCTCAAATCACTATCAAAAATAAACTCTAAAAAATAAATAAATAAACTCTAGATGCAGAAACATAAGTGGAAAAGGCAAAACTTCAATAGTTTTAGAAAAAGAATAGTAGGAGAATTTTTTATAACTTTGGAATGGAGTATATTTATTAAGACACAAAAAAAGGGCTAATTCCCCCACAAAAGATTAATTAATTTGAATATCATAAAATGTAAAATGTCTATTTTTCAGAAGATACCATAAAAAAGATTAAAAAAATAAATCACAAAGAAGGATTTTGCATCTCTTATAATTGACCAAAGATCTGATCCAACCTAAAGAACTCCGCATCAATAGGGAAAACTTGGGCATGAAAAATAAAAAATAATTTCATAGACAAAAAGAACACAAGGAACCAATAACTATAAAGAAAAAATATTTAGCCTCCAGATTTCAATGAAATGCCTAGGAATGCAAATTAAAACTACAAAGAGATACCACCTAATTCATTTTAAAGATACTTGCAGAATTAAAAATATAAGAAAAGCCAGAGGATGAGGACTGGTAACAAATCTAATTGATGAGGACAAGAGGCAATGAACCCTTACTCTGGTGAGGTATAAATTGCTACAATTTTGGGAACCGATTAGGCATTTCCTTATCAAAATTAACATGCAGATACCCAATGACTCAGTAATTCTATTCCTAAATTAATGCTCTAAAGAATTAAAGATACGTAAAAAAATGTTCTTAGGACATTTTTCATATTAGAAAAAAACTGCAAAATGACATGAGTTAATGGAGAAGAGCATAAAGAAGTTGTAGCAAAGTCATATAGTGGAAACTATACAGCAGTGAAAAAACTCAACTACAGCTTCCAGCCACAAGGCACAGATGAATCTTACAAGGTTGAAAAGAACAAGCAGCTACAGAAAAATACATATTGTGTAATGACATTTTGTAAACTTGAAGCAAAACTTAACCATATATTATCTAGGAGCACATCCATATATAAAAAGAAGAGTAGCAGGAACCAGGAAAAAAAGAAATTGGGGACCCTGGTTTCTCTGAGGGGCAGGACATCATGAAGGTACTTGAAATAAATCTATTCATGTTGTATTTCCTAAGTTGGGTATGGTGCTACAGGTGTTTGTCTCAATGTTGTGTTTTATAACTTACATATGCTTTATGTAGGGCTTCCCTGATAGCTCCGTTGGTAAAAAATCTGCCTGCAATGCAGGAAGGAGACCCTGGTTTGATTTCTGGGTCAGGAAGATCCGCTGGAGAAGGGATAGGCTACCCACTCCAGTATTCTTGGGCTTCCCTTGTGGCTCAGCTGGTAAAGAATCCATCTGCAATGCTGGAGACCTGGGTTCAATCCCTGAGTTGGGAAGATCCCCTGGAGAAGGGAAAGGCTACCCACTCCAGTATTCACACCTTGAGAATTCCACGGACTGTGTAGTCCATGGGGTCACAAAGAGTCGGACACAACTGAGCGACTTTCATTTTCATACTTTATGTAGATTCCTCACATATCAAATATTTAATTATATTATATTGTCAGTAGTCAATATATCTCATAACGGAATGAAACCCAGCTAGAGAAATTTCTTCTTCAAAGGAAACTATTACTTCAATTATAAAGAAAAAAAAAACTGTTGGACTGTCCAGGTTTGAAGTCATTTCTTTCTCCCACCTAAAAATACGTTTAGACTTTTTAGACATCAATCGTTCATAAATCCTTATGATAATTAAGAAGCCCTACTGCTCTACAATCGCTCTCAAAAAAATAAAATAACATCACACAGGGTGAATAGGGAAAGCTGGTTAAAGAAACTAACAATGAAAGTTAATCAAATCCATGACACAGCATCCCTGTCTCTATGGCTGTGTTAAGGAATCTCCTTCACTTTTTCTGAGCTTGGTCTCCTCATTTGTAAATTGTACTGATATCTGCCTCATAAACTTACCGAGATAATTAACTGAAATACTATAGTCAATGAATGATTGCTTCAGGCTTTCAAAACTGTAGAACCTCGAGTGATGGGTTTCACTTCAGACACTGCTAATAAAAGCACACCATGAGGGTACAGGGGGCATTCTGAGGCTCTCCAATTTCCACATGCTGAGAATTCTCAGGTTGTTACAAAGGGAGCACCTATGACAAGTGTCTAAGCCTCTAGGATGCCCTGCTAGCACAGGACAAGACCTTGAAAAGTCATGCAACTGGATGGCCCTGCAAGGGTCCCACAGACTGAAAGGAAACCTGGGCTTGAGGTGCATGTCTGGCCAGAGGTCAAATCTCATACCTCCTGATGGAGGTGCCTAAGTCTCAATCTCAGGCCTCAGGGGCCACGGAGTCAGCAAGAAAAGCCTCAGCATCCGTATCATTCAACCCAGAGATACAGGCGGGAACATCTGCACTAATGAACGCCCTTGTCTGCTTGGCAATTCTGAATAGAAGTCCATTCCTACGTGAACAAAAGGAGACAAATCCTAAAGACTGGCCCTCTGTATCCTCTCTATATTTGTATTACTTTTCCTATTTTTAATGCGTTTGATATCTTGGGACTTGGTGATTCTGAAGGAATGCCCCCTTCCAGGGCTAACCAATTCAGAGAGATAGTAAAACACTGGGCTTTCATATGCAAACCAGCCAATCCAAAGTCCTCACTCCAACCACCTCCCCCATTGCATTTTACACTCCGGCCACAGTTCCCTGCTCTAATCACCAGGGTCAGATACCAGACAACCAAGGACAGCCTCTGTGCCGCAGGACCAATTTTCCCAGAGCCTGCAGAAAGCAGAATAAAGACTCTTGGAGGTTCCCCTGCACCCTCTGCCTCCTGGCAGACTCCGGTATTTCCCCATGTGGTCCTGCATGGTTTCTACGTGGCCTCTGGTTTCTAAGCATGTGTGAATATAAAAAAAACCTTCTTTCTTCATGACAGTCATTTCTGTGTCTGCATGTCTTGCCATATCTAATGAAAACAAATCTAAATATCCTTAACGCAGTATTCTATTTCACCCACTCACACTTGACCACTGGCTTGATCCCAAAATGGAATAGACTTCTCTTAAATATTTCTGTACCAGTCTCATCATCTACTGGACAAAGTGTAGCAAGGTGGAGCACAGGGAGAGCCTAGATGGAAATGAGTCCTGGCACAGGTCCCCGGAGCCCCAGAGTAGAGCACCTGCAGTCATGGAGCTTGTTTGAAGAATGCAGCTTGGTCGGCAGAACCAGCTGGTCCACGCCTGGAGCCCTGAGGATCAGGCGGTCATCCTCAGAGGTGATGGAGATCAACACAAGGCGAGGCTCCTGCCGGCCAGTCACCATGTGTCCGTCTTCCTTTATCACCAGCCAAAACCTGCCAAGGAACCAACAAGGGCACACTCAGAAAAGCCTTTGCCACCCACTCCAAAGCTCCCCTCTAGCCTTCTATTTCATTGAAACCCTCCCTCTCTGGGACTTCCCTGGTGGTCCAGAGGCTGAGACTTCAAGCTCCTAATGCAAAAGACCTGGGTTCGATCCCTAGTCAGGGAACTAGATCGCACACGCCGCAACTAAGAGTTCACATGCAGCAACTAAAGATCCCAGGTGCTGCAACTAAGACTCAGAGCAACCAAATAAACATTAAAACAAAACAAAACAAAACAAAAACTCCCTCTACCCCCACTCAGGACCCAACAATTTCTAGACAATATCCAAATCTAGCCAAATTCTTCCGGTCCAAGAGATAGTGCTACCCCCGACCCCAAAAGGAGTTTGTTTGGTACAAAGAACACTGGGAAAGAGCATCTGGCCAATGTATGAAAATCCCCAGTCCCCCGAATCCTGGTGAGGCTGGTGTAGGAACCTCCTCATACATTGCTCACTTTGGGCCTTTGTTTTGGTCAGAGACTTCCCCTGGTTAAAGCAAAAGGTCTTCCAGGTCTTTCTGCTGTGGAACAAGAGGGCACTGACCAAATGACGGCTGGTCCAGGGGGACTGAAACTCTAGACAAAGGTCTTGAATGTGTGTGACTCCAGTGGATGCAAACCAGCCTCTGCTGGGTTTACCTTGCTGGGACACGTGGACCTTGATCAGGAAACCCGTAAACAGCCTTTCTTCTTCATGCACACATTAAAACTTACATAACATTATAAACCAATGCCGTGTCTGTATGTGTGTACTCAGTTACTCAGTTGTGTCCAATTCTTTGAGACCCCATGGACCATTTTTAAAAAGAAAGAAAATGTGGTATGTCTATATGGTGGAATATTATTTAGCCATAAAAAGAAGGAAATTCTGCAATTTTTGACAACATCTATGAAATTTGAGGGTATTAATAGTAAGTGAAGTAAGTCAGACAGAGAAAGATAAATACTGTATAATCTCACTTTTAAGTGAAATCTAATAAGCTGGGAATTGCTGGAAACAGAAAGTAGGGCATTTCCCTGACAGTCCAGTGGCTAAGACTCCACTTTCCCAATGTGAGGGGCCCAGGTTTGCTCACTAGAAGGGGAACCAGATCCCACATGCCGCAGCTAAGACCTGGTGCAGCCAAATAAGTAAATATTTTTAAAAGAAAGTAACGGAGAGGAGATTGGTGGCTGCCATGGGTTGGGGGTGGGGGAAATATGTGACCACCTTCAGGTGGTCAAAGGGTACAAACTTTGAGCTCTAAGGGGAAAAGATGTCTGTAATGTACATTATGACATCTACAGTTAATAATACAGTATTTACACTTGAAAATTGTTAGGAGAGAAAATCTCAAATGCTCTCACAATAACAACAGCAACAAAATGGAAATTATGTGTAGTGAAGGATATGTTCATTAGCCTAATTACGGCAATCATTTCACAATATATGTGTGTATCTAATCATCACATTGTACACCTGAAACTTACTCAATGTTATATTTCAGTTATCTCAGTAAAGCTGGAGAAAATAAATGACTTAGGCAAATCATGTGTTAGATAAGAACTCACCTTCTACACAGTCCCCACCCCCCACCTCCAGTTCTGGGCTCAGCTTTCACTCTGTGTATCACATCCAGGGAGAGAGTGGGGTGCAGAGTGAGCTGAAGAATGGAATGTTAGGCTGGTTATGCTCTTATCTATAGGAATGCATATACTGACATTTTGGGTTATACCACACATATGATGTGATTACTAAGTGTGCCGCCCCTTGGGAAAATGAGTTTCAACATCACTGTTTTAGACAGAACAAGAGCAGTGGGTGAGGAACTCTGCAGACTCGGATGAGTGAACCACCACTGAAAGCTGAGGCCTCCCACACGTGAGCAGGATAAAAAGGACAGCCCCTGCTAGAATGAGGGAGATATTTCAAAATATGCCTGGAGCCAGACGGAATGGTGAGATAACCTGGTGAGGCAGGTCTCTGCCCTCTCTGCCTCTGGCAGGGAGTCTCCTCTCTGGAACCTCCCCTTCAGACAGCCTATCCCTGTCCAAGTGCTGGAGAACCCGCCTCCAAGCTGGCAGACCCGGGCTGGATCCCGAGCCCAGCTCCCTGGCATGCATGCTGCTGCGAGGGTACCACGGTGGCAGTGGCGATGGTGACAGAGCAAAGGCATTTTGGGAATTGCTGTGGCTACTCTCCCCGGAGCTGAGGATGCTGGGCAGTACTAGGTCCCCGACCCTCTGAGGAGGCCTCCTTTTTTTTTTCCCAGGCATCTTTGGCTTTCAGGGTTCCCTAGCCCATTCACCTGCAGGGTGAGAGTGGGTTCTGTGACCCAGGGCTTTCCTGCCTACCTTGTCACAGCCCTGAGATGCTGGGAAAGATTGAGGGCAGGAGGAGAAGGGGGCGAGAGAGACTGAAGTGATTGGATGGCATCAATGACTCAATGGACATGAGTTTGAGCAAACTCCAAGGGATGGTGAAGGACAGGGAAGCCTGGTGTGCTACAGTCCATGGGGTTGCAAAGAGTCGGGCATCATCAGCAGCTGAACAACAACAAGTCCCTCAGGGCTGGGCCGTTCCTTATTTCCAGCTTCATCCTTGCACACAGAGTCCTGGGTGGCCCTGCTCTGAGGAACCCCACCAAAGCCTGCACCTGAACTTCCAACATGGCCCGTCCTGCTCTGAAACGAGCCTCTCTCTGAGAGCCCCATACGACCAGGCTTATCCAGACAGGAGTCACACACCCCCACGGACCATTATTTCTAAAAGTCAGCCCTTCCCTGGGCCAAGTCTTCTCACCTCCCATCTTTCTCTTCACTTGAAACCCTGCAGTCAAGTGTCACCCTCAGCTTATTATATAATCACCTGGGTGTTAATCCCTGGGAGGAGGCAGAAGTGGTTGCTGGAAGTTCTGTGCTAACTTGCAATGGATGGAGCAAGAGGCAACTTGCAAGCAGCCTGTCACTGGGGCAGGATGATCACAACAGAGGATGCAAAGTGCTGTCGACAACACACATCAGCTACCCCCGTTACCCTGTAGCCGAAGTGATGTTATTTTTCACCTCTGGCACACAAATGATGCCCAGGAGTGAATAATGACCTCTGCTCTGCCAGACGGGCAAGAAAGGATCTGTCTGCAGTGTGGATTTGATCATGACCCACTTCTTCTCACCTGCAACCCTGAAAGCCAGCACCTTCGTTTTACACAGAAAACACGAGTGTGTGGCATGAAGAGCATTGCAGAGCCCAGAACTAAGTCTCCAAAGGAACAGCGATGCCCTGAACGACCCACAGCAGTGTTCAGGGAGCAGAGTGCAAGACAGATGGAAAGTGTCATTTCTAAACGGACAGACTGGCCTGGGAAGCGGGAAGGACCGAGCCAGCAAAGGCAGGAAAACAGGAGCCCCACCACAAGAGGGAATAGTCCGTGCAGAAGAAATGAAGGGCTGGCTTCGTAAAGGGCTGGGGTGGATTTATCAATGGGTGAGACATACAGTCAAGGAGGACAGCCCAGAATCTGTGCCAAACAGCCAGTGTGAGCGTTTTGCTGGACAGTCTTGAAACCAGCTCAAAGCTCAGGGCGCTCAGGCCCAGTGCTCACAGATATGTTAAAGGCTTTGACTAGAACAGCTCTAGAAATTGAAGGCCCAGAGCACTTATAGAGGAAGCAGTCAGCGTCTGAGAACAGTTCCAAAGACACGGGTTCAAAGTGGAAATAAATCAAGGCGGCCTTTTCCTACCTTCGTAGACTCTTCATAGTTTCATGATGGAAATCTCAAGTTGGGAGAATAACAGTGTTATAGCAAAGTTCTTTCCAGTTTGTTTTCCAGTTTCAGTTATCTCTTCATAAATAAAATATAGATTAGACAGGGACTTGGAGATCATCAAATTCAACCTCTTTAGCCAATAAAAAACAAGCTCGGAAGAGGTTAAGTGACTTCTCTGGAGGTCTCCTGAGACTTGGTGTGATCCTTGCCCTTGTAAATCACATACTGGCTTCACAGCAAGGGCATGAATGTTGCCCTCAGAGATCTGAGTTCAAATCCCTCCAGCATACAGTGGTCTTGTTGTTGTAGGAGACAGATGGGCTCCAGGTTAAATAGTTACAACTGGCCTCCTGTTTGCATTTCACAGGGGCCCAAAGAAGTGGGCTTCAGGCTGGATACTTACAACTGTTAGCATTTTCTGAGAGAAGAGATAGATGGGCTCCTGCTCATTAAGAGGGCTGCCTACACCCTTTCTCTCCACATTGCTAATAATAAACTTTGTATCAGCATTTACAATTTCTACCTCTGTGATAAGTGTGTTTTTCACTGGGGGTAAAGATCCAGGGGAAAAATAGCTTCTAGCCTCCAGCCCTTGCTGGCCTGGTGGCTAAGATCCTTGATTCTCATCCAGGCTACACAGGTTCAATTCCTGGGCAGGGAATTAAGATCTCACTTTACTGCCGCCTCACCGAGATCACTGTGATCTCAGGTAAGATACTCATCCTTTCTGATACCATTTCTTTATTTGCAAAGTGGACACAATATCTAGCCCGCAAGATTGCTATGAGGCTTAAATTATATTATCTGTTGAAAGGTCTTAGTTCAGTGTCTGCTGAGTATGAACCACCAAATAAAAGTATTCCATTGCTTTCCCCTGCCTCACCCCAGTCTCCACACCACGCTATCCCATCTCAAGTATATATTGTTCAAAACAAGGGAACGCTGATACAGTTCCATCTATTTTCAGACGTCCACAGAGGCAGAAAAGCGAAGGAAAAATATTATCTTTCCATAGAAGCCAGTCACAGCAAAGTAGTGGCAACATGCAGTGGGAAACAATAGTTATTCCTGATGAAAAGCGGACACACAGGCAAGCACTGAATCTCTGTGAAATAGCATCAGTGCTTCATGTGAAGAAGGAAGCACAAGTGCTTTTTCTCTGGATGTGCGGCATGAGAATTTATGTCTTCACTCTGGCTCAAGTCTTCCCAGCAATCAGGAGGCTTTTCTAATCCTTCACACTTGAGGAGCTGTTTAGCTCAGATTCTTCTTAATGGTCCCAGAGAAAACCCTCTAATGATAGCATCAGAATCACCTGGGGAGACTTTCACACCTGAGAAGTGGAGTATTTCCTGCCATATCAGCAAACAAGGATGTCACGTGAGTGCTAAGTCGCTTCAATCATGTCCGGCTCTTTGCGACCCTATGGACTCTAGCAGACCAGGCTCCTCTGTCCAGGGGATTCTCCAGCCAAGAATATTGGAGTGGGTTGTCTGCCCTTTTCTAGGGGATCTTCCCAACCCAGGAATGGAACCCGTATCTCTTACATCTCCTGTATTGGCAGGTAGGTTCTTTATCAGTCAGCAGCAATTTCAGCCCTCCATTGCGAGCTGGTGAACCCTGAGGGAACTCAGGAAGAATACCTGCCACTCCCTTGGTGAGCCCTGAGAAACTCAGGCTGTGAAAATAGGATGCTGGCCCCAGACAGGTATGGTGCATATCAGAGGAATGATTTCAGTGAGCTCAGACGCTTGCATCTTCCCATTATAGAAAAGCGCTAAATTCCTTAACGTGGGATATCTAGTTTTTTTTTAATTTACAAAAAACTTTTGACAATCGGACTGACTACCTGCCCTCTGTTGCAAAACTCCTATATAACCTGGCTCCTCTCTTCTGCCTCTTCAGAGCAGTTCTCTCAGGGTCACTTGAGATGCTATCTCCTGGGTTTGAGGTCCTAAAAATTCCCGCCAAATAGAACTCAACTTAGAACTCAACTTGTAGGTTGTGACTATTTTTTAAGTCGACACACCCTACACAAGCTTGTTTCACTCCTACTCCATAGGCCTGGGATGGGAAACTCAGGATACTACAGTCTTAAAAAACTCTCCAGGGACTCCCCTGGTGGTACAGTGGATAGGAATCCACCTGCCAATGCAGGGGCCAAGGGTTCGTTCCAGCCCTGGTCCAGGAAGATTCCACAGGGTGCGGGGCAACTGAAGTCCATGTGCCACAACTGCTGAGCCTGCACACCCAGAGCCTGCGCTCCTCAAGAGAAGGCATCGCAACGAGAACCCTACGTACAGCAAGGAACAGCAGCCCCGCTCACCGTAACTAGAGAAAGCACGTGCAGGAAGGAAGACCCCAGCACAGCCAAAACTAAATAACTCTCCAGGATTAGACATCTGGGTGAAAGGGGTGGAAAATCCCCTGTGAGCTTCACACAACACTTTCCTAAAACAACCGGAAGTTTTTCCATGCCGTGGGAGCCCACATTTCTTTAAGGGAAGAGCAATCTTCAGCAAAGAGAGAATACACGCATCCCGGGAGTGAACTCAGGACAGCAGACATCCTCTGCTAGAAGGCTCCCGCAACGACCAGTCTGCAAACCTCCCTCCTCTAGACCCAGGACCACAGCTAACCCATCCCAGCCAGACAGCAAAGCGTCTTCATCCTAAGGAAGCAAAAAAGGAGGTTCCGTTCTTCCTTGATCACTCTTTCTAGGGTTTGGAATCCTCCCCTGTCTCAACTACCGATCGGCACATGCCAAGGGACTGGCCATCTCCCTCTACAAGGATTAAACCACGTGTTGCTGCAGCTGCTGACCTTCAACACCTCCTGAAAGGGGTTCAGGGTGGAGAGCGGAGAGGCGCTCTGGGAAAAACTGCGAACACAGGTCCTCAGATGGTTAGACGTTTTCAGGGGCCAATTTTGTGAGCCCAATTTTTGTATCTCCTCACATTTGGAAAAGCACTAAAATCCTTGGAGGTGATGACTGTTCCTCATGACAAGCAAAGCTTCATGAGACTAGTAGAAATCTTCTGGAAAAATATGGGCTTGATTGCATGTATTCCCTCTTCCCGAAATCACATGCGTACTGACCTTTCCCCTCTGTCTCTTTGGAACAGTTTCTCAGAGCTATCTGAGGTTCTGGCTCCTGGGCAGCAGTCCTCATTTTGCCCCAAGTAAAACTTAACACTCACGTTGTGCATTTTTTTTTTTTAAGTTGACACTTGCCAGGATGGCCTTCCCCTTATGCACCTGGCACCATTCTGTGTCCACGAGTATGTCTGTGGGCTCACCTCTAGGGGGAGAAAAATGACAGGGCACCTTTTCTGAGGCAGGAGGATGAAATTCTGATGTGTCAGGTCCTATGTAGATCAGGACTTTACCTAAAGTTCTTTGCTGAAGACCACTCTGCCTCTGGGGGAGGGGACACACTATTCTTTTAGTGGCAAGTATTACACGCACGGTCCACCTGCCATCTCCTCTCCCCCACAGAAGACTGCCCTCTGCTCATTACGTATTACAATGGGTCAGGGCCCCAACCTCCAGCATGTCTCAGGAACCTTCGCCAGGGATTGGAAATGGTGAGGGACCAGCCCTGGCAAGGCCAATGTGCTTGAACAAGCATTGGTTTCAGCATTGCTCCCATCTACCCACGAGTGCCAAGAACATTTTATTTTTCTACTATTGTGTTCATACTAAGAATCAGAAAATTTAGAACAGCAACCTTGGAGATAAGCAATCAGACCCCATGTTTTTATAGAGCCTCTCCTCCAGGGAGGGACAGAGACTTTGTAAGCAAGCAGGACCCTGTGGGACTTTCCCAGGACACTCCCTCCCCCATCTCTGCTCTAGGTCCTCTCTGAAGTACCCTGTTGCTCAATGGCTAAGTACAGACTCTTTGCAAATCCATGGACTACAGCACACCTAGATAACAGTATTTGATACATATTTCCTGGGCTGTTTTACAGATATAAAAACCCTCACCAAATGGAAGATATTAACTACTAGACGACCATGAGTACACAGCTCCAGGCCTCCTGGAGCCTGAGGAATGAAAACATTAACTCCTGTGACCCTCCCATGATACTTCACTGTAAGCCAGTCAAGAGAATTGTGCAGGATCTTATTTCTGACCCTGCGACACCCCCTCACCTGGCGTTAAAAATGCTCTGTCAGGGGACTTCCCTGGTGGTTCAGTGGCTGGGACTCTGATCCCAGTGCAGGGGCCGGGGTCTGATCACTGGTCAGGGAGCTGTATCCCACGTGGTGCAACTAGTAGTTCACCGGTCACAACCAGAGATCCCAGTGCAGACCAACAAATAAATAAAGATAAATTAAAAAAAAAAAAAAAAGCTTTGTCAAAACCTTTCCAGGAGAGGTTTGGGGGAGGCCTGTGACACCAGTCTCCTTGCATGGCCCTGCAATGAAGTTTTCTCTGCTCCAAACTCCAGCCTTTCGGGTTGTCTGGCCTCACCGAGCCCTACAGGTACAGAAACTCGCAGCTAACAGCTGCAATCCACTAGCTTTCCAAATCTGAACCAGACAAGAACTTGACCTTTCCAGATACAAGATCAGAGGCAGATGACCCAACAAGCAGCCCAGGAAAGCCACGCGGCAAACCTCTGTTCTCCTTCCCCGGGACAAGCCCCAGCTCCCCCAACCCGCCCCCTCCCCGGCAGGTCCCGCGCTGTTCCCGCGCCCGGCCCTACCTGTCCCGCAGGTGGCCGCTGCGCAGCCCCAGGGCCGTGCACTCGGCCGCGTCCACCGACACGCCCTTGCAGGACTTGACCGGGTAGATCCACAGCTCGCTCACCGTGCCCACCTGCTGCAGCCGCCGGCGCCGACCGGGCCGCGCGCGGCGCCAGGCGACGGCTCCCAGCGCCACCGCGGCCAGTCCCAGGGCGGCCACCCCCAGCCAGCGGGGCCCGGGCGGCGCGGGGAGGCCCAGGCGGGCCAGAGCCGAGGAGCCGGCGGCGCCCATGACCCAGCGATCGCGGGCGGCGGCCTGAGCGCACACGGGGCAGCGTTGGAGAGAGGAGGGCGCCGGGCGCTCAGAGCTCCGGGCGAGAGGGCGGAGCCAGGGCTAGTCCAGTCACCCGCCCTGGCACTCTCCGCGCGCCGAGGCGGCGGGACTGGCTGTGCGCAAGGAGGGGACCCCTAACTGCAGCGCCGAGGACCCGGCGGTAACCGAGGGACAGGAGACAGAGCGGGCCGGGATACTCAGACGCCCCTGGGGGAAGCAGGGATCAGGAAACCGAAGCCGGAGGCCTGGCTGCCCACTCTCTCTCTCTGACCGGTCACTGTCGCTTTATTGCTCCGTCTTCCTGGTGGCCTGCGACGCAACCCCTCACCCGCCCACATTCCACCCGCTCTCCACGGCCTCTTGGCTTCCTGCACACGGCCCACTTAACTGCGTGACTGGAGCCCAGCGAACAGGGAAAGCGGACGTCGAAGGGAGCATTTTAAATGTTTAGCAGCTCCTACTGGCAGATGGCTCTGAGAACTGCAGAACTTTAGACCCATAACCCGCTCCGTGGAAAAGTCTGTGCTGTGGGTAAACGCCACCATGGCTTCTTGCTGCATAAGGCTAAGCCCCGAGGATGACCCCAGCTTCTAGTTCAAATGCCTACTTGAGAAAACTCACTGCTGCCAGGAGGTTTCAGTGTTCTGTTCCTGCCAATATCTGAGGGCTGGCCCCTGGATCCCCACCTCCTTTCCTTGTTTACAGACTTTTGCTCTGGGCCTCCTTAATCAATAGAAACCAGTAAGAGGCAGAGGGGAGACAAGAAATTCAGGCAAGGCTATGTTGGAACTTGAACTGCAGCACCAGGAAGCAAAAACAAGAAACAGATTCCCTCCCTTTGCTCTCTGAGGGGGTGGGGAGTGGGGGACTGCTGACCCCTTATGTGGGGTGAGGGCAGGGGTGGATCCAGGGGTAGAGCTGGAAGGGTAGCTTAAGTGGGTTGCCCGCCCTTCAGTGGTCCTAGGTGCAGGGTGCATGAGCAGTGCAAAAGCAGGGTGCAAAAGTAGACCCCTGCTTTTGCTGGGTTTGGGGTCTTTTTGTATCTTCTTGTTCCTAATTTTCCCCCACTGCACATGCACACAACTATTTTTAGTCCCTTGTAGTTTCTTTGTATTTTGTTGCTGCAGGAGACCTTTGTCCAGGAGCAAGCATTGCAGCAAAGGGTCCCAGGTCACAACCTGTCTCACTTTCAGAGCCCTTACTCGAAAGGCTTCACCACTGCGAATCCTCCCTCTGTCCTTTACAGATGTGTACGAATCTCCTACAACTCAGAAGTGTCTTTCTCAAGGGCCTGAGAACCATTCCTTTGAACTGTAATCATTACCGCCTGCCCAACACCATCTCATTGCCCCCATCCTTGTCAGTTTCACCTGAGACCCATTTCCTCTTATTCACCCTTTAAAACCCAGTCACCTCTGCATTCATGGGGATGGAGTTCAGTTCTTTCCCCTCTGTTCAGTCAGTTCAGTTGCTCAGTCATGTCCAACTCTTTGCAACACCATGGACTGCAGCAAACCAGGCCTCCCTGTCCATCACCAACTCCTGGAGTTTACTCAAACTCATGTCCATTGAGTCGGTGATGCCATCCAACCATCTCATTCTCTGTTCCCCTTCTCCTCTTGTCTTCAATCTTTCCCAGCATCAGGGTCTTTTCAAATCAGTTAGTTCTTCACATCAGGTGGCCAAAGTATTGGAGTTTCAGCTTCAGCATCAGTCCTTCCAATGAATATTCAGGACTGATTTCCTTTAGGATGGACTGGTTGGATCTCCTTGCAGTCCAAGGGACTCTGAGTCTTCTCCAACACCACAGTTCAAAAGCATCAATTCTTCGGCACTCAGCTTTCTTTATAGTTCAAATCTCACATCCATACATGATTACTGGAAAAATCATAGCTTTGACTAGATGGACCTTTGTTGGCAAAGTAATGTCTCTGCTTTTTAATATGCTGTCTAGGTTGATCATAACTTTTCTTCCAAGGAGCAAGTGTCTTTTAATTTCATGGCTGCAATCACTATCTGCAGTGATTTTGAAGCCCAAAAAAGTCTGTCACTGTTTCCATTGTTTCCCCATCTATTTGCCATGAAGTGATGGGACCAGATGCCATGATCTTAGTTTTCTGAATGTTGAGTTTTAAGCCAACTTTTTCGCTCTCCTCTTTCACTTTCATCAAGAGGCTCTAGTTCTTCTTTGCTTTCTGCCATAAGGGTGGTGTCATCTGCATAACTGAGGTTCTTCATTCCAGCTTGTGCTTCATCCAGCGCAGCGTTTCTCATGATGTACTCTGCATATAATTTAAATAAGCAGGGTGACAATATACAGCCTTGACATACTCCTTTCCTGATTTGGAACCAGTCTGTTGTTCCATGTCCAGTCCTAACTGTTGCTTCCTGACCTGCATACAGATTTCTCAAGAGGCAGGTCAGGTGGTCTGGTATTCCCATCACTTGAAGAATTTTCCACAGTTTGTTGTGATCCACACAGTCAAAGGCTTTGGCATAGTCAGTAAAGCAGGAGTAGATGTTTCCCACTGGTCCCATAAAATTCCTTTTTACTGCTTTAACTGAAGTCCAGGTTTGTTACTCCTTACCAGCTCCATTCACACAAGCTCTTGGGTAAACAGTGGATTTTCTTAGAGAAGTTAAGGTTTGAGGCCATTTGTTTATTTTTCAAAGACTGTCCTTTAATCTGCTGCCAGGTTCTGAAGAGTTACCAGCAGGCCACCTCCCACCATCAGGATTGGTCATTCACAGGAGAAAAAGGCTGCCCTCCAGGCTGGGAGGAGAGCAGAGGAGGGCAGGGTGCACAGGAGCCAAGCTCCCTTCCAGGGTTCCTCCTGCAAAGTGAAAGTCAATATCTCCCTGTAAACAGACCCTGTTGGAAACTCCAGGCCAGTGCACTCTCTCTCTTCAAAGAGCACATATTCTCATCATGCTCAGAGACCAAGACTTGGATTTCTTTTTCTAGTGCGGTGTTGTGAATGAGGTGTGTGTTTCAGCTTGCACCTGATCCCCTTCGCCTCTCCAGATACCAGACCCCCGAGTCTACCATCAGCACGAGGTCCTTATGAACCCATCCCCCACACTGCCCTGAGCTCCCAGACATGAGAAACTGTCTTGTTGATTGAGCATCTGTTCCTTTCCACACACACTTATTGCTCATTCCCCCTAGATTGGCCCTGGGGATTTAATATTTAGAAGAAGCTGCCCCACCATCCAGGAGCTTACAGAGCCCCTGGAAGACAGACTGGGAGGATAATGTCAGAGGGTAGGCAAGGTCAGGGTGCAATGCAAGTGAGCAGGAGAAGCAAGGAAATCTCAGGGCAAGTTGTGTCTTCAGAGGAAGGAGCTTTTGAGCTGTGACTTGAACAAAAAGGAGGGCTTTGGAGAGCGACCTGAGAGGGGATTCTGAGCCAAAGGAGCAAACTGAGAAAGGAGCAACGTGGAGAAACTGAAGGAACAAGAGCCTATGGCGTGTTTGAACAGCCACTAGAAACCCTACCTGTGTCTGCAGCCAGGGAGTTGAGGTAGGACAGGTGGGCGGGGCCAGGCCACAATACACTTGTCTCATCTTTTTTTTTTTTTTTTTTTTTTACTTGTCTCATCTTAACGTGGAGACCCCTCAGGATTCAGAACAGCAGTGAGGCGCCATGAGGCTCCAGTGTTTGAAGGTCACTCTGGCTTCTCTGGGAAGGAAAAGTGCCAAAGGTGGTTAAATGAGAGGCGCCCTAGTTCAGGCTGAAATAATCCCAAATCAGGGAAAAACAATGGAGGTGGAGATGGGGGGTAGGGGGCTCCTTGGCGGTCCTGTGGCTTAGGGTTTTGTGCTTCTCCTGACGGGAGCCTGGATTCCACCCCCTCGTCAGGGAACTAAGATCCCACAAGCCTCACTGTGTGGCAAAACCCAAAAAAGTTGGAGATGGGGCTGTGGATAGGAGAGATAGACAGACGGCAATTAGCAAGAGGTGGAGACAGATGGATCAGTGAGATTGAGGGAGAGGGTCCATGGTGACTCCCAGCTCTCTGGCGTAGCTGTCTGGGTGTGGGTGGGAGGTGCCATTCTTCAAGATAAAGAATTCCAGAAAAGCTCGTATGGGGAGAAAGGTGATGAGCTCTGTTGGGAACAGTGAGTGTGAGTTATATGTGGAACATCAAAGGAGAAATAGTTACCTGGACAGGTAACTGACCTTCCTGTGCCATCTGTAAAATGATGACTAGAGATCTCTGAGATATCAGCTCAGAATTCTGTATTTCCTAGATCCATACTGGTTGGCATCAGTTCCAACAGCCAAATAAGAGAGGAACTTTGCCATAATGAGCATGAAGTCTCTGCTACCCTCACCCACCATCACCCAGCACCTAGGCTGCCCCAACTACCATTTCACCAGAGCTCAGGGTTGGGGTGATTTCAGGGACCAAGGGTATTCCTTAGTAGTAATGTGCACACTAGCAGCCCTAGTATCTTCATTGCTAGAATTTATGAGAAGCAATGGGAGGTTGAGGATCTATTCATTTTATTGGTTATTTGCTTTTCTTTTCCCTTTTGATTTGGAAGATTGCCTTGTCTGTCTTTTTCTTGTTGATTTATAAGAGATTTTTGTAAGTTTAGAAAAATACCCTTTTATCATAGGTGACTCAGAGTTGTTGACCTTTCCCCTAATTGGTCAGTTTGGGGGCAACTTCTGCTTATTGAGACATCACTGTCTGCCTTGAGGCGCTGATACATCTAAATAAAACTCAGATGATTAGAGTACCAAGCCAGGAAGCAGTGAAAAAGTCTAAAAGACAAATATTGCTCTTGCTTAGCCAGGCCTTTATCAGGAGTGTGGGTCCCCACCAGCCAACAAAATTATTAAGTAGGGCCACTCAGCAGTGTATCTCTCATGGGCAGATGTACAAATTAGATTATCAGAATGTGATGATAATCAACCTTCAGCTCACATAAGAAATCTTATGAGTCACATAGGCTAAAATATTTTAACTATCTCAAAATCGCAACAATCTGGCAAAGTAAAAGTTTATTTTTAACTCATATCCCAATTCAAGGCATATGGACAATGGAACCAGTAATTTATTGACCCAGACTTCTTCTAGGTGGTTGCTCTCCCTTCTATTCAGTTAATGAGAGGAGAAAGCAAGCAATGCTCTAGTGTGGGAGGTTTTATAGTGGGTTGATCTGGGAAGTGGTGCCAATGCTTCTAATCTCAGAGAGACAGCAGTGAGCAGTCCTGAAGAGAGATTGTAGTTCCCTGCCCAGGAATTGAACCCGGGTGGCCTGGATCAAAACCAGGAATCCTAGCCACCAGACCACCAGGGGATAGAGGTCAGAAGCAAAGAGGCCCTAGCTCTTTCCTCCATTTGAGATCAAGAATGTTTCAAAGAGGCCAAAACTCTAAAAAACAGGTACAAAGTTTATTATTAGAGACACAGCATAACTTGTGGAAGAGCACACACAGAATAAGTTTATTTATTTAAGACAGAAGCAAGGCAGAAATACAATCCCAGAGAGAAAGGGTGTGGGCATCCTCTCTAAGGAGGAAGAGTGCAGGAAGTCAGAAACTAGACAGAAATCCACACTCAGAAAGGAGTGAGAGCGTCCTGAATGAGGAACACAGTTTAGAGGTGATTTAAATCACTTACATAGGACGGTCCTTCTGGGCTTACCTTTGTCCAATTATCTTGTTTGTTTTTTCACACCTGACTCGTCCTAGGACCCTCCCCAATATCCTTGGGCAACATTTTTTTTACTAAGATGAATCCCACTTCAGAGGCCTGTGGATACATGTCCAAACTTACTATGGGGAGGCACCCCTTCTTTTTTGGCTCCCCAAGGAGCCTTCCTGTGCAAGGGCAAAAAGGAAAGTTCTCCTTGACCTCAGGAGTAGTCATCTTACTTCATTTTACTCTTGACTTCAGCAGAGCTCAGCTTCTGCCACTAGCTTTGACCTTGGAGTGTCTGGGTGAGAACAAAGCTTCAGTTTTACTCCACCTGACAAATACCAGCTGTCCAACCCCCTTCTATACCTCACTTCTACTCCATCCAGAAGCCAGAAGCCAGTCCCTCAGTCACGTGGGTAGAGAGGTAGAGAGACTTGAGAGTGTGCAGGCTGTTGGGGACAGGAGGAAATGTAGTCTTTCTGTTCCCAGCAAACAGGGACTTTGGAACTGAAGCTAGTGAGCTCTACCACTGCTGGTGCCAGCTCCACAGCCCCTTTCTAAGAAAAGCCCCCTTGGGGTTATTTCCGTACAAATTTGTCCCCTGGGTTGAAGGAATCACCTTTACCACCCTGAGCACTAAACCAAAAGTTAACCATAAGGGAACCAACCATCTATGAAGTGACTTGACCCAAAACCTTATTTAATAAGAAAAATCCATATTGTGTAGCAACAAAGCGACCCAACTAGATCTTCTGAGAAGTTGGAATTGGGAGACACCCACAGGAACGGAGGCTCGCTGAGCGGTTGCCAGCGACGCCATGTTTTCTCCTCGGTGATTTTTCCGGCTCGTTACTTTGCTCACGTCCTCCTCCCTCTGCCTGCCTGTCTCACTCTGAGTGGGTGGCCTGGCCTCTGAATTCACAGCAGTAGAAGGCATCAGACACGGCTCCCTCAATCCAGCCCCTGAGTGTACACACTCTCCCACCACCCATTTGCCCACCTTCTCCCTCTCCTCCTGTTCGGTGGGTTGCAGGCCTCCCCTGCTGCCGGAGGGCTTCCCTTATAGCTCAGCTGGTAAAGAATTTTCCTGCAATACGGAAGACCTGCGTTCGACCTCTGGGTTGGGAAGATTCCCCGGAGAAGGGAAAGGCATTCTGGCCTGGAGAATTCCATGGACTAAAGAGTCGGACACGACTGAGAGACATTCCCTTTTTTCCTTCCCGCTGCCGGAGGCTCATTCAGCCTCTGTGCATGGGGTCCTGTTTCTACCTTGGGATCTACAGACTCTCCAGCCAGCACATTATCATCTTTCTCCATGGAACTTTCAGCCTCCTCTCACTGACTTAGTTCCTTCCAGCATTTAAACACACTAAAAATACTGAAGTATTTTTCATCTTTTAAAGACCTTTCGTGATCTACCTTTTCTCCTTTCTTTCTACCTTTTCTCCTCATCTTTACAATCACACCTTTAAATTAGCTATCTGTAGTCACCATCTATAAACACTTTCTCATCCCTTCCCCTGCCCCAGACGCAATATGGTTCCATCCTCATGTCCTGGATTGCTGCTCACCAAGAAATCATGCACCCCAAGAACACTCCTGTCTTTCCCCTGAGTTGAACTTAACCCTGGTGATCACTTGCCCTTTTTTGTTCCAACTAATGTGAGTGCATGCTAAGTCACTTCAGTCACGTCCTACTCTTTGAGACCCCATGGACTGCAGCCCACCACGTTCCTCTGTCCATGGGAGTCTCCAGGCAAGAATACTGGAGTGGGTTGCCATGCCCTCCTCCAGAGGATCTTCCTGACCCAGGGATCGAACCCACATCTCTCATGTCTCCTGCACTGGCAGGCAGCTTCCTTACCACTGAGTTACCAGGGAAGCCACCTGATAATATAAATATTTCAAGCCTATATTGGGACTTCCCTGGTAATCCAGTGGCTAATACTCTGAACTCCCATTGCAGGGGGCCCAGGTTCAGTCCTTGGTCAGGAAACTAGTTTCCACATGCTGCAACCAAATAAATAAAATAAATAAATAGATATTTTGAATTATTCAGTGAAATAACAGGAGGATTTAGAATTAACTACAGAGATAATATAGAAGTAAACATTCATTACATTCATTACTATATGAATGTTAAATATAGGACTGATCTTTGTATATTTGATATAAGAATTTACAGCACTTGAGAGCTTAATATATTAGAGAATAGCTGGAAATTTTGGAGATTCCAATTTAAATTAAATTATGTAATTGCTTACTTGATTCAGATTTTTTTAATGACAAATGTCATAACTAAAAAAAAAATCCTAGGCTTATAAACAGTGTTGGGAAATATAAGGGAACCTAAGAATTTTCTTATTTATAAGATTAATTTATTACATTACGAGAGCTATTGAAATGCATAGGAAGGCCTGTTTGTTAGTCGTACAACTGAAGTATTTAAACAGAAAAACAGTAAGTTGAAGAATGCAATTCAAAAGTCTGTAAGGCCAAACATTCATCAAACATCTCCTTAAAAAAATGATTGTAAAAAAAAAGAAAGAAGCAGCAGCAGCAGCTATGTAAAGTGGGCTTAAAAGTGTAAGGAGATTTTATTTTGAAGATTGAGTAAATAAAATGCTAATTAAATACATAAGATAGCCTCTTCAGGGCCTCCCTTGTACAAATATATATATATATATAGTAGGCGTTTGTGACACTCCAGAGTCACTATCTTACATGTAAATTTTGTCATTAAGAATCTGAGTTAAAATATCGATAATAGTAATGGTAATGATCACCTTGCATTTTACAGTACTCTACAATTTATGGAGTAAGTTGACATTCGGCGAGGTGGGGGGCTGAGGTTTGAGAGAAGGCGGTTAAGTTGCCCTGTGGAGGCAGAAGGAGGGGGTGAATGATCGGAGACAGCTGAGTGTCTGTCTATAAAGTCCCCACAGAGAGGATGGAGCAAGGATCGCCATGGCCCGGAATCTTCCTTTTCGCCCTTTAAAGCAGAACCTCTGACTTTTCAGTGTCCACGAGCTTACTGGACTCAGGGAAGAGACTGATGATGAAAGCACTCTGCTATGTTATCTACTCCCAAAGAGAAACAGCTCTGCCGGCCCACAAGCTTGGGCCTCTGCGTGACTAACACTCGCCGTCCTCCCAACCGGGACTGAACTGGGAGACAGCCCTCACCGGGTTACTGCGTGTCAGTCCGGCGCCTCCTTCAGGCCGCGCGGAGGAAACACATCCAGCTTGCGTTCGAGTTGGGGGGCACCGTGGGGTGGGGCATTGTGGTAGAGACACCCTTGGAAGTTAGGCCTCAGCTGGCAAACTTGAATCCCAGAACTTCCAGAGGCTGAGGGCTCAGAAATCCCCGAGAACGAGTCCAGTGAGAGGAGAGCCGCTTTCATTCCCGCCCTGCTGTGGGCTAGACGCTGGTCACTAGTCTTTAGTAATGAGTAGTCTCAGATCTCAAGAGGTCCAGAGCCTGTGAAGGGTAAACATCGGTAAACAGGGAATTAGGTTCAAGGGGAGAAGAATTAAATGAGGGGAGGAGAGTCTTGGAACCCACTGGACCCTAGCATCACAGACCTGCTGAAGCCAGCCTGATGAGAAACATTTTGCTAAATAAAAACAGGGTGAGGGAAGAAGGTGACAGAGAGCAGGGCATTTTGAGGAGCTAAATTCAGCATAGCCTGGAAAGTAGAGGGCCAAGGCTGAAGGTAGAGAGAGGACTGGACTTTATCCAGAAGATATGAACAGTGAGTAACATCATTTACTCAAAGAGATACTGGGTGGCTGGATACATGAGAGAGAGGAAAAGTTTTCAACTTGAACACACCTTTATACCCTTTGCATTTTGAACAGTGAAAATGATGACCTATTCAAAAAATTTAAAAATAAAACCATTTTAAAATGTATTTTAAATTATCCTACTTACAATAAATCTAGCTTCGTCCAGGCCTTGGGTGAGCAAAACCTACCCTATCAGCTTCTAATCTATGAGGTGTTTTCAACATTTTACATTCCGTCAGAGACACAGCCCCACCTCTGGGTAGATTCCAATGCCCAAGATGTATAGATAAATAATTATAATATAAGCAAAATGATTGTTATCTTAGAGATATGGCCTTAGAACTTTGAAAGCAGAGATTGGGAGTGGGCAGTTTACTATGCCTGAAGGCTTGAGGAGGTATCCTGTAAATGGGGTTTTGGTAGGAGAGAGCATGAAAACAGGAGTTGTCTTTTTTTTTTAAAGGATTATTATTATTACTTATTTGCTTATTTGGCTGCATCGGGTCTTTGTTGTGGCATTGGAGATCTTTAGTTGTGGAATGTGAGAACTAGTTCCCTGACCAGGGATTGAACCTGTGTCTCCTGCATTTGGCAGGTGTGGATTCCTATCCACTGTACCACCAGAGAAGTTCGAAATATGCTTTTCCGAAAAGGCCTGAAATGCTCTTGGAGGAAGATAGTTTGGTATGATGATCAGGACACTGTGGGAAATAGTAGGAGGTAAGGCCAGTAGGCAGGATGAGGCTAAATTGTGCAGGCTTTGTATGTGGTACTGGGGAGTATGGATTTCTTTCCTAAAATATTCAAATATACCCTCATGGGCATTGGTACTCTGGAAGCTGGTGAATAGGTACCTTTAAGATCATTTTTTTTTTCCATAGAACAGAAAAAATGACAAGAATTTTTTCTACTTTGTGTTTTCCTCTCAAATTTTTCTAATGACGTCTCTGAGTTTCCCCTGGTGAATATAAGAAATTTAAAAAATCAGTGTAATAAGTAAATATGAATGGGAAACCTCAGAAGCAAGTGAATAAACCTGTTCTTTTTCTTCCTTGTCAAATATTTTCATAGTTGTGATTTTTACATTTTATATAAGATTTTCTGTTACCAAGACTGTTCCTTGTTTATATGTCGGGATTAACTAATATCCATGCTTTTCATCTTTTCCACGGAAATCAAAGCTTCCTGACGGTTTGCAGGCCCAAACTCTTGCCTACCGCTTGATTTCTTTGGCTTCTACAATTGGTTTTGGTTTTGGTTTTTTCAATAAGAAGTTTCTAGCTTGTCTTGGAAATCCAAAATAACTGGTAATGTGCGGTCTATATTCTGCATGACAATAATCAGTAGGACCTGACTGGAGCCTGTTCTTTGTAGGCATCGCCCCCCTCCCACCATGTAGCCCCCCAGTTCCAGCCTGCCCTAAGTTCCAACCTACTCCTCTGAGCCTTTGGGCTTGCCCTGGGTCTATAGGGCAATTGCTCTACATTTCCACCAGAGGGCGCTGTGATCAGCGTTTGGGCGAGGAGGGCGGGGAGGAAGTGCTGGGAGCTGGTTCCACAGGCTTTAGGAAAGGAAGCCCTCCTTTCCTTCCTGGAGAGAAGTCCTAAGGCACAACTTCCCTTGACCCAGCTCAGCGAAAAGTCAGGACCAAGAGCTACTTGCAAACCACGTGTTTTGAAATAAAAGGTGGAGAAACAAAGCGCCCTTTCTATTACCCCTGACACTTGAATACTGCTTTGCAGTCAATACAACTCTTAGAGACACCTTGTTACTCTGTCCTCTGAGCGGTCCTCTGTCAGAAATAGGGTTCGCTGTCCACCCCTGTACCGGTGACACTGGATCCCGTGTCTCGCCTAAGAGCACCTAGCCAGCAAGAAAGGGGCAGGTCCCCCAACACAGCTGCTTCCTCACACTTTCTCTTTGATGGAGAGACAAGGACCCTGGAAGAAGTCAGGAAAACAAGGCTACGTGGCTGAAGGAAGGAAGCGAGGACCGGGACCTGAGAAAGAAGCTGAGATTGTCTGTCGTGGCTGACTTCCTCACTGTGAGACTGGCTGCCATCGCTGGGCTTGGGTGCCTACCTGTGTATCTTGGGCACAGGAGAATCTCAGTTTATATTTCGTGAATAAGTAGATTATCAAAGGAACTCACTGGGCCTCTTCATACTGGAAGGGCACTGATATCCCTTTGATGTCGAAGGCAAAGCTGGAGGGGGTTGGGCCGATGACCCTGAGGGCCAGGGACTGTCTCTCTGTCTCTCCTCTGGACAACCTGGTCCTGGGTGTCCCCCGGCCTCCTATAATGGCCATGACCATGCGTCTTGGAGGGTTTGATTCTGAGGATGTTATCAGCCAGGATGCAGAATCCTGCTTCCTCTCTCAGTTTTCAGTTGCTTTTTCTGTGTTTGTTTTCTTTGGCGGCTGCAGGGAGATTTGCTTTTCATCTGAGCAGCATGTGCTGTGCTTGGAGCGAAGGATGAAGCTGAAGCAGGATATGTGTGTCTGGAAGGGAAGAGAATCTCCTTGCTTGGGGTTGTCCTTGCCCAAACACAGCTGCTTTGCTGTATAGTAAGGGCTTGTCGCCGTGTCTCTCCAAAGTTCCTTTCTCCCGTTAATCCCCCGAGAAAATAAATATGCAAGATGTCTCCTCACTCCCAATTGGTCACACAATAACCTGTTTGCCAGGCTCCCATTCATTCTACTTTTTTAAAAAATTTAAACTGCCAAAGTCTTGAACACTTTAGTGTGTATCATATGCTCAGTCATGTCTGACTCTTTGCAACCCCGTGGATTTCCTGCAACCTCCCCAGGCTCCTTTGTCCATGGGATTCTCCAGGCAAGAATACTGGAGTGGGGTTGCCATTTCCTCTTCCAGAAGATCTTCCTGACCCAGAGATCGAACCCGAGTCTCCTGTGTCTCCTGCATTGCAGGCAAATTCTTTACTGCTGAGACACAGGAGAAGCCCAAACACCTTTAGTGAGTATGACCAGAAAATAATGACATAGGTATGATCTACTCTGCAACACTTGAGCTGCAAGTATTGTCAGTTTCTCTTTTGAAACTGAGGTGCAACTCATATACCATGAAGTTCACCTTGTTAAAGTGTACAATTCAGTAGGCTTCAGTAATGCCATCATCACCTCTAACTCATTCCAGAACATTTCCATCACCACAGCAAGAAACCCCATACCTGTCAGGAGTCAGTTCCAACTTCCTCCCCTGCTCCCTCTCCCTTGACAACCACTAATCTGCTGTCTACATGGATTTGCTTATTCTGCATATTGCATGTAAATGAAATCATATAGCATGTGACTTTTTGTGTTTGCTGTCTTTCACTTGGTGTAATGTTCTCATATTGCAGCATATTGTATCCATATTGCAGCCTGTGTCAGCCCTTCATTCCTTTTTTTTTTTTTAATCTCCTATGCACAGGTAAGAGTGTTGGGTGTCTGGTTGGGGAAGGCTGTTAGAACCACTGAGACCATCCTACCAGGAAGCAGCACAGAGGGTTACAGCCTGGAGTTTGCCTACTCAGCACCCAGCTAGGGCTCTGGGGGCCTTCTTGGAGGGGGCAGGGGAGGGAGACAGCAATGAGGCTTGGGCAGCATTCAGGTCACAGGTAGGGTACTTGGGCCAGGGTGGGGCAGTGTGTGTGAGGCACTACTAAAGGTAGGGTCCTCTTAGGAGGGGCAAGTTTGAGGGTTCACAGGAGGTGATTAAGCTGTTTCTTTTTTTTTTTTAGTTCTACCACTTTATTGCTACCAACCCATCTCCCCCCACCCTCGTGCACACATGCTCTGTCATGTAATCCCATGGACTGCAGCCCGCCAGGCTCCTCTGTCCATGGACTTTTCCAGGCAAGAATACGGGAGTGGGTTGCCATTTCCTTCTCCATATTCCTTTTTTTAAAAATAGTTTTATTTATTTATTTTTGGCTGTGCCAGGTCTTCACTGATGCCCAGTCTCTTCTCTAGTCGTGGTGAGCAGGGGTTACTCACAAGTTGCAGTGTGCAGACTTCTCACTACAGTGGCTTCTCTCGTTGTGGAGCACAGGCTCTAGGACACGTGGACTTCAGTAGTTGTGGTTTCCGGGCTCAACAGTTGTAGCATATGGACTCAGTTGCTCCACGGCATATGGCATATGGGATCTATCGTCCCAGATCAGGGACTGAACTCCTGTCTCCTGCATTGGGAGGGAGATTTTTACCACTGAGCCACCAGGGAAGCCCCTTTTTTTCCTTTTTTTTTTTTTGGCCATGCCACTCAACAAGTGGGATCTTGGTTCCCTGACCTGGAATCAAACCCATGCCCCCTGGATTGGAAGTGAGGAATCTTAACCACTGGATCACCAGGAATTCTCCGTTCCTTCTTGTATAAATGTATGTACTACATTTTGTTTATCTATGCGTAACTTTTCACTTTGGGCTGTTATTAATAATGCTTCTTTGAATATTCTTGCACAAATTTTCTGAGGCAATTTTCAATTCACTTGTGTATATATTGAGATGGAATTGGGAGAGTCATATGGTAATTATAGTTTGACTTTTTGAAGGACTACTAAACCATTTTCCACAGTGGCTGTATCATTTTACATTTCCCACCAGTGATATATAGATTTCCTTTCCACTTTTCCCCAGTTTTCTTGAGATATAACTGACTATAACATTTTATTAAAGTGTACAACATAATGATTTGATATGTGTATATTGTTAAATACATTTAATTACCATCCATCACCTCACATAGTTACATTTTTTTTTTCTTTCTTGTGGTGAGAACTTTTAAGATCTACTTTCTTAGCAACTTCCAAAATACAATACAGTATGGGGTTTTTTTTATCTTTTTTATTGGAGGATAATTGCTTTACAATGTTGTGGTGGTCTCTGCCATACATCAACTCAAATCAGTCATAATTATATGTATGTGTGTATATATATATATATCTCCCTTCCCTCTGGAGCCTCCCTCTTCCTACTATTTCACCCCTCTAGATAATCACAGACTGCCAGGCTGGGCCCCCTGTGTTATATAGCAGCTTCCTGCTAGCTATCTATTTTACACATGGTAGTGTATGCATATCAGTGCTACTTTCTCAATTTGTCCTACCTTCTCCCTCCCCTGCTGTGTCTGCCAGACCATCCTGTACGTCTGCGTCTCCATTTCTTCTCTGTTAAGAGGTTCATCAGTATTATTTTTCTAGATTCCATATATATGCATTAATATACAATATTTTCCTTTTTCTGATGTACAGTATTGTTAACTATAGTCACCATCCAGTATGTTATATCCCCAGACTTATTTATCTTATGACTGAAAGTTTGTATTTTTTTAAACGTTTATTTTCATTTATTTATTTGGTTGTGCTGAGCCTTAGTTGCAGCTCATGGGATCTAGTTCTCTGTTCAAGGATCAAACCTGGGCCCTTTGCATTGGGAACTCAGAGTCTTATCCATTGGATCACCAGGGAAATCCCAGAAGTTTGTATTTTTTAACCATTTTCATTCTTACCTCTTATTGTCCAATACCCGTTTCATTCTTAAACAAAACCATTAAGGGACTGTCTAGATAATCTTAGGTAAACTTTTGTTGTCAAAGGGGTTAAACAAAGCCAGACACCAGTTAAAATGGTAAGGACAGATTTTAATCCATAATAGATGTTGCAATAAGGCAGAGTCCAACCTGAACTGAATCCAGCTTTGATTTCTACAGAGGTGACTGGGCATCGTAGGAGGAGACTGAGAAAGGAGGGAAGGGAGTGAGCTTGGTCTTGGAAGAGCCATAGAAGTAAAAAACTACAAAAAGTGAGCCTGGTCTGTGTGGCAATCATTTGGGCTGCCCACTGTCTGCCTCCCACAGAGACTGGGACACAGAGATTGTATCTTTAGCTGTTGGCTGGAACGGACAGTAAATTCTTTCTTTCAGTAGCCTTGAGTTTCTCAGGCAGGCACGTGAATGGGGAGCTGGGATCATGCTTGCTATGTAGCCTTGAGCTGTTAGAAACTATGTTTTAGTGTTCGCTTCAGTCTTTACAGGCCAAGGTTAAGGTCTCCTCAAGTCAGAGGCACCTGGCTAGAGTTTGATCAAAAAGAAAATGAAGAAATGAGAGAGGATCTTTCTCTATTCATGTTCCCCTTAAAGTCTGCAATGAAACCTAACACTGATATCATCACTGAAAGTGAAAGTGAAGTTGCTCAGTCGTGTCCAACTCTTTGTAACCCCATGGACTGTAGCCCACCAGGTTCCTCCATCCATGGGATTTTCCAGGCAAGAATAGTAGAGTGGGTTGCCATTTCCTTCTCCAGGGGATCTTCCCCACCCAGGGATTGAACCAGGTCTCCAGCATTGCAGGCAGACACTTTACCATCTGAGCCACAAGGAAAGCTGATATCATAGCTAGTTTTTGTTAAAATGGGCTCAATGCATCCTGCTATGGAAATTCCATCAGCTTCATAGACAGCTCATATACAGCATAGCTCATCCATTGAGAAGTAGCCGGAGTTGCGTGTTTTCATGGATGTGGAATGAGAGGACAGAACTGAAATGTTAACACTGTGGGTAAGGTGTCCATCCGAGATCATCCTGGTGAAACACAACAGGAAGTACATTTGCCTGCACGATGTGCTAAAACATTGACAGGAGGAGTCCTTGCTGATTTTAGATTAAAACTTCTGACAAAGGAGCTTTGGAGAATGAATGTTCTTGGGCAGAGAATGCTACTTTAAAACTAACTCCACAATTGATACCTTTGAAAGAATCTTTCATGACAAACAGAAAGACAAATAAACTCTCACTTTGGACAACAGCCTCTGACAGCTTGAAAATGTGTATCTCACCCTCTCTCTCAGAATGAGAATAGAGAACCAGTAGGTTTAGTAAAGTGTCCCCTCCACCCCAACCCATCTCTGTCTTCCCTGTGTGAATCTCTTTTAGTCTTGTTTGTGCATCACAATCTTTAATATTGATATGCATGAATTATGGTTGAACATTTATTATGTTGGGCTTCCCAGGTGGCTCAGTGGATAAAGAATCTGCCTGCAGTGCAGGAGACGAAGGAGACACCGGTTCGATCCCCAGGTTGGGAAGATCCCCTGGTGGAGGGCATGGCAACCCATTCTAGTATTCTTACCTGGAGAATCCCATGGACAGAGGAGCCTGGCGGGCTACAGTCCATAGGGTTGCAAAGATTCAGACACAACTGAAGCTACCGAGCATGCAAGCGCACATTCATTATATGTAAGATTCAGTAGGGTTACAAAGTGAGTTTGGAGGCATTCTTCTCCTAGAAACTTACAATCAAGTGTATAAAATAAATGCATAAATAAAGTAATAAATAAATAAAATACAAGGTGAAAATCAGTAAAGTTATGTGGGAGTTTGGAATCTAGTTATTCAAGTGTTAGTTGCTAAGACATGTCCAACTCTTTGGGAACCTGTGGACTGTAGCCCACCCAGCTCCTCGGTCCATGGAATTCTCCAGGCAAGAATACTGGAGTGGGTAGGCATCCCTTCTCTAGGGGATCTTCCCAACCCAGGGATCAAACCCAGGTCTCCTGCATTGTAGTCAGATTCCTTACCATCTGAGCCACCAGGGAAGCCCCTATTGATTCAAAGGGAGGAGAAATAATTCTGGCTAGATTTGAAAGAGAGTCCTTCCTTGTTGAAAAAAGGCCAAAAAGTACCCGTGTGTGTGTGTGTGTCTGTGTGTCTGTGTGTGTCTGTGTCTGTGTTTCTTTTGGCTGTGCCACATAAGTTACAGGATCTTAGTTTTCCAACCAGGGATTGAGCCTTGGCCCTCAGCAGTGAAAGCAGAGTCCTCACCACTGGACTACCAGGGGATTCCCCTCGAAAGCACCCTTTTGAATGGGGGACTGACCATAGCATCATAGTACTAGCTATTTAGAGAAGTTTAAAAAGGAAATGCACAATCCCATAGTCAAATTTGGGATGACTGCGGCTAGAGGAAGAGAGCATTTTTACACCCGTCACAGGTAGGGATGTTTCCCCTCTTTTGTGGCTTGACTAATTCTTTTTTAAGGCCTAAAGCCTACCTTTTGTCCAACTGTTCCCCTAGTTAAAAGCTTCATAATGACAAACGCTTGCTCTCATACCCTACATTTTTCCTAATCTAATTACACTGCTTCTAGATAGTTTCTTCCAGTTCAAAGTATTTGCAACTTGGTTTTTTCTCTTTTTTTAATTTTTAATTGGAGGATAATAGCTTTACAATTTTGCGTTGGTTTCTGCCATACAACAGTGTGAATCAGCCATATGTGTTCATGTGTTCCCTCCGTTGTGAACCTCCCTCCAACTCTTCAACTTGTTTTAATATTGAAGAACAATGAAGAAAGGACCAGCTTTCCCCAATTATATGTGTAGGAATGTGTGTGCTTTTGGATGTTTATATTCTATGGGGAAGGTCTTATGGATTTCAAGTGTTACAGAGGTCTTATGACCTCTGTCGAGGTTACAGAAGGTCTTATGGATTTCAAGTGTCACAAGGCTAGAGCCTAGAACTTTTCTAGCTAGTTATTAGGATATCATTTTAAAAAATTTTAGGACTCAAAGGACTCAAAATATAAGTGTCAAAATATCCCCACACTGGCTGTTTTTATCAAGACTGGTTGGACGGTTTGTGGGTTCATGACACAGAGTGGGTTAATTAGGAGAAGATACTACAATAAGGAAACATAAGCTTCATCTTTAAAAACTTCAGGAAAGTTTCATTACTTTGTCTTGACTTGACATGGTATGGAACCCACTTCCACACCAATTATATCTGGTAGATGCTAAGCATCTAATGATAAACAGAAACGACCCTGCCTTCAAGGTGACCATGATGAGATCAATAACATTTCTCAAGTTCCTGTAGACCAAACTGATCACTCCCTTTTTTTTCCAATATCTTGAAGATCTGAGAGATCGATGACTCAAAGTAGAGTCTCTGACAGTTGTAACATCAGTCACTATAAAAACAGCAGTTTGGTTTATAGTAGACTAGTAATCTGCTGCTGTCGCTTCAGTCATGTCCGACTCTGTGCGACCCCATAGACGGCAGCCCATCAGGCTCCTCTGTCCCTGGGAGTCTCCAGGCAAGAATACTGGAGTGGGTTGCCATTTCTGTCTCCAATGCACGCATACATGCTAAGTCGCTTCAGTCATGTCCAACTTTGCGTGACCCTATGGACCACAGCCCACCAGGCTTCTCTAGGTGAGAATACTGGAGTGGGCTGCCAGTTCCTTCTCCAGGACTAGTAGTCTACTATAGTTAATAGCAGACTAGAAAACTCAGACACGTACAAGCATGTTTTTGGAAACATTATTGGTAATAGCTTATAACAATCCCCCAAATGTCCATCAGTGGTGAAAAAGATACATAAATTGTGTGGATGTGTGTCAGTATCCAGAGTTGGTACAATATTTTTTTTTTTCATTTTAAATCATTTTATTGTTTATACCATAGTCACATGTGAATTCACAGAACTGTTCCCATGACAGACAAAACTGAGGCCTGTTAATCAAGGAAAAATAAGTGAAGGTTTTCATGAAGCTTGAGGAGAGACATCCCACAGTAACTAACACAAGGATGGCTGTAGCAATCTCAGGCAGTGGTGCCAAAATGTGCGCGTAGGTAGGAAGAAAGAGTGCTCCAGCAGTTGCTGGCCTGTGTGTGTTGGCCTGAGACCACTGCTGTTTTCTGAGGGGAATTTCTTAATATGTTTGGTAAGCAAATCAGTTCTAACAGATTGGTAAGTGAAGTAGGGTGACACTTCTGCAGAATAAATTCTACAAGTTTCTGGGCAAGTTCTACAAATCTCACTGGTGATAAATGGTTGTTGAATTATGATCCTGCAAAGGTAATTCCATAAATGGACATCCAGGGAAATTGTAAAGCCTTAGGCCAAAAATAAATATTCACACATACCTAACCTACACACCATGATTAAGATGGTGTCATGTTAGGCCTTCTGAAAGAGTCAGAGCAGGAAAGCTTATTCAAACAGAAGGTCCTTGTCTTTTTCTTTCAGCCAAGAGATTAGTAGGCTCCATCACCTCTCAGCTGCACTTCAATGCTCCAAGTCCTTCTCAGATTTTTCCTTAAGAATATTTTTCTTCTTCTGTATTTTTGCACTAGTGGTAAATAACCCACCTGCCAATGCAGGAGATGTAAGAGATACTGGTTCAATCCCTGGGTTGGGAAGATCCCCTGGAGGAGGGCATGGCAACCCACTCCAGTATTCTTGCCTGGAGAATCCCCATGGACAGCGGAGCCTGGCAGGCTATAGTCCATAGGGTTGCACAGAGTTGGACATGACTGAAGCGACTTACCACGTATGTGCATTTTCTTTAACCTGCAGAACTCTTCTCTCTCTCTCTCATCCAGTTCTGTGATGATATAAGCAATGGTACATTTAATCTGGGGAATGATGACACGTTCAATGGCATTTACACACCTATTGATTATCTTAATAGCTTCATCCAAAGGAACAAAGGAAGTCTGCAGTGAAGCCAGTTCCAGCAGTAGTTCTTTGGCATAATTCCTCTTCAGTTTAGCCAACTGTTCCCCACGTCTGGCTAAACCAGTCAGTTCATAGCTGTCATTTCTTTCAGGGTGATGTTCAAATACTGGCAAAAGTCAGTATTTTTGCTACATTATCTTTCTTTGCTCTAATCTTCACTTGGGTTTTATTTACATTTTGGATAACTGTGATGCTGAAGTCCACATGTTTTGTGTGGACATACATTTTCACTTTTTTTAAGGTATATACTTGTGAGTGAAATTGCTGGGTCACGTGGTAACTCCATGTATAACATTTCAAAGAGTCACCAAAGTGTTTTGTATAGTGTCTGTACCATTTTGCATTCCCACCAAAAATGTATAAGGGTTTCCATTTCTCCACATTTTCAACAATATTTGTTATTATCTACCTTTTTGGTTATAGCCACTGGTGGTTCTGACATGATATCTCATTGTGGAGACTCTATTCAATGTTCCGTAATGACTTACATTGGAAAAGAATATAAAAGTGAAGTGGCTCAGGCGGTAAAGAATCTCCTTATGATGCAGGAGACCCAGCTTCAATCCCTGGGTCAGGAAGATCCCCTGGAGAAGGAAATGGCAACCCACTCCAATATTCCGGCCTGAAGAATTCCATGGACAAACCCTAGTGAGCTACAGTCCAAGGGGTCACAAAGAGTAGGACATGACTGAGCATATATGTATATAAATACCAAATTGCCCCAGCATCATTTATCAAGCAATGCATCCTCTCTACAGGGGTTGAAAAATGCCTCCATCATCACATAAACAGTAGCTCCAAGGAAATATGTCCCCTTGCTGCTGCTGCTAAGTCTCTTCAATCGTGGTTGATTCTGTGTGACCCCATAGACGGCAGCCCACCAGGCTGCCCCGTCCCTGGGATTCTCCAGGCAAGAACACTGGAGTGGGTTATGTGTCCCCTTAGTCTGTGGTTTTTCACGCTTCATGGCACACCACAGTGTCATGCCATTTGGAAAACACCTTGCAAACATTTTTCTCAAAGAGATAGTTGGAAACCTCCTAAATAAGTGATAATAATAGATTATGGTGCAAGCCGTACAATCACTTCACACAATGCTGCTGAAGACTTGACCTAGAGTGATCGGGCAAAAGCCCGCTCTAGTTTCCTTGGCTCGTGGAATTGCCAACGTTTTTCATTTTCCTCTTTTCTTCCATTCAAATCTTCAGTGACTAAAATATTCAGAAGACAAGCAATAAATGTTAATAAAACAAAAGCCCTTTCAAGAATTTAAATCGTTGACGATTTAAAAGAACTCATGCACGGTACATCTGGGTCCAGCACACAGAGTTATGCTGGGTTCAGCAGCTGCTGGAGTTGTTGGTGCCAAAGTCCACATGCCAGGCTCCCCAAGGGACATCCTCTCTTAGACCCCTGGAGCCCTCCCATCCTGACCCATCAAACCCTACTTCCCACAGCTGGCTCTCCCCTCCCTCCTCCTCTTGAGACAACACCAGGGGAAGCATCCCTTAATTGCATAACACAGGCAATGGGGTGGGAAGAAAGCAGGACACCCCTTTCTCCAAGGAGCAGGAAGTCCACACACTCCCCTCTCCGTGATGGCCAGTTGTCTTGGAAGCCACACAAAAGAGCTTCTACCTGAGCTTGGGGAGAGCCAACACGGCGACCCAGATCCCCTCCAATGAGAAGGTGCTGGAGGGGAGGGAGTTGTAGACTGTAAAGACCACTTGGATTTCCAGCATAAGGTATGTGGGAGGGTGGGGAAGAAAGGGTACAGGGCAAAAAGAGTGGTTCAGTCTCCACCTGGAAGGAAAACATGACCAAGAAGGTGGGGTTTGGATTTATGGGAATTAAGCAGTTTCGTGTAGGACTTTGCACACTCGTGAGGCCTCTCTGCCTCCGTTTCCTTGTTTTGATAATGGAGATAATAACATCTATATCATTAGCACAAGTTCATGTGCCTGAGGTACAGTGAGGTCAAACACACCAAAACATCCGAGTTTGGAGCGGAGAAAGGTTTATTGTGGGGCCATGCAAGGAGAAGGGTAGCTCATGCTCTAAAAAGCCCCAAGCTTCTCAAAGGGTTTCTGCAAAGCATTTTTTAAAAAACCCAGGTGAGGGCAGGGGCCACAGGGTATGTGAGTAGATCCTGCACAGTTGGCTGATGATGAGGGAATAGGGCGGGGTCACAGGGGTTAACATTATCAGTCCTGGGGCTGTGTACTCACGGTCATCATGTAGTTAGCATCTTCCATTTGGTGGGGGTTTTCACATCCGAGAAACAACTCAGGAAATGTGCATCAAATACTGTTCTCTTCAGAGAGGAGCTAAAGCAGAGGACAAAGGGGGAAGATGTGTTCTGGGAAGGCCCCATGGGGTGGTGCTCGGTTATAAGATCATTAAGTGACACGTGATATCAAGCACCCAGCAGGGCCTGGACTTTACTGAGTCGCATGTGTTCCTTCCCTCCACACGGCCCTCCTCACGTGCATGCACACAAGCAACCCTCCCTGCCCTCCCTCCCACCCCCGGGCATGGAATGTGCCTTTAAGCAAACCCGGTGCCAGCAGAGACCGGCAGGAAGAGTGTACACTGAGTCCTGGTCTCCCTTTGGGAGGCCAAGGGCAGGGACTGGGCCAGTCACGCGACTGCCCAGGCTCCAAGGTAAAAAAAAAGACCTCAGCCATGCAGGAAATACTGTGGCTGCAGCAGAAAAACCGAGGCTGGTTTGTGTATATTGTATTTCTGGCCCAGCACATAGGCATTGTACAAATTAAACAAACAAACGGCGTTTTTGGCCTTGAACTCAAAAGACTTTTGGCATTCTTCTGTTTCTACCCCCCACCCCTACCCCCAGCTGGTACTTCCCCTGTTGTTGGGGCCAGAAGCCAGAGAATTCTTCAATTCCTCTCTCTCCCTCTCCCCTCCCATCCTGGCAAGTCCCGCCACTTCTGTTTTCTAAAAATCCGCATGTATCAAATCTAGAAAAAGGGTACTGACGAACCTATTTGCAGGGCAGGAATAAAGACGAAGACGTAGAGAATGGACATGGGACACAGAGCCGGAACGGGAGTGTGGGACGAATTGGGAGAGTGGCATTGACATATACACGCTACCTTGAGCAGCATTAGAGATGAAGACGGTGGAGAGCTGACTCGCGGATACAATGGGGAAAGGGGTGGGGGGGGACGGATGAATTGAAAGAGCAACGCTGAAACATATACATTACCATATGGAAAGTAGGTAGCCAGTGGGAATTTGCAGTGTGAGGAAGGGAGCTCAAACCTGGTGCTCTGGGACGACCTAGAGGGGTGGGATGGGGTGGGAGGTGGGAGGGAGGATGGAGAGGGAGAGGACATAGGTCTACCTACGGCTGACTCAGGCTGAGGCGTGGTAGAAACTAGCACAATATTGTAAAGCAATTATCCTCCAATGAAAAATAAAATAAATAAACGAATGAGAAACAATTCATTTTAAAAAATGATAGATAACTAGTGGGAAGCTGTGGCAGAGCACAGAGCCTAGCCTGGTGCTCTGTGATGACCTGGGGGGTGGGGGCAGGGGGAGACCGAGAGAGAGGATACAAGGACACAGGCAGCTGGTTCACTTTGTCGTATAGCAGAAACTAACACAACATTGTAAGGCAATTAAACACATACACAAAAAAGAAAAAGAAATTAAAAAAAAAAAAATAGGACTCCAGTGAGCACTGTCCTTCCGGGACCCTGGCCACAGGCTCAGTCTGCAGAACAACCCAGAAGCCCCCCCAGGGCAGGGTCCACCCGGGCCCAGTCAGTCCCCATGGCAGCTAAGGGGGGGGGTCTTTCCAAACCATGGATCCCACAGCCACACCCCCACCCCTTCTGAGGACCAGCCCCTCCACTCACCCTCTCTACTGAGGCCCAGGGGCCCTTGGCTGCCGGCCTCTCACCTCTCCCCGGAACTCCCCTCCCACCCTCTCCCTTTCTGGATGCTCCAGCCACACTGGCTCCCCTTTCTCTGAGCCCCCTACCTCCTGCAGGCTGCCCTGCTTCTGACAGCTTTGCAAAGCTTTCTCCCTGGTGGGAATCCCTGCCCCAAGGCCGTCCTGTCCTCCTAGAGTCCTGGCCACCCACCCACTCAAGGCCCCTCAATTCCTTCTCTTGTAGCATCACTTGTTTTTCCCTTTGGTCTGTCCCCGCAAGGATGCAGGGGGCAGACACTTGAACCTGGTTACTTGCAGGCTCTCCTGTCTCAGTGTCTGGCCCAGAGTAGGTGTGAAGGTAAGGCTTAGTGGACAGCTGAGTGACTGAATACGTAAAAGATGGAAGAAACTGATCAGTCAATGACAGCAGACAGCCAAGCCCCCTTCTCTGACTCTCTGAGGGGCAATGCCATGGTGGGGTGGGGAGAAGTCCCAGGCAGACACCCACACACCAGACCACAGACTGGCTTAGAGCCCCAGGAACTCCCGTGGGAGCCTTGAGTACTGAGCCTTGGCGAGAACTCAGTATCAGGTGCTCCACACCCCCTCTCCAGGCTGACTGCACTCTCTCTCCTTGTCCCCTCATCAGCAAAGCCTCATTGAACTCCTGCGCACCAGGCGTCTTCAAGGCACTGAGGATGCCGCAGGGAAGCAAACTGCCCCAGCTCTCATGGAGCTTGACTCAAGTGCAGGAAGGAGACCCCCGCTAAAGAGGGAGCAGCTGAGAGTGAAGCAAATGCCTTTTGGGGTGGCCCGGAGCAGGGCCCTGGGATGGAGGTGACACCCTCTGATGGCGGTGGGGGAGGGAGAGGGGTCAGGCAAGTCTCCCACCATCTCTGCTGCAGTATTTTCATCCATGAAACGGGCTGATGACAGCCCCTCCTCATAGGGACTTTATCACAGAAGTCAGGTCCCACCCTCACCCGTTCAAAGCCAGCAGCCATGCCTTCTGTCACTAAGAATCCCGCAGGATGTCCCATCGCCAGCTCCATGGCCCCCAGCCCACCTCCCTGAGCTCATCCGCTCCTATTGCACCCCCAACTCCCTCTGGGCATCCTGCTGCTCGTCAGTCAGGCCAGGAAGCGCGTGGAACAAACTCCACTCCCTTCCAGGTCATACCTAGGGCAGGCCCGTGACCAGACCCCTGAACTGAAGCTCAGGGCCTCACCCTCCCCGCCACTCACACACACAGTCTGCACGCTCAGCATGAGGGGCAGCTGAGGGCAGCCGCAGGTTCGTTTCGATGATTCTTCTAGAGCTGTCAGGAGTTACACAAGAACTTCATGTTCTTGTTCCTCCTTGTTCCTGAGCAGGGCTATCCCATGGAGGTGTCTGGAGACCATGCACTCTGCACAGATTGTTCTGGGTTGGCCAGAAAGCAATAAACAGGGACCAGTTTTGTCCCAGATGCACTGCCAGGCTTCCTGTAGAGCTTTGTGCTGTATCTATCCCTGCCTTTCCCACCACTAACATTCATCCAGCACGTTTGAAGTGTGTACTAAGTCGCTTCAGTCGTGTCCAACTCTGTGCTACTCCATGGACTGTAGCCCACCAAGCTCCTCTGTCCATGGGATTCTCCAGGCAAGAATACTGGAGTGGGTTGCCATTACCTTTTCTAGGGGACCTTGCCGACCCAGGGATCGAACCTGCATCTTTTATGTCTCCTGTGTTAGCAGGCTTCACTTGGGAGCCCCCCTCT
Organism: Cervus elaphus; assembly: GCF_910594005.1. NCBI lineage: Eukaryota > Metazoa > Chordata > Mammalia > Artiodactyla > Cervidae > Cervus > Cervus elaphus. The sequence continues at coordinate 26,302,916 of NC_057828.1, read as the reverse complement.
CTCTCTCCCTTAAGTTGTTAAGTCGTGTCCGACTCTTGCGACCCCATGGATTGTAGCCCGCCAGGCTCCTCTGTCCATGGGATTCTCCAGGCAAGGATACTGGAGTGGGTTGCCATTTGTATGCAAGCATAAGGCTATGGGATCACCTGTATTAACAGCTAACTCTAACAGAGAGCAGAAAAAAACAGGGTGAAGACTTGCTGCTGTGTCCGGAAGAACCAATTCATTCAGCAGAGCTCAGGGAAGGCTGCATGGAGGAGGAGGCCTTGAGCTGAGCCTTGGGAAAAATAAGATAACTCCCAGTGCAGGGCTGGGAGGCGGCTGCTGGAATGGGGCGAAGGCCAGAAGGTGGCCTCTCCTGGCCAATCCTGACCAATCCTGGCAGTCCTGGCCATGGGGAACCTCAGCCTAGAGGGAGAGGGGGCAGAGGGTGTGGTGGGGTTGGGGAGAACAGCCGTAGTTCCAGATAAACATCTTGGACACCTCTCATTGGCAGGGGACCCGGGCTGCTAGAGAAGCAATTCCCATTGTTTCTGTTTCCTCCGTGGGGGGCTGTTTGAAAGGAGGCAGCAGGCCTCTGATTGTCAGTGGCCTTGAGAGCTTCTTAAGAGCTCAAGAGGAAGGCAGAATAGGAAACGACCCCCTTGAAGAAATAAAAGCTGAACAAGGATCAAACGACAGTGCCCGTGGTTTTGTAAGAAGCAGGCTCTGAGAAAATTCCTCTGACTCAGATACCAGTGTAAAGAGGGACCATCCATTTCAAACTTATAATTTTACAGAAAAGGATGCCCAGTTTCTGGAAAGTGACGTGACTGGTTCAAGGCCACGCAGGCGATTGCTTTCCTGACCCCCTGTGCGGGGCTCGGGTTACTTCCTGAGGTTGAGAGCAGGCGAAAGGGAAAACCCAGGTCCCTTCTCCCTCCCTCCTGTGTTAGCAGAGGAGGGACAATTCCCAGCCAAGCCGGACAACCCCTGCCCAGGTGCCCACGAAGACTCAGGTCACAGGAAGGGGCTCAGCCGACTCTCAGGTGGGGTGGCTCCCTCACCCGCTTCCTGCCCACTGGCCTCCCCGGCTCTAAGGCCTAGGGTGTCTGCGATACCAGGTTCCAGCCCCGCCAATCAGGAGAGTGAAGGGCAGTGGTTGCACTCACAGCAGAAGGCACACCCTTGGCAAAGGCCTTCAGTTGCCAGAGTCAGTGACCCAGGCAGGGGCCTTTACCCACTCCCCGCGCCCTCCCAGCGGCCTCTCTCCAGCCACCCGGGAGCACTCAGCCTTCTCTCACCTCTGGGCCTTTGCACGGGGCTCCCATCGCCTGAAGCCCCTCCTTCCTCCTCTGCCTGGGCAGCTCTGCTCACCCTGCAGGCCCCAGCTCTGTCATCCCTGCCTTTTGGAAAGCCTTCTCAAGATGGGTGGAGGGGTCCTCCTTTTGAGTCCCTGGGTCCCCACAGGCACACGCTTATCACATGGGATCCTCTGAAACCCTTTGATCAACTGCAAGTTCCCTCAGGGCCAAACTTTCCTTTGTTTATTCTAAAAATAGGAACACCACAATGACATGATATTGAGCTCTTTCTGTGGGTTTCACTGTGGTGAGAAGCAACTCACTCTCTCCTCCTGATGGGCTTCTCATGTGGCTCAGTGGTAAAGAATCTGCCTGCCAAGCTGAGGATAGGATGATTTCAGAGAAGAGCACTGAAACAGGTATATTGCAAGTTTGATGCATGAAATAGAGCACCTGAAGCCGCTGCTCTGGGACAACCCAGAGGGATGGGGTGGGGAGGGAAGTAGAAGGAAGGTGGGGGGTTGAGGATGGGGGGGACACATGTGTATCCATGGCTGATTCATGTCTATGTATGGCAAAAATCATCACACTATTGTAAAGTAATTATCCTCCAATTAAAATTAATTATTAAAAAAAAAAAAAAAAAAGAATCTGCCTGCTAAGCAGGAGACTCACAGTCATTCCCTGGGTCGGGAAGATACCCTGGAGAAGGAAATGGCAACCTACTCCAGGATTCTCCCCTGGAGAATCCCATGGACAGAGGAGCCTGGTGGACTACAAAGAGTGCCTGAACGATAGCGAGGACAACTTCTTCGAATAACTCCACAATGTGGGTAGTGGGAGGTGTCGGGGGCTGTGGAAACAGCAATGTACCACCCACATGTGCCTGCTGGGAGCACTGCGTGCAGACAGCTTTTCAGTGAAGAGCCCTTTCAGGATTGCCTCAGCTCCTGAGAGCAGCTTCAACTAAAGGTATATGCCCCTTTCTTCTTGGGGGTTGACCCCAAGGCGGCCCCAATAACCACCCTGCCCATGAATCTGCAACAGTCTGTTTGCCACCAGGGTACAGAGCAGAACCCCTCGTCCCGATGCCTCCAGGGGAGCAGTCCTACCACCTAGCACGGTGCCGGCTGCTGACTAGAAACTGGCACTCGCCATCTGCTTCTACAATGATGAAGTCACCAGCCCCTGCAGTCACTGACCTTCATCACTTCGCCTGAAAGGAGTTCAGGGAGGAGATCAGGAATGAAGCATGCTGTACTCTTGGGAAAATGGGCAGAACAGACCTCAGATAATTAGATATACTCAGGAGATTTTATGAACCCAAATTCTTGCATCTTGTCCTATCTAGAAAACCACAAAAGACATCTGCTCCAGGTGACTAGCAGCAACCTGTGAAAATGTGAGCTTGCGTGCATCTTCCTTCATCAAAATCACATGTATACTGACCTCCCCCATCTCTTTGGAGCAGTTCCCAGAGCTATCTGAGAGGCCATCTCCTGGGTTAGAGTCCTCATTCTGCCCCAAATAAAACTTAACTCACAGGTCTCATGCATTTTCTTTTTTCAGTCAACCCAGAACACAGCACGCACTCGAAATGTATTTGTAATAAAGAAGACGTGATATCCACATACAATGGACTATTCATTCAGCCATGACAAAGAAGGAAATCCTGCTACTTGTGACAACACGACGGATCTTGAGAATATCATGCTGAGTGAAATAAGTCAGACAGAGATAAACAGATACTGTATGATCTCACTTATATGTGGAATCTAAAAAAGAAGCTAACCTTGTAAAAACAGAAAGCAAGATGGTGATTTCCAGAGCCTGGGGGCAAAAGAATGGGAGCGATGTTGTTTAAGGGCATATGTGCTTAGCGGCACAGTCATGTCCAACTCTTTGTGACCACATGGACTGTAGCTCTGTTGGAGGGAAAGAAAAAAATCCATGAGATTTTTCTAGGCAAGAATACTGGAGCGGGTTGCCATTTCCTTCTCCAGGGGATCTTCCCGACCCAGGGATTAAACCTGCATCTCCCGTGTGTCCTGCATTGGCAGGATTCTTTACCACTAGTGCCACCTGTTTAGGGGCACAGACTTGCAACTAGTAGATAACTAAGTCCTGGAGATCTAATGCACAGTCTAATGAATATAGACAGCAACATTGTACTGTTAAAAATATATATATTGTACTGTAATGATCCAACTTAGAGACTAAGTCTTAATTGCTCCCAACACACACACACATGCACACACACACACAAAGATAATTATGTGACAGGTGACAGAGATGCTAACTATGGCTGCAATGGCAATCATACTCCAGTATATAAATGTATCACACCAGCACAGTGTACACCATAAATTTACACAATATATCAGGTATATTTCAATCAAAAATATGTTTTGAACAAATGAATGAACATAAGCAAAGAGACTCCTTGGATGATTTAACAAAAGTGTGTATTTGCCTCCCCTGTCCTCACAGTTCATAATACCTAGACAGTAGTTCCCCTGCAGCTCTATGGTGGGAGGGAAGTGTCTCCAACCCTCCCGCATGCTCCTAAGCTTTCCCACTGATGTTCAGGCTGCCTGTTTGTCTTCTGAACACTTTGTGCCCCGGGGGATTGTCAGAACTTCTGGATCCCCGTGTTACAGATGAGGCCAGTCTGGGTGTTTGGAAACAAGGCCACTGGCAAACCAAATTGAAAAGAAAACATTCAGGGTGAAAGTCCAGAGTCCTTCCTCGTGGCTGGAAGAGACTAGAAACTGTAAACAGACCCTTTCCTGTCCTTGTCCGTCCTCTGCAGCCCGTGACCCTGTCCCTCCTACTGCTCTTGCAGTCACAGCCCCAGCCCAGCCCAGCTCTCCTGCAGCCTGGGCTTGTTTTCCAGCAAAGGGAAAGTTGGGGCTCTCATGTGATCTGCAGGACCCTGGAAGCCACTCAAAGCAGATAAAGGATATATTTCGGGGCAATAGAGAAAAACATTAAGGGAGAATGGGGCGGCAGGCTGTCTCCCCTCCCCTCCCCATCCACGCTGCCGGGTTTCCTCCGTTGTAGTCTTCCCCTGCCTCCCCTCCGCCTCCTCCATCTCTCAGGCCTTCTTTTCCTTCCCTCCCACAGGTCAGGACACATGGAGAGCTGAGCTGAGGAACTTGCCCAGGGTCACAGGGCTGGAGGATGCTAGCGCTGTTCCTGTCCTACAGGGTGGCTTTCTGCTACCCTTGGGGCTTTGGCATGTGGCCCAGGGACCCAGGGACAAAGAAGGGAGGACTCGGTCAATGGATGCGCAGTTGCCAGTCAATGAGAATAGTAGCTGTGGTTGCAGAAATCATGGCAAGCAAGTATATGGGAAAATAAATTCAACCGCACTGGCTTGGGCTCACAGATCCCTCCTTGTCCGCACTCTATGCCTTGACCATGGCAGAGAGGCAACTCAGCCAGCACAGCATCTTGAGAATCCAGTGTGATGGGAGGGTAAGCACCTCAAGGTGGGTTTTTTTTTTTAAAATATTTGTTTATTAATTTGGCTGTGCTGGGTCTTAGTCATGGCATGCAGGATCTTTAGCTGCAGCGTGGGAACTTGATCTAGTTCCCTGACCAGGAATCGAACCTGGGCCTCCTGCATTGGAAGCTCAGAGTCTTAGCCACTGGACCACCAGGGAAAGTCTCCCTCATGGTTTTTTTTTTTTTGGGGGGGGAGGGTTTTTACCTACTTGGAGCCATAATGTCGGAACCAGAAATGCACATTGGATGTAATTCCGTTTAAAGCATCGCTCTTCCTCATGGTTGCTGGTGGTAACAGGAGCCTGAGAGGAAAGGAAACGAGAGGCCGCTGAAACTGGCAAAAAAAAGGGAAGCTGTGGGTCCTGGTTTTAGAGCAGAATTCCCCACCTTCTCTGAGCTTCAGTTTCATTATCCATAAAGCTCAGATAATAATAATAGCTATCATGTTGATTTTGTTAATGAGAAGGAGATGAAATGGAGAATTAAATGGATGTCATGAAGCCATGGGCTTCTCGGGTGGCTCAGTGGTAAAGAATCCACCTGTCAATGCAGGAGGCGCATTTTCAATCCCTGGGTTGGGAAGATCCCCTGGAGGAGGAAATGGCAACCCACTCCAGTATTCTTGCCTGGAGAATCCCCACGGACAGAGGAGCCTGGTGGGCTACAGTTCTTGGAGTCACAGAGTTGGACGTGACTTGGTGACTAAACAATAATAACATGAAGCCACCCAGCACAATACCTTATTGACTGAAAGAAAAATGCAAAAAGCAGAAGTTATGAGTTAAGTTTTATTCATGGATCTTACTGAGGACTATGACCCAGGAGACAGCTTTTCAGCAAGCACTGAGGAACTGCTCTGAAGAGGTGTATGGTCACGCCACTCAAGAGGGCTTTTCTCATGCTCTCTGTACATCACACCCCCGCCACCCCACCTTCTGCTGGACCAAGGCCTGCTTCACCTACAGCCTACTCACATGACTGAGCTTCCTACATACTTGTCTCAGGCCCCAGGTAATGATTGTTCCCAATCACTTATGAAAGGGGCAGTGAAGGGCATGCTCCCTTGCAGATTTCCCTGGTAACCATGGTGCCATGCTGACCTAACTCCCCCTGTAACTGCTAACCTCCCTCTGCCCATGAGAGCAAAGGGTGTCATGACAGGACCTTGCTTCAGACATTCCCCCAGCCTTCAAACCATTGACATCTCTGTCACTGACTCCGGGCTCAGTCTTTGATCTCAGGGCAGCCCACCAAGAGGTCAGGGAGGTGGCAGGAACATTATACTGGGTTTCCTTGCTATCTGGAGTGATCCCATACCACAAGTGAGCTAACCACCTGGAGATAAAGTATAAACCTTAGAACTCCTCATTCTCCTGTTGCTATTGATGTACGTAATTAAAATTCCAAGTTAAAAGACACAAATGTATGCTGTTTTCTTTTTGCTGGGGAAAACATGCAATCAAGCATAAAAATATGATTGATAATCACAAAGATCAGATGTTTCAAGTTAATGGTTTTAGCGCTTTTCTATGCATGAGAAGATGGGAGAATCTCAGGTCATTGAAATTTTTCCTTAGATATGCATGTTAACTGTTGAAGCCAGTATATCTAAAGCATGGGCTGCTTCCTGCTTTTCTCCATCCTGAACTCCCCTCAGGGGCAGTGCACTATAGGTGGGCATCTGCAGTGGTTGGTGGCTTAATCCTTGCAGGACTGGAATGACAGGCGACATTTTTTTCTTTACAGCCTAGTATCTAGTACGTGTTTGCTGCATCTTGGTTCCCCTCTCTGATCCTACTGACAACAAAGCCATGACCGGGGGAGTAGGTAGCATGGAGTCCAACCACAGGAGCAGCTCACTGATTTACTGAAATGAAAATGAAGAAAGATAAATTCAAGTCTGATTTTGTTTGGAAAAACAATGGTGGTGACGAAAAGTGCATAAATCATCTATGCCCTTTTCTCTTCAATGCCAAAGACCTCAAAATACACAAACCATTGCCCACAATATAAAATGTCTCTGCTTCCTAGCTCCTTGCCTGTGGGTGTGATAATCCCTAACTTGTGCATGCTTGCTCAGTTGCTAGGTCATGTCTGACTCTTGTGACTCCAGAGACTATAGCCTGCCAGGTTCCTCTGTCATGGAATTTTCGTGGCAAGAATACTGCAGCAGATTGCCATTTCCTACTCCAGGGGATCTTTTCGACCTGGGGATCAAACCCACATCTCCTGTGTCTCCTGCATTGGCAGGCAGATTCTTTACCACTGAGCCACCTGGAAAGCCAAATACCTGACTCAAGACTCTTTAAATGATTAATGAAGTTGAACAAGTAAAGGGTTTTTCTGATGGATGGGACTCTCTGGGGAAAGGACGGAAGGAAAAGAAAGGTTATACCACCACCACGTTCTACTTCTGCAGCAATTCTAAACATCTTCCATAGGAACCCAAACAAAAACGATACAAGTGATCTCCCCTTCACTTTCAGTGAGGAAAGCTAGTCTGCATGGAAGTGGTTCACTCTGGAATTACAGGGCAAGCAAGGGAAGAAAGCGTGCCCTCTCAGCTTTGTGTCTGTCAGCACGTTTGCCCTGATTCTTCCACCTGCTTTGAACCAGATACATTTATTTAGAGCCTTGTCAACAGATGCTGCAGAAGGAATCACCTGAGAAACACCTTTAAAAAAAAAGCAAAGCCAGTGCTTGAAGGCGCTGAGTTTCTGGTCCTAATGCCTGACTCTAGATGGACCTGCAGGGTGCATGGTCCCAGGCACCCCTGGGGGGTTGGGCAGGCGAGCTCTGCTTTTACCTCCAGGCCTCTTCCCTTGGCCTGCGCTCCTGTGTGGCTTGTGTGCCCGCTGGGTTTCAGCACGGCACATTCTACAAATTCTGAAGAGATCTTCTTTCTCTTTGGCTATGATGGAGTGGCTTGGCTCGAAAACAACTTTGCTTCTTAAAAACAATATCCCATGTATTATTTTTTTGTAGTTTGCTTTTATTTTTTAAACTTATTTTTAATTGGAGGATAATTGATGTACAATATTGTCTTGCTTACCACAGTGTGAATCAACCATAATATACAGATGTCCCTTACCTCTTGAACCTCCCCGCGCCACCTCCCACCCCATCCCACCCCTTTAGGTTGTCACAGAGCACTGGATTGAGCTCCCTATGTTATACAGTGACTTCCCATTAGCTATCTATTTTACGCGTGATAATGTATATGTTTCAATGCTACTCTCTCAATTCGATCCACCCTCTCCTTCCCCTGCTGTGTCCAAAGTCCATTCTCTATATCTAAGTCTCCATTCTTGCCCAGTAAATAGGTTTATCAGCACCATTTTTCCAGATTCCATACAGAAGAGTTAATACACAAAATTTGTTTTTCTCTTTCTGACTTCACTCTGTATAACAGGCTCTAGGTTCATTGACCTCATTAGAACTGACTCAGATGTGTTCCTTTTTATGTCTGAATAATACTCCATTGTATATATGTACCGCAACTTTGTCTGTTCATCTGTTGATGGACATCTAGGTTGCTTTCATGCCCTAGCTATTGTAAACAGTGCTGCTATGAACCTTGGGAGACATATGTGTTTTTCAATTATGATTTTCTCAAGCTATATGCCCAGTAGTGGGATTGTTGGGCCATGCATTATTAATTTTTCCCCATTTCCACTGTGAGTGGTCAGGGAGTTTGAGCTTTTCTTATTTAGGAGCTGCAAGAGACACTGGCTTGACTCCCTGGGTTGGGAAGACCCCCTGGAGGAGGGCATGGCATTATAAAATAAGTTTACAGGAACATCTATAACCATTTCACAACATTTTGGGGGATGCTGGCATCACAAAGTTAAATTCAGTTCATCTCTGCTCTTGCAGCGGGGTGGGGGAGGCATGACAGGTGCAAAACCTGTCAGAGTGGCTGCCTGCATCTAAAATTGCACTGATGGCTTCCCAGCCCCACAACCGCCTTCTGCTGAGGGCATTGCATGCCCAGGAGGAAAACTGGTGGATGCACAGGGAGGTGGGAGTTCAAGTCCTGCTTCAGGGCGCTTCTTGGTCACGGAAACCAGCGGGAGCTTCTCTGACAAAGCCCAGGTGCTGGGCAGGGGGCCAGTACGGGTGAGTCCAAGGCGACGGAAGACCTCGGGGATCTGGCTTCTGCTTTGTCCTAAGCCTCAAAGTGGGTTGACACGCGTGGCCCCTACCCTGCCTGGATGGGTAATGACAGCTCATCCAGACGCTCCGGTAGGGCTGAGTGAGTGTGCATGCTTCCTGGGCTCATCAAGCACTGGCACCTGACTGACCCCAGGTCCCATCTTGGAGCCCACTGGCCCATGCCACCTGCAGCTGTCCCTGGCGCCAGCATCTCCCAGTTCAGCCACAGCAGTGGCTGCTTCAGAGTCTTCTAGACTGTGGTAGAAAATGCAGATTCCTGGCCCCACTCTAGACTCCCTAAATCCAAACTGGAGGTTCTGGAAATCTTCATTTTTAACAAATGCATGAGCTGAGGCTCCTACACAGACACCACCTCTTCTACTGAGCTTCTGGGGAACTCACCCCCCCGTCTCACCTCGTGTCCAGGGAGTCAGGGTCCCTACCCCTCCCCTTGGTCTTGGGGAGAAGCCACGGGCTCCTGCCAGGGGCCCCAGGGAGGTGTCCCTCACTCTCCGGGGTGGAGGAGAAAAACCTCACACACAGAAACATTAGACAAATCAGGTCTTTTATTTACAGACTATGACGAGAAAAGCATACAAAAGAAGCCTCTTGGTCAATTATGTAAAGAGAAAGCTCTAAAATTCAATTTTCAGTAGAATGTGGATGCTGACATTAAAAAACAAAAAGCTGAAGCGAAAGAAAAGGCAGAAAGGTACGCTGCAGCATGGGTATCCTGTCTCGGAGGAAATGACAACTCAGCTGAGTGACTGTTGAGAGTGGTTCATCTTCTGTGCACAGACCTTCACAGGGATGGCCCTGGGAAGTTTCGACTTTTGAAATTTCTGGGTTAATTCTTAACCAGAATTCCAAAACGTCGGGGCCAAATGTATTTGGCCTTACTGTGTCTCTAACTTGGGGCTGGGGTGGGAGGTTCGCTCTTGGATGGGCCTTGGCCACTCTTGTCCCTCCCAGGTCACACTCGAGGTCCCCCGAGAAACTCAACAGGGTTCTCTGGGACAAGTCAGCAGCGCTGGGCCACCAGGAAGGCGTGCTCCCAACCCACACAGGCTCCTTCCCGCCATCTGCCTTTCCTGTGATCAGCAGTCCTGACTCTCTTTCCCACTAAACGAAGCTGTGCTTTTCTTTCCACTGATGTCTCCTTCTCCATGACTCCCAGTGTGGCCAGGCATGCTATAATTATCTTACGTGTGTGAAAATGTGCCATTGGCGCTTACACAGAGCCATTTCTAGTCTCTTCTCTGCACAAATATGAATGATGCAGGAGTTAGCTCCCAGCTCATCTTCAATGATGAGCCTCCAGGACGTGAAGCAGAATCTAGCTTCACAGCTACAACGCTCTCCCCTCCACTCATTCCTTTCTGTCCATCTGTCTGTCTGTCTTCCAACCTCCTCCACTTCCTGGTGCCACCTGGCTGGGTTTGACGGGTGAAGCGTGGACACTGAGCCTTCATTCCCCGGGAAAACTTCACGGGGCAACAAGTAGGTGTTGTCACCAAGCCTGCAGACTGGTTCGTAATAACTATTTCAAACTGGAAATTATTATTCTGGAAACCAGGTCCAAACAGGGGCCTGTGGTGGGGGTTGGCAGTGGGCACCTCCCTATCCGATGACTCAGTAGCAGTCCACAGATCATCCTCCAGGTCGAGGACTCTCACCCACCCCAGCTTTTTGAATCCAGCTGAGATGATGTCAAATTGGGCAACACAGGAGAGGAAAGGCTACTCCAAGGGCAGCCAATGTGAGCTCACGGGCCTCAGAGGGTCTGGAAGCATCAGCATGGTACCTCTGACCACCTAGCCTCCCCTCGCCCACATCCAGAGCCTAAGACTTTCCAACACTGATAACCCAGACCTGGTCCCAGTGCTTCCACTTCTCTCGTCCAGCATCCTTCTTCTGCTTCCTTCATACCTCCTCCTACTTTCTGGTTCCTTTTCTAAATCATACTTTCCTTTCCAGCTGTTTCTCTCCCAAGACAGAGCACCTGCTGTCGGTTTGATGCCAAGGATGACGGGGCTGATAGTACCTTGTAGCTGGGTCAGGAAGCCCATGACCTCAGCTGGCTATCTGCCTGCAGGCGGGTCTGGCCAGCCCCACATGTGGCCGGGCCAGAATGGGCTGGACTGGGCCCGGCAGTGCTTAGGAGCCCTCCCTCCCTCAAACAACCTGCACTTGAACTTGCTGATCCTCCTTCCCTCATCACCACCTGCACATTCATGTCAGAGAAGGTGAAAGTGACAAGCCTTCATCTACTTGAAACAGTCATGACACAGTGTCAACATGGTTTTCAAAGCATCGGAGCCTTCAAAGAGATTTTTCTTTCTTCCTTCTTCTCAAGCCTGTAATTAAACTTCTGGTGGCAAAGGAGTGCAGAAAGGAGATGGGGGGAATGACTTTAGGAATAAACAGTTCCTTGGGTGCTCTCAGAACCGAGGCAGCCAGGGGCTGGGAGCTCTGTCTGCCTGAGAACTTTCCAGAATTGAACAAATTGGCTCACTTCAAATCAAAATCCCCCACCCCACCCCTAATCACCACTCTGCTGCCCACCCAGAGCACTTGCCAAGTATTTGCCTCTCAGCCACCCCCTGCAGCTCTGGGTTTGCTAATCCCAAACCTGACCTCAGCCTAATTCTCTGCAGGATTGTCCACCAGGGCCACCTGTGTCCGAGAGATGTGGAAGCTCAGCAGGTGGATGGGGATGACTCATCCATAACATTCATCTGATTCAACCAAGACAGTTTTTTCTCTTCTGAGTATTTTGTGGGTTCAAGTCTGAAATGCTCCTGGGTTCGCACTGTTCCCAGAACAGAGGCTTCCGATTATTTTTGCAGGGTCCGCCCAGGCAGCTCCCACTAGCGGACGAACGACACCACGCTGGTGGCCACGCCGAACGGGGCGGAGTAGGCAGCGGCAAATCCCTGCAGGCCAATCACGATGTAGCGGCATCCTTTGGTGATAAACTTCCCAACGTTCTATTTTTAGGAACAGAGGAGAAAAGCAAAGGGTGAGATGAGGCAACTTTGTAATCTTTCATGCACAAAGGTGCCATACATACAGAGTCATCTTGCCTCACTTTCCCAGGGCAAACGAGCAAGTCAGCAATTTCCCACCTCTCTGCCACCCCACATGGAAGCCCATCAAAACACACATTAGCACCTTGTCAAGGGCTTTCCAGCCCCACAAGTTTCCAGATAATTCAAAGATCTTGGAGACAGCCGTGAAGCTGCTAGTTCTAGAACCAAACCAGGGGACTTCCCTGGTGGTCCAGTGGCTGAGACTCCACCCTCCCAATGCTGGAGGCCTGGGTTCAATCCCTGGTCAGGGAACTAGGTCCCACACGTCACAACAAATACCTGGCACAGCCAAATAAATATTTTAAAAAATTTAAACCAAACCAATAGTGTTGTATTATTCAAAACAAAGCCCACTCTCCTCTGTCCAAGTGAAGTCACTAGATCGGAGGAGGGCTGGGTCAAGTTTTCCTTCATTCATCTGACCTGAAAGTCCACCCAGTCCTCCCTCTAACCCCAGGACACGCCCCACCTGACCCACATTTTAGGTCTCTAAAGTCTCCCACAGCTCTGTCATTGTTGTGCCCGTGGTTTGGAGTTCCTAATTCTACACTCTTTAAAGGTAAGGACTGGGCCTTCCTTTCTTGGTATCCATTCTTCATCCTCCTTGTCTTCAAGGCTTGGGGCTGGTCAGAGGGCATCCCAGGGATTCAACTGGAGTCGCAAGAGAGAAATGAAGACCACCACCACCGACTAACACTGACTGTGCTGTTGCCCCTCCCCGCTTCTCCTGCCACCCCCAACTTATGTCTCCATGACAACAGCATGGAGACCTGGTAGGTGACCTGGACATCATCACACATCTTGTCTCTCCGTCCTCAGTGTTTCCAGCTCCAATGACCACTTAAAATCCCTGATGACAACCGCAAGCTTCACTTTGACACCAACACTGCCTGACCAGCCTGGTCTGTCGGTCCAGTAGGCTGCCTGTCTCTCTCTCCCAGGTGGGATTTCTTACTGCTTCCTTTCTCCACAAGCCCCCAGTGCACACAAACACACACTGTGTCCATACCCTATTAGATGACCCCACTTTATCTCTCACTGAAAGGCTCAGAAGTCACTGGGGAACCCAGTCATCCTCTACCACTATCTACACCTGCCCTGACTTCTCCTCCCGCCTTGCCGTGTCCCAGCGGGAAAAAGTACCCCTGAGGCCATTCCCTTGACACTTGCTGTTGGCACACTCTTCCCCCTTCCCTCAGCTTTCCCTTCTCCAACATCATCACCCTCTTCCTCCCCACTGGATCATCCCCCTTAGCTTACACACATGCTCAGCTGTCCCCTTGACTCCACGGCCTTCTCTAGGTCCTGCCCGGGTCACGCCAAACCAATGGAAAGAGTCATCTGCACACACTGCCTCCATGTGCCCCCCTCTTATTCCTTCCTCCTCTACTCTGACCCATCCAGGATGGCTTGGTCATCGCCATCTGCCACTGCCATGTGGCCTGAGCCAATGAGCACCTTTCTGTCTTCCCCCGACTCTTGCCCACTTTGGATACTTCATGAAACAGTCACTGTGATTTTTCCCTTACCTCACATAAAGCCTTCTTCAGCTCTCTTTTCTATTTTTAAAAATTTTTTAAATTGAAGTATAGTTGATTTACAATGTTTCAGATATCCAGCAAGGTGATTCAGTTCTATATATAAATAGATATATGTGTGTGCCCTGCTTAGTCACTCAGTTGTGTCCAACTCTTTGCGACCCTCTGGACTGTAGCTGGCCAGGCTCCTCTGTCCATGGGGATTGTCCAGGCCATATATATATATATATACATATATATATATATACACACACACACATATGTATACATATATACGTATACATAAAACAGAATCATTTGCTGTATGTCTGAAACACTGTAAAAAAGATATATATATCTATCCATCTATATAGATAGATATAGTCTTTTTCAGATTTTTTTCCATTATAGGTCATTATAAGATATTGAATATGGTTCCCTGTGTTATAGGGTAGGTTGTTGTTGTTTATCTATTTTATGTACAGTAGTGTATATGCTAATTCAAAATTTCTAACTTATCCCTCCTCCTCCCTTGGTAACCATAAGCTTGTTTTCTATGCCTGTGAATTTATTTCTGTTTTGTAAATAAGTTCATTTGTTATCTTTATTTTTTTTAGTTTCCACATACGAAAGTGAAAGTGAAAGTCACTCTGCCTTGTCGGACTCTTTTCAGGCCAGAATACTGGAGTGGGCAGCCTTTCCCTTCTCCAGGGGATCTTCCCAACCCAGGGATCGAACCCAGGTCTCCTGAATTGCAGGCAGATTCTTTACCAGCTGAGCCACAAGGGAAGCCCCACATATAGGTGGCATCATATGATATTTGTCTCTGACTTATTTCACTTAGTATGATAATCTCTATGTCCACACGTGTTGCTGCAAATGGCATTAGTTTGTTCTTTTTTTATGGCCCTCCTCAGGTTTCTTCATGGGATTATTCTTTCAACCAAACTTTAAAAATGTTATTCTTCAGTACTGTTCCTTATTTTTTATTTTAAAACATGTTTTGGCCTAGAATTTCTCCACAGGCGGTGTCATCCATTTCCAATGACTTTGAGTATTTCCTGTATAAATTCCAAATTTATATCTTTGGCTCCTACTTAAATATTTACCTCTCTACTTGAGGTCTCTACTTTTTGAGGCCTCCTGATTCCTCTGGCAAACACTCTTCCTTGCTGCAACAAATAGGCAAATCTAACTTGGACTGGCTACTCATATGTTCCTAGAGGCCTTTGGTTATTAGGCTTCAACAAGAAGGAAGCATCAAGGAGTTGAGTTTATTTGTGATTATACAGCTGGTAAGAGGCAGAGCTGAACTTCAATCCCAAAGAAATCTCATCTCAGGGTCTGTGTCCTTCACCCCCACATACACTTCCCTTCTTTCAGGAAGGCAGATGTAACCTTGCGGTTGCTTGTAGCCTGGGCTTAAAGTCTACCCCATCACTTACTTAACCTTCCTTGGCCTCAGTGTCTTCACCTATAAAATGGGAATATTTGGTAACCACCTCACTGGGTAAAGAAGATTAAACGGGTTTATGCAAGGAAAGTACTTAGAACAGTTGTTGCTTACTTGCTAAGCTGTGTCTGACTCTCTTGAGACCCCCATGGACTGCAGCCCACCAGGCTCCTCTGTCCATGCGATTTCCCAGACAAGAATACTGAAGTGGGTAGCCATTTCCTTCTCCAGCGGATTTTCCCAACCCAGGGATTGAATCCTTGTCTTTTGCATTGGCAGGCGGGTTCTTTACGAGCGAAGCCCACTAGAACAGTGCCTGGCACCAAATCAGGCAGGACAAATGCCCCCAAAGATCAGCTAGTTTTATTGGGAAATAACCTCTGCCTCTTTTTACTTTATAGTAGTTTAGGTTTGTGGTAGTAATTTTAAAATCTAAGATATTTCGTTATCTGTTCAGGGAAGTTTCTTAAGACTGTACTTTCCAAAAAAAAAAAAAAGACTGTGCTTTCCTATGATTTCTGGCTTATTTTGGCTTTCATCGGCCTCGGGATAACAGAAGGAGGTCCTGCTCAATGCTGTATGCCCAGCACCCAGAAAGGGCCTGGGTATTTCCTTTGCTTGCTCTCAGGCCAAAGGAGGAATTCTGGGAGATGACGGTAATTTTGATGGCTTCTTTAGACACTGATTCCTGGGACACTGTGTCATCAACTTCTCAATGGGACATTAGGGTGTATGTCAGGGGTAGGGAGGTGATGCTGCTAAAAGATACATCTCTACAAATGTGTGATAAGATTCAGTGGGAGAATTTTACTTACCTGTTTGAAATAACAACAAAAACTGTCCTCTAACAGTCCAGAGCACCCTTTAGAAGCAAAGCCCCTAGAATCATGGACAGCCTACATTAAACTTGACATTATGGGTATTTGTACATCCACTTCCTTCTGCCTGCTATTTTTAAAAAACTGCTTGTCACTTCATCTTTGCCAATGAGAAAAAGATGTTACTAAAATAGCTCATTAGCTAGAACATAGTCAAAACACAGAACTTGAGAAATGTGATGCAAAGAAATGCAAAATATTACCATCGACCAATTCAGTGTCACTGGATGGAGCAGATTTTGCAATCTTTGGTCCAAGTAGAGCTTTTTTAAATCAAATGATCTTTCAGAAGGGCAGAGGGGCCTGGAGGAATCATAGGACAGTGTGGAGGGTTGGATAATGCCTTCTTCAGGATAATGCCTGAGTCCTAATGCCCAGAATTTGTGTATAGGCCACCTCATTTGGCAAAAGGGACTTTGCAGATGTCAATTAATGAAGGATCTTGAATTGGAGGGACTACAATGGATTATGGATTATCTTGGGGAGCCCGATCATTATAAGGATTCTTATATCTTTATTAATAAAAGGATCCAAATAAGAACAGCCAGTCTTATAAAAGTGATTCTGGAGGACTCAGAGAGAAGGCACTCTAGTGACAGAAGCAGAAGGACAGAGAGAAAGAGATCTGCAGATGCCATGCCAGTGGCCTTGAAGGTGGAGTGGGGTGGCGGGGAGGGGGTGCACCTTTAGAAACTGAAAAGAACAAAGAAACGGTTTTCCCCTGGAGTCTCCTGAAGGAATCAGCCTGCCGACGGTAGCTTAGAAAGGCCGATTTTGGACTTCTGGTCTCCAGGACTGTAGGAGAGCAAGTTTGTGTCGTCTTAAATCACTGTATTTGTGGTACTCTGTTACGGGAAATCTAATACAGGGAATGTGACTTTTCTAGGGGCTTCCAGGCATTCAACTAATCCCCAAAGATGTCACGGATTCCCTGCCACCTCCATTTTCCAAAAGGAAACCAGTTCTCAACAAAGGTCCTTTTCCCTGGAATATAAAATCCAGCCTTCACATCCCAGGCACAAAGCTGAGGTGGCTTGTCAGCTAAGTGTCAATCGCTCAGTCGTGTCCAACTCTTTGCGATCCCGTGGACTGACTGTATGTAGCGTCAGGCTCCACTGTCCATGGGATTCTGCAGGCAAGAATACTGGAGTGGGTTGCCATCTCCTTCTCCAGGGAGCTGACTTTTTCCCCCTGAGATACAGCTCATTAAACAAAATCAGAAAAGAACCAGTCGTACGGGGCCTCTCCTCCATCTCTTAGAAAACAGCCAACAACAGTCACAGAACCGTCATCACGTTCCAGGTGCATTCTAAGACCTCTGCGTGGATGAACTCATTCACTCCTTACCACAGCCCATGTGACAGAAGAGGAAACCAAGGCAGAAGGAGAACAGGGCCCAAGGTCACACAACCAGCAGGAGGCGGGGCACAGCTTGTGCCTGGCAGTCCGGCTCAAAGGCCCATGTCCTAACCCCCTACTTAGATGTGGGGACAAGACCCTCTTGAGCTCAAGGTCATTCCACACCCTGTGTTTTCCCCTTCCAACTCCCTGCAAGCAGCCCGATTAACAAAATTTAGTAACTTTCTTTACCCAGACCTCTCCCTGTGGCTCTCAGAGGTGCCTGGGCAAGGTGACCTCCTATGTGAACCTAAGTTTGGGGTTTGGTGCCCTTACCCCCCTCCTGCCTCCATCCTAACTGCTTCCGCACAGGCAGAGGCCAGGGAGGGTCCTGATGCCCAGCTTGGCTTCTCTCAAGCTGTGCGGCCTTGAACAACGAGCTGAACTTCCTGAAACTCCAGTTTCCTTCACTGCATAATGGGAGTCTGTGGGCTTTCCAAGGTCGTTAAGAAGAGTCAGAGCCATGGCACGTTGTGTGCGCCACGGAGCACCGGGCAGACAGTAAGAGCAGAGAAGTACTTCCGCCTCCCACACTCAGAAAACAGGCACTTTCCCAGCAACCCAGGCTCCATCTGAATATTCTGTTACTTCGAAATCAACTGGGGCCCCTGACCACCAAGAGTCCCAGGCACCCAGCCTTCGGAGCCCAGAGCTTCCTGCCAGAGGCTGGACCCAGAACAGCCCTGGGGTGACCCTACTCGGGGCCACGGGTTAGCAGAGGGTGGGGGTGCCTATCCTAGGACAGTTCACAAAAGCCAAACAAACACCTTTCTGTACATAGAAGCAGGGGGCCTTCCTTGGCGGTCCAGTGGTTAAGAATCTGCCTTGCAATGCAGGGGACATCGGTTTGATCCCCAGTCCAGGAAGATAACACATGCCGCAGGGCAATAAGCCGGTACACCACAACTGCTGAAGCCCAACTGCCTTAGAGCCCATGCTCTGCAACAAGAGAAGTCACTGCAGTGAGAAGGCTTCAGACCATGACTAGAGAGCAGTTCCTTCTCGCCAAGTCTAGAGAGAAGCCTGAGCACAGCAACAAAGATCCATCACAGCCAATAACAAATACTTTTTTTTTTTTTTCAAAAAAGAGAAGCAGGAAAGCACCTGGATGAGTGCCTAAAAGATAGAAAGGAACTTTCTTCGCCCTTCCATGGAGCTATCTGCAGGTCACTTCTTACTCCCCTGACCCAAGTGAGATAAAATTTTGCCTGGTGTACCTCCCTACATTTCTAGCTGAGCCTTGGCTAGTCTCATGGATTTTCAACAAAGAGTGGTGGCTCATTTGCACCCTGGGAGTTGAGGGGCAGAAAGGGCATATCTACCTCTAACATGACAGCGTCCTCACCTGGCTTCCTGGTCTATTGAACCAGCGTGTGACCCTGCAGAGCTGTCACTGCCTCGCTTCTGCTAGCACTCTGCCATGTACCCCATCCTTTTTCTATCTGGTGGAATTCTTTCTTGGTTTTTTTTTGTTTTTTGTTTTTTTTTAGGTGAGGTGAAATTCACATAATGTAAAAGTTGACCATTGTCAAGTGAACAACTCAGTGGCATTGAGCACATTCACAACAGTACGCAACCACCACTTCTATCTACTTCTAAATATTTTCATCATCCCCAAAGGCAAACCCATACACATTAAGCAAGCAGTCGCTCTGCATTTCTCCTTCCCTCCAGTCCCTGGCAAGCAACCATCTGCCTTCTGTCTCTCTGGATTTACCTATTCTGGATATTTTATACAAATGGAATCATATACATGATATGTGACCTTGGGTGTCTGGCTGCTTTCAACTAGCACCGTGTTTTATCCATGTACTTGATTCCTTTTTATGGCTGAATAATATTTCACTGTGTATGTGTACTACATGTTGTTTATCCACTTATCAGTTGATGGACATTTCAGTAGTTGCCACTCTTCAGCTATTGTGATGTGAACATGTATACATATATATCGCTTTGAGTACCTATTTTCAGTGCTTTTGGAATTACTGTAAGTACCATTGCGTATGGTGCGTGTGTGTGTTCATGAGTGTATGAGTGCTCAGTTGTGTTCAACTCTTTGTAACTCCATGGACTTGTAGCCTGCCTGCTGCCTCTGTCCATGGAATTTTCCAGGCAAGCATACTGGAGCAGGTTGCCATTTCCTCCTCCAGGGGATCTTCCCGACTCAGGGATCGAACCCAAGTCTCCTTCATCTCTTGCACTGGCAGGCAGATTCTTTAGCACAGTGCTACCTATATATATACATATATATATATACACACACACACATACTCTTTTTCAGATCCTTTTCCATTATAGGTCATTACAAGATATTGAATATAGTTCCCTGTGCTATACAGTAGGTCCTTGTGTATTTATACAGTAGCCATATGTGAGTTCTGTGTTTAATTTTTTGAGGAAATGCTAAATTGTTTTCCACAGCAGCTGCCCCATTTTACATTTCCACCAGCAACCCACAAGAAATCAAATTTTCCACATCCTCACCAACACTTGCTAGTTTCTGTTGTTGTTTTTTTTCTAATAATAATCACTCTAGTGAATGTGAACTAGTACCTCATCATTAACCTGTGAAGCCCTGACTCATCCTTCTGTGACCAGTTTCCATGTCACCACTAATCTGAGAAACTTGACTTTACAACCTCGTTCCTGAAGATAAAATGCCGAGGCTCTTGCCATGTAGCTCCAGGGCAGTGACCCATAGGCCAGCATCTCCCAGGAAGACTCTGCTAGGGCATGACTACATCATACCCATTTTAGATCTCTAATGCTCAGCACTACGTCTGGCACATCGTTAGAACTCCCAAAGCATCTTCAGCTCAGCCAGCCTCTGAGCTGGGATTCACACATGTATCAGTTCAGCAACTGAGGCAAACAATGACTTTTTTGGTGCTCAACTGGTAAAAAAGGAAAAAGGATGATTCATCCTTGCATGACTCTAAGCCTGAAAGTTCCAATTCTATACTTTTTACTAACATACATTTATTAATATACTTTACCACTGCCTGCTTGTTTACTGGTCCCAAAGCTGCTGACACACCTTAAAAGAAGATGACAGAGCTCAGTTGCTAGGTGTGGAGACTGGTCAGTTTCAGGGATGATAAGAGATTGCCGGAGGACACAGATAACTGGAGGGACAGTAATGAGGTGGAGCCCCTGCCCTTTGGCCAAGACAGAGTGAGTTCTCTGATTTTTTTCTGGGTTGTCTTGTCCAACTCCAGGGGCCAGGGGCAGCAGTATCTTTAAGGGTTTCCAGGCAGAAGAACTTGGGAGCAGATTTGTGGCTTTGATCTCTGAGAAAGAAACTGCCGTTGTATCCCATATTCATATTCTCTCTCTGTCACCCCCACCCCCCACCCCCCATGCAAGTGACAGTATGTTTGCAGAGAAACACACAGGGAGAAAAGTAGATTCAACGAGTAGAATACTTAGGGACTGTTGCGCTCCAAGGCCCTGGAAATCACCTTGAGAATATTTAGGGGGAATAACGCCAACAATTCTCAGCTAGTGGGATGTCCTTGAGAGGATGTTGCTGGAAAACAGATAAAGTGGGCTGTAACTCCCTGCTTTCCAACTGGGCCATCTTCTACAAGTCACCGAAACACGCTAATTCTTCAGTGTTCCCATCTGTAAAACAGGGACACTGATTCCTGTCCTCCCGACTACCCCGGGGAGTGGGAAGACACCCCCAGGACAAGAACCACCTGGTAATCGACCCTTGAGAACGTTATTCACCCGCCAGCATGGGGGAAGCCGGGGAGCTGTGCGCAAGGAAACCTCTCGTTTAGTTCCGATCCCTCTCCGCAGTCACCTTCGCCCCACTGCCCAGTTCACGGAGCCGTTTTGGGGCTCCAGGAGGGAATGGCGGGGGCGGGCGCGGGAGCAGGGCAGAGAGGCTGAGAGCGTCCGGCTGTAGGGATCGGACTCCGGCTCTCCGTCGGGATGCCCGACCCAGGGCACTGGGGGCGGCGGAATGCCTACCTTGCCACACTTCTTCAGCTTCTTCCGGTACCTCTTCTTGGGCTTCTCGCTCGGCACCTGCTCCTCCAGCGGCTCGTAGCGCTCTGGGAGGACGGCGAGGTGCACCCTGCGCGCGCCCCGGGACCCCGGGCGCCGGGCGCTCGCCTCGCTCTCCGCCGCCTCCGCCCCGCTCTCCAGATGCTCCAGGATAGCGGCCGCCTCCTCGTCCCCCTCCGTCCGCCCTAGCCCCCGGGCCAGCGGCCCGCAGCGCGGGAGGCTGCCCGCCGCCTTGCTTCGGAGCCTGGCTCCCACCGTCATGATGCCGCGGGCCCTCCGGCTGAGGTCGGGGCGTAAAGACACCAACCTTTGCTCTCAGCCCGCACCTCCAGCCGAGCCGCCCGCCCCTGCCCAGCGCGACTCGGCCCAGCCCAGCCCAGGCCAGGCCAACCCGGACGGGGCGGGAGGACTTGGCGTCGCAGCGCCCCCTGGCCGTGGGGTCCGGGATGGCCGTGGCTCCACCGGGCCTGGCCTGCGGCTGGTCGCCCCAGCAGCCAGGGTCCCAGCCACTGGGTGAGGGATATCTCGAAAGGTCAACGCACAATTAACACGCAAAGCACGTTCAACCGCACTTACAACGGAAGAAGTGAACTCCAACTACTGAGACTTCCTTTGCCCACGTGCAGACCGGCAGAGATGATGATGATGAAAAAAATGATAGTAATAAAGATCGTGGGCTTCCCGGGTAGCTCAGACGGTAGAGTCCGCCTGCAATGCAGGAGACCTGGGCTCCATCCCTGGGTCGGGAAGATCCCCTGGAGAAGGAAATGGCAACCCACTCCAGTATCCCTGCTTGGGAAATCCCATGGACAGAGGAGCCTGGCGAGCTACAGTTCCATGGGATTGCAAAGAGTCCGACACGACTGAACGATATTCAGTGCTGGTGAGGATATGGTGAAATGATGGTTATAATACAGTATTCAATGGGATGCAAACTAGAGGTAGGCTATTGGAAAGGCAATCAGAAAATATTTATTGAGTTCTGAAAAACAGTTGTAACTTTCCAGGTGTCTATGCTAAGGAAACATTCAGAAACACAAAGCAGTGAGTGGATGGTGTTCATCACAGTCTGACTCCAGTGAAAACGGGAGGCAAACCAACAGGGATGGATAAGTTAATTCTGGTGTGGGCATATGACATCATATGAAGTAATCTTTAAAATCACAATTTTCAAGAATATCACTCTGGTATACCTGCATTCTGAGATTACTGTGCATCTCAATCTGTTTGGGATATTTTACTTTCTTATGTAGGTGAATACCTGTTAATTATTGGAAATTTAGCATTAAATATAAAAACAATGTATTATTTCATTAATATTTTAATACTATCAAAATGTGTGATATGTTTAAGAACTGTTTGGATCTACTGCTTTAAGTATATAAAATAGTCATAATTTAACATAGAATATAAAAAATTAGTTTTGTGATTTCAACTTAAATTGTAAAATCAAATAAATTATTTAGACTTATAAGTTTAACTTGAAAGGAATATAAAAATAAGTTAATTTACTATATTTATGAGTTACATAGTCCTGTACATAGTTGAAGGACTTGAAAAGAAAATCACGTATATTAAGTTTATAAAAGTCACTTAAAATGTTTAAGATAATTAAATAAAGTGAATGATAAAAACCCATTACAGTGACTGTTAAATTTTATTAGGTTTGTAAATGAAATAAAACAGTACAGAAGGTTAAAAGATTATGGGAAACTTGATCTCTGGATTTGTAACTTTGCTAAGGTAACTATCAATTTACAAACAAAACTAGACTCTAATCGTCCCTTTTCTATTTGAAAAATGGACTTCAGGGACCCTCCCACTCCCAACTACATAACAAACGAAGACATAGGTGAAATGTCCGTGGGATGTGTTTTGTTTGTTTCCTATGGGTTTTTTTTTTTTTTTTTTGGCTGTACTGGGTCTCTGCTGCAGTACACGAGCTTCTCATTGCCTCATAGCATGTGGGATCTTCATTCCCAAACCAGAGATCAAACCCACAACCCCTGCATTGGAAAGTGGATTCTTAGCCACTGGACCACTAGGGAAGTCCCCATATGGTGTGTTTTTGTCCAAACAAAATAACTTTCAAATATCACAACAACATTTAGCTTGCCTGTTAAAAGTAAAACACTTGAGCAATTGAAAATTGATCCCCAGATTAAGTCTCTATAATAAGTGAGCAAACAGGACTCAAGGAAGGAGATGTAATCAGAACCCATGTTATGTTGCTCACTATCATCTCTTTAGAAGTTATTCATAGTGCGGTGTGGTTCCCTTGTTTCTACATGACTACTTCATTTGCTCAGTCGTGTCCGACTCTTTGCGACTCCGTGAATCGCAGCACACCAGGCCTCCCTGTCCATCACAAACTCCCAGAGTTTACTCAAACTCAGGCCCATCAAGTTGGTGATGCCATCCAGCCATCTAATCCTCTGTTGTCCCCTTCTCCTCCTGCCCCCAATCCCTCAATGAGTTAACTCTTCCCATGAGGTGGCCAAAGTATTGGAGTTTCAGCTTCAGCATCAGTCCTTCCAATGAACACCCAGGACTTATCTCCTTCAGGATGGACTGGTTGGATCTCCTTGCAGTCCAAGGGACTCTCCAGAGTCTTCTCCAACACCACAGTTCAAAAGCATCAATTTTTCAGCGCTCTGTTTTCTTCACAGTCCAACTCTCACATCCATACATGACTACTGGAAAAACCATAGCCTTGAGCAGATGGACCTTTGTTGGCAAAGTAATGTCTCTGCTT
Organism: Cervus elaphus; assembly: GCF_910594005.1. Classification (NCBI taxonomy): domain Eukaryota; kingdom Metazoa; phylum Chordata; class Mammalia; order Artiodactyla; family Cervidae; genus Cervus; species Cervus elaphus. Next base: position 26,278,861 of record NC_057828.1, on the reverse strand, counting down.
TTTAATATGCTGTCTAGGTTGGTCATAACTTTCCTTCCAAGGAGTAAGCATCTTTGAATTTCATGGCTACAGTCACCATCTGCAGTGATTTTGGAGCCCAAAAAAATAAAGTCTGACACTGTTTCCACTGTCTCCCCATCTATTTCCCATGAAGTGATGGGACCAGATGCCATGATCTTAGTTTTCTGAATGTTGAGCTTTAAGCCAACTTTTTCACTCTCCTCTTTCACTTTCATCAAGAGGCTTTTTAGTTCCTCTTCACTTTCTGCCATAAGGGTGGTGTCATCTGCATATCTGAGGTTATTGATATTTCTCCCGGCAGTCTTAATTCCAGCTTGTGCTTCTTCCAGCCCAGCATTTCTCATGATGTACTCTGCATATAAGTTAAATAAGCAGGGTGACAATATACAGCCTTGATGTACTCCTTTTCCTATTTGGAACCAGTCTGTTGTTCCATGTCCAGTTCTAACTGTTGCTTCCTGACCTGCATACAGGTTTCTCAAGAGGCAGGTCAGTGGTCTGGTATTCCCATCTCCTTCAGAATTTTCCACAGTTTATTGTGATCCACACAGTCGAAGACTTTGACGTAGTCAATAGAGCAGAAATAGGTGTTTTTCTGGAACTCTCTTGCTTTTTCAATGATCCAGCGGATATTGGCAATCTGATCTCTGGTTCCTCTGCCTTCTCTAAAACCAGCTTGAACATCTGGAAGTTCTCGGTTCACGTATTGCTGAAGCCTGGCTTGGAGAATTTTGAGCATTACTTTACTAGTGTGTGAGATGAGTACAATTGTGCGGTAGTCTGAGCATTCTTTGGCATTGCCTTTCTTAGGGATTGGAATGAAAACTGACCTTTTCCAGTCCTGTGGCCACTGCTGAGTTTTCCAAATTTGCTGGCATATTGAGTGCAGCACTTTCACAGCATCATCTTTCAGGATTTGAAATAGCTCAATTGGAATTCCATCACCTCCACTAGCTCTGTTCATAGTGATGCTTTCTAAGGCCCATCTGACTTCACATTCCAGGATCTCTGGCTCTAGGTGAGTGATCACACTATTGTGATTATCATGACTACTTAGGCAGTCCTATATATATATATAGGACTAATTATTAGCAGGTTCCAAATTATTACCAGGAAGGAAAGATTCCTAAGGATGGGCTCTCAGGCCATTCCACTCCCTTTCCTGGGAGCAGAGGCTAGGAGATTATATATATATATATATATACATATATATATATATATTCTGATCTCATAATCAAAACCCAAAGTTGCAAATATGTCCTCAATTTACATAATTTTAAATCTTACAATATCCAATTCCATGTAATACCCAGAGACTTGAACTTGATTTAAAATTAGTCCTCTCTCCTCCCTCAGAGAAATTCAACACCTGCAGGGCTGTGCTTACTAGCAGAAGCAGCTAAAACAGCAGAAACAGGGCTTTCATTCTAATCTGCCTTTTAAAAACTCTCAGGAGTGCCCCTGATTATAAGTTAAGTTGTTAAATTCCCTTCAGTACTCAAAGGACTCTGGAGGATGCTCACCTCCTAGCCTCTGCTCCCAGGAAAGGGAGTGGAATGGCCTGAGAGCCCATCCTGAGGAATCTTTCCTTCCTGATAATAATTTGGAACCTGCTAATAATTAGTCCAAGGGATAGCATGTTCCCAGGCAAGAATACTGGAGTGGGTAGCCATTCCCTTCTCCAGGGGAACTTCCTGACCCAGGGATTGAACCTGGGTCTCCTGAGTCGCAGGCAGATTCATGAAAATATATCATCAGTTATTGAGTTTAAAAAAATGCTTAAGATATCTCAGAGTCTTAAAAATAATTGTTTATTTGAATTAACTTGCATAAGATAGTTACAGATATCTAATTGAAAATAAAATTTCCATCTGTAGACCTATAAAGGTTTTATATCTTTTGTTTTGCAATAAATATATGAATTTGGAAAGAAAGAGGGGCTTCCCTGGTGACTCAGACAGTAAAGAATCTACCTGCAACAAGGGAGACCTGGGTTCGATCCCTGGGTGGGGAAGATGCCCTGGAGAAGGGAATGGCTGCCCACTCCAGTGTTCTGACCTGGGGAATCCCACAGAGAGAGGAGCCTGGTGGGCTACAGCATGGGGTTGCAGAGTCAGACCCGACTGAGTGACTGAACAGCAACAATAACACTTCCGATTAGCCCAAACCTCAAACTTCGGGGTCACCAGCGTCAAGAGCCCAAGGTGCTTGATCTTACAGGCCCCGGGGCTGGAAGGGAACTGGAGCACAGCGTCAGCATTTGTTCACCCCTGGCTTCAACTCCAGCAGGGCTCTGGCATCCACCACGGTTGGAAAGTTCGAGAAAGCCCACGTGCTTCCCAGCGCAGCCCCTTTGCCGCTTTCTCAGCACAATTCTGGGGATAAGGGAACCATCGCAGGGCCAAGTGATTTGTTTATTTTCTATCTGGGGCGTTTCCAGACTCCAGTCTAGCTTGACAGCCCCACGTAGCTAAGAGCTTGGCTCTTTCCTCCTCACCCGCAGGCATCGCCTCAGGGCCAAGCAGGCCCCCTCCTCTGGTCCCCACACACAGCTCAGCAACTTGCCCAGAAAATGCAGGCCGCACGCCTGCCTGCCCGTCCATGAGAGCTTGTCACTCTCTGGAGTCCATTCACCAAGACTGCCCTGTACCACCACCAGTACATCATTCTACATCAGAATTCACCTGCGGACAAAGCCTTAAAGGAGAACACGGAATAGTCAAAATCATCCTTCAACACTGTAATAAAATTGGATCTTATTTGGTTGGATTTATTCAAAAGCCACTGATGACTTGGAAAACTCCCAAGCTATTTGCACTGAATATTGATAACAGAAAAATGTATGTGTAGAGAAAAAAGTCAGAATTATGACCTTATGAGTAAAAAGAATATTTCTGATCAAACCTGAAAAACCTGCACTTATATGCACTCTCCTTTGCCAACAGTGCATCATTCAAATATTTTTATGTATAAATATAATATACATAATAAAAACATATGTATATACATTCTAATATCATAAATAACAACATTTTTCCTGAATATGTGTTAAGACATCTTAATAACTGGTACTGTATTTAGAAAACGGCAACACAGAAAACTATTTTGGCTTGTATATAGTAAAACCAAATAATTATTTAGTTTGATATAATAATACTTAGCACGAATGATGCATTGATTAGAAAGGAGGAAGAGGTAAGAAATATGAATTTGGTAGGGGTAGGGAGCAGAGATTATCAAAAACTCTCATATTAGGATAGAATTTAGTAAATGAAAATTTAATTAGAGACATGAAACTGTAGATTCTAAACATATTAAGAGAAATTGAATAGGGTGAATTTGTCATCATGGGCTTGTCTGGGTTTGTTCAGAATGCACATATATAAATCTTACACCTTTAGCTATGCCTAGAGTCATTGTCGGTGAGCCGTAAAACGACTATATGAAATTCTTGGTCAATACTCAGAAGACTGAAATATTATGGTATTTCTACTTATCTTAATGATATGAAGTTATAAAACTGACTTACTCTTTGCCAGTGACTGAATATAGCCCAAAGTAAAAAGCAGGAACTAAAATATTAAGAACTCAGAAATGTCAAATGCTGACCCTTTCAAACTGAAAATGAATGGAAACATTTGGACAGAACTCCGCTAAACCACAGAATGAGGAATTATTTCAGAGTTCTCTAAACCAAAGGAATTTTACTCTATAACCTCTGGTGCACTCTAAGTACAAAAGCAAGTACAAATACAAATTTTACTTTCATTTAGCAGTTTAATAATTACTATTCATACTGTATTGCTATTTTGGATCTTTTTCCTTTTATTGGCAAGTAAAATAAATTAGTAATTCTGTTAGCTTCATTATAAATCAAGAGCTTCACAGTGACAATTATATGTGTCATTAATGATAAAAGAAAAGAAGGCATAATTATAGTTTAAATATAGAATTAAAAATTTAAACATTATGGTTGTGAAGTAATATAAGGACTAAACTGAAAATACCTATGAATGTATTACACACTTGTGTTTATGGAGAGATAGATTGGGAGGTGGACATTTTTTTTCTGTCTACTGAAATGGCCCATAGGTCATATCATCCTAGTAGCATAAAATCAGATAAGCACCTCTCATGCTAATAGTTTGGTCTCATATCAATTTCCAAGGAAAGGTAATGGGGTTTGGGAAAAACTGACTGATTGCATGCCTGGGATGAGGAAGGTGTAAGATGACCTTGGGATATCTGTTTACTAGAAAGCAAAGACACATTTAAAAACTGTGCATTGTGGCTGGTGGCTCTGTGGACGAGAATCTGCCTGCCAGTGCAGGAGACACGGGCTCATTCCCTGATCCAGGAAGATCCCACATGCCGCAGGCCTGTGCTCCACAGAAAGAGAAGCCGCAGCAATGAGAGGCCTACACAGCACAACTAGAGAGTCGGCCTCACTTGCTGCAAGCAGAGAAAAGCCCGTGAAACAACAAAGTCCCAGTACAGCCAATATTAAATAAATATTATTTTTAAAATTGTGCATTTTAGGTTACATGGGCTAGTAGGCTACAAAGCCAGATTGCTTTTTAACCTCAACATGCACACACACACACAAAACTAATGACCACAAATAATTGAAACCAATTGAGTCAATGAAAAACCATTGGCTCATCACAATATTCTAAGAGGAAAAATATGTGCAGTATAAAAGAATGTAGTTATAAAAGATATGGGTATTTTAAAAATGTTATTTTAATATTCCTAGGGGTTTGACTCTGTTAGACTCACAAAATGTGAAAAGAATGCAGAATTCTATGAAGTTCCAGAAAATTTATGAAAGCATTACATTTTGAAATGAGGGATCCAATGGAATGAAACTGAGGTGTCTTTGTAGCCAGATTAAACAACCTGAGTAAATCAAAGGGCAAAATTCAACTGAAGCAGCAAAGGACTTTAGTCTCAAATCCATGAGAAGGCAGAAGAAATAAATATGTTCTTCATTAAATCTAGAGAACGTGAGCCATGAGAACAAGCACTTTTCAAGGGCAATGGGGTATCTTGTGCGGGCAGGTCCCTAGGATTCCAACCATTGTGGGTGGTAGGGTACAAATACTGCATCCCAGACAGGGGGTTTCTCTGCCCTCTAGTGGTTCTCTCTAGTAATAACTGGAAAGTGAAAGTCCTACCGGATGCATTGTGAACCCATGGACTTCTCCGTGCCATGGAATTCTCCAGGCCAAAATAGTGGAGTGGGTAGTCTTTCCCTTCTCCAGAGGATTCCCAACCCAGGAATCGAACCCAGGTCTCCCACATTGCAGGCAGATTCTTTTTACCAGCTGAGCCACAAGGGAAGCCTAAGAATACTGGAGTGGGTAGCCTATCCCTTCTCCAATGGATCTTCCTGACCCAGGAATCGAACCAGGGTCTCCTGCATTGCAGGCGGATTCTTTACCAGCTGAGCTGTGAGAGAAGCCCAAATAACTGGAACTAACAATTTCAATATATCAAAATTTTTAAAGAAATGGTCTGGCATTTCTGTGCTTTGGGCTGGGAATATTCATTCAATATGGGGGCAGGGGTTAATATCACCCTGACCTGAATCTTTGACTGACAAATGCATTATTAGTCCAATGCAGCTCAATAGAACAAACTTCTAAAGTTGGTTCCACCCTCTTACACTGTTGGTGGGAATGCAAACTAGTACAGCCACTATGGAGAACAGTGTGGAGATTTCTTAAAAAACTGGAAATAGAACTGCCATATGACCCAGCAACCCCACTCCTGGGCATACACACCAAGGAAACCAGATCTGAAAGAGACACGTGTACCCCAGTGTTCATTGCAGCAATGTTTATAATAGCCAGGACATGAAAGCAACCTAGATGCCCATCAGCAGACAAATGGATAAGAAAGCTGTGGTACATATACACAATGGAATATTACTCAGCCATTAAAAAGAATACATTTGAATCAGTTCTAATGAGATGGATAAAACTGGAGCCCATTACACAGAGTGAAGTAAGCCAGAAAGATAAACACCAATACAGTATACTAACGCATATATATGGAATTTAAAAAGATGGTAACAATAACCCTATATGCAAGACAGAAAAAGAGACACAGATATATAGAACAGACTTTTGGACTCTATGGGAGAAGGCGAGGGAGTGATGATCTGGAGAACAGCATTGAAACATGTATATTATCAAGTGTGAAACTGATCGCCAGTCCAGGTTGGATGCATGAGACAAGTGCTTGGGGCTGGTGCACTGGGATGACCCAGAGGGATGGGATGGGGAGGGAGGTGGGAGGGGGGTTCAGGATGGGGAACACATGTAAATCCATGGGTGATTCATGTCAGTGTATGGCAAAAACCACTACAATATTGTAAAGTAATTAGCCTCCAACTAATAAAAATAATTGGGGGAAAAAAATAAAGTTGGTTCCACAAAGAGGAATATAAAGGGGGACTATAGTCTGTGGGGTCACAAAGAACTGGACACCATGGAATGACTAACTTTATTTGGGTTTCCTTGCTTGCTCAGATGGTAAAGAATCGGTCTGCAATGCAGGAGACCTGGGTTTGATCCCTGGGTGAGGAATATCCCCTGGAGAAGGGAATGGCTACCCACTCCAGTATTCTTGCCTGGAGAATTCCGTGGACAGGGGAGCCTTGTGGGCTACAGTCCAAAAGAGTAGGACACGACTGAAGCGACTAACACTTTCACTTTTTTCAACTTGTTGGTGAAGAATTTAGAAAGTACTGGCAAAACAGCAAGCTGGGATTCCAGAGCCCAGCGTGCAAAATCTTCCTGGACCAGACTGGATAAAACCACTTACAAAAAACATCTTTGATCTCTGTTTCCTCATCAGAGAAATGAGGGTGTGAATGAAATTATTTCTCAGGCCACATCTGTCCACGATATTCTGGGAATACAATGTTTACAAGAGTTTAAAAATCTGAACCAATTTCTCAGTCTGGATTTCTTTTTTAATAATTGCAAGAAAATAAATGTTTATTAAATCTCTGGATTGGAGATTTTTTTATGGTTGAGTGATGAAAGAAATTGTAAAGGATAGGCTAGTAATTCAGAAGACAGCAGAAGGAAAGTGAAAGGCAAACAGCTGAGAAATACTGGCAACAAATAAGAAAAATAATGACAGCAAACTTTCATTGTGTCTAACATTTATTAGGGTCTTACAAAGAGCCAGGCATAGTCTAAGAGCTCTATATGGAATGTGAATTCTCAATCACTGGGTCACCAGGGAAGTATTGGGGGAATGCCTTTTTTTAAAAAAAAATTGTAATTGAAGGGTAACTGCTTTACAGAATTTTGTGGTTTTCTGTCATACATCAATAAGAATCGGTGCTGTCTTTTTAAAGAGAGAACAGAAACCTTTTAGATGCTAGTAAATTTGAAATGCCATTAGGGAAGAATCTCCAGCATCATGTTTTCTAGTACTTGCCAGGTATTCTTGTCACAAATCAGTACACTTAAAGAGGGGACAAAAGGTGATTTTAAGATGCAAAGTTACCTGAAAGTATACAAAATTGGAATTACCTGCCTTGAAAAGGAAACAATGGAAGAGGCCTGCTAAATGAAGCCAATGGCATTAAATTATATACGCTGACTTTAGAAAACAATAGTAATTAAGAACTGTAAGCCTACAGTGAAGACATGACTCCTATGAGCTAAGTTTATTTCTGCCCTTTTTGTTGTTGCTGCTCTTCTTTTTGCTTAGTTGTGGTAAGATATGCATATACAACTGACTATCTCAATCATTTATAAGTCTCGAGTTCAATGTTGTTGAGTACATTCATGTTGCACAACCCAATCTCCAGAATTACTTTCATCTTACAGAAGTGAAACTTTATACCCATTGAGCAACTCTCCACTTCCCCTTTCCCCAGCCCCTGGCGATCACAATTTCATTTTCTGTCCCTATGAAACTGACAGTGAGCTACATCACGTAAGTGGAATCAAGCAGTGTTTGTCTTTTTGTGACTGGTTCATTTCACTTTAGAGCATGCTGCCTGTGTTTTCTTCTGGGACCTTTATGGTTTCAGGTCTTAACATTTAAGTCTTTAATCAATTTTGAGTTTATTTTTGTATATAGTATTAAGAAAAGTAGTCCAGTTTGATTCTTTTGCATGTAGCTGTATAATGTTCTCAACACCATTTATGGAAGAGGCTGTTTTTTACCCATTGGCATGCCTCCTTAGTCATAAATCGACCACAAATACGTGGCTTTATTTCTGGGCTTTCTATTCTGTTCCACTGAGCTGTGTGTTTGTTCCTGTGCCAATACCATACAGTTTGATTACTGTAGATCTATAATATAGTTTGAAATCAGGGAGCATGATACATCTAGTTTTGTTGTTCTCTCTCAAGATTGTTTTGGCTATTTGGGGTCTTTTGTGTCCCCATACAGATTTTGGAATTATTTATTCTAGTTCTGTGAAAAATGTCATTGGTATTTTGATAGGGATTGCACTGAATCTGTAGATTGCCTTGGATAGCATGGTCATTTTAGCAACATTAATTCTGCCAATCCATGAGCACAGCACACCTGTTAGTTTGTGTCATCGTCTGTTTCTTTCCATAAGGTCTTATAGTCCTTGATGTGTAGGTCTTTACCTTCTTGCTTAGATTTATTCCTATTTTATTTTTACTGATGTAATTGTGAATGGGATAGTTTTCTTCTCTGATAAGTTTGCTGTTAAGTGCATAGAGATGCAAAAAAATTTATGTATGTTAATTTTGTACCCTGCAACTTCACTGAATTCATTTATTAGTTAAAATCGTTTTTGGTGACATTTTTAGGATTTTCTACATATAGTATAATGCCATTTGCAAACAGTGAGAGGGGGCTTCCTTTCTCGTTCCTTAGAGAAAAAAAGTCAGGTTTTCACTGTAAAGTATGATGTTAACTGTGAGCTTGTCATATATGACATTTATTGTGTTGAGGTATGTTTCCCTCTGTGCACTTTCAGGAGAATTTTTACCATAAATTGAAGTTGAATTTTGTCAAAAGCATTTTCTTCATATATTGAGCACATGAGTTTTGTTCTTCAGTTTGTTAATATGGTGTATCACATTGATTGATTTGTGGATATCAAGCCATTCTTGCATCTTTGGGACAAAACTCACTTCATCATGGTGTATTAGCCCTTTAATGTATTGCTGAATTCAGTTTGCTAATATTTTACTGAGGATTTTGCATCTATGTTAATCATTGATTCATGCCTGTACTTTTCTTCTTCTGTGGTGTTTTGTCTGGGTTTGGTATCAGGGTGATGCTGGCTTTATAGAACGAGTTCTGAAAATGTTCCTTCCTCTTCAGTGCATTGGAATGGTCTGAGGATAGGTGTTAACTGTTCTTGAGATGTTTGCTAGAATTCACCCATGAGGCCCTCTTGTCCTGGACCTTAGTTTTTTGGGAGGTATTTTTTTAAAATTATTGATTCAGTTTCAACACTGGTAATTCTGGTCATATTTCTATTTCTTCCCAATTCAGTCTTGGGAGATGGTGTTTCTAAAAATTTATCTTTTTATTCTAGGTTGCACATTTTTATTGGCATATATTTGTAGTAATTTTGGGATATTTTGTGTTTCTGTAGTGTTAGTTGTAATTTGTTTTTCATTCCTGATTTTATTCAGGTCTCAATTTTTCTTGATGAGTCTGATGAAAGGCTTATCAATCTTGTTTGTCTTTTCAAAGGACCAGCTCTTTGTTTCATTCTTTTCTATTTTTTTTTTTTTTTTTTAGCCTCTTTTATTTTTTGCTCTTATTTCCTTCTACTGTCTTTGGGATTGTTGTTGTTCAATTTTTCCTAGTTCTTTTAGGTGTAAGATTCAGTTCAGTTCAGTTGCTCAGCCGTGTCCAACTCTTTGCGACCCCATGGACGGCAGCACACCAGGCCTCCCTGTCCATCACCAACTCCTGGAGTTTACTCAAACTCATGTCCATTGAGTCAGTGATGCCATCCAACCATCTCATCCTCTGTCGTCCCCTTCTCCTTCTGCCTTCAACATTTCCCAGCATCAGGGTCTTTTCAAATGAGTCAGTTCTTCGCATCAGGTGGCCAAAGTATTGGAGTATTCAGCTTCAGTCCTTCCAATGGTTGGTTGAAATTTTTCTTGTTCCGTTAGAACTGGTTTTGCTGTGCTCCATAGATTTTGGATTGTTACGTTTCCATTTCTGTCTCCAGGTATTTTTAAATTTCCTTTTTCTTCAGTGACCCATTGATTACTTAGTAGCATTTCTTTTTAGCCTCCACATATTTGTGTTTTTTGCAGTTTTTTTCTTGTAGTTTATTTCCAGTCTGACAGTTGTGGTTGGAAAAGACCACCTATGTTTTCTTCTAGGAGTTTTATAATTTCAGGCCTGAGGTTCAATCTCTTTGCTCCTCAGGAGTAGCTAGGAGTTCAGTTAATGCTTGATTGCGACTCACAGAGTCACAGAGTGGGACTTATTGGGGGTTGGGTTACATATTTAGTTGTAGATTCAGTTTATCCATGGAAGTAGCCAAGTTCAGGATCCTCCCACATCACCATTTTAAACAAGAACCAGCTTATCCATGCTTTCTAAAATTTTGAACACATGCTGCTTTTTTAAGAATAAAAGTCTTTACCAACAGGATAGTGTATATGACTATTTTCATTGCTATTAAAAATTATTTTATAACTCCTGGATGGAGAAGTAACATTCAAGGGAACAGAAACAGTTCAACAGGTGAGATTTCCAAATTGCTGTAAATGTCCTTTGCAAAACTGAGCCAAGAAATAAGTGAGGCACCAAGACACTACCAAAACAGGTAAATGTTGGTCTCTAGAAAAATCTTTTGAGTAATGTAGGAAGTAATTACATTAAGATGGAAAATGAAAGATAACTATTATCAATTAGCATGGGTTCACTAAGGAAACCTTGTATCAGATAACCTTTCCCTTCTTCCTTTTGTTGTTTTGTTGTTATTATTACTAAAGCGTGTCATGGGAAGTATGTCTAAATTTAAGCTAAACATTTTGGAAAATCAAAGCATGAGTAAGCTGAATAAGAGACTACTCATGATTGTTAAATGAAATACATGCATATTCATTTCTCCATGTGCTTGTGCTTCAAGCCCATACCAGCAAAGGATGCAGCTGGGGGAGATAAGGATGGGAAAGAAGAGGGCTGTGCTTTGGGACATGGTCTTTTTTGCACTTTGCATCTGGCCCTGCAAATATTTAGAGCAGGCTAGCCTTGTCTTTGGAGCAGCAGCAGTAGCATCAGCAGTTTTGGGGGACAGCTTAGAGTAGATTCAGCATTGTAAGAGCCTTTCAATCCAGGATATTTTGATTCTTTGACCAAGTTTATTATCAGTTAATCTAGACATGGTAACAATTTTCTATACAAATTTCCATTAGAGTTGAAAATTTCATATAAAGTGTATGGTGGTATCAAATTTTAAAATATCTCATACAGAATTAGCTACAGATGGCATAAAGAGAAAACAATAAACCCAATATAACTCAGGTTCCACCTTAATAAAATAAAATTTTGAGAATCCATAGTTAACTTTAGTTGGTTTTGTGTATATGTAAGTAGACATGAGTTGGACATTTTATGTTTTAAAGTTTTTGATTTCTCACAATAAACAGGTATTAATTGATGCTTTTCTATCATTTTACTTGCTTTACTATTTCTATGACATCATCTAAGATAAAACATGACTTACCTAGAGATGATCTTAGTCTTCCTCAGCTTTTTTCAATTTCATATTTCAAAGTGAATATCATTAAAATTTAACATTTTTTTCCTTAGAAAATTAAGATCAAGATTGAAATATCATTTTCCATACATTTGGTCTATATTATCAAATGTAGTACCATCAAACCACTAAGGGTAAGCTAAGCAAGCAGCAATTATTTAGGAAATTTTACAGAACATGTCTATTTGCAATGATAATACAGTACAGCAATAGTTATCTAAGTTTCTTTTTCTTAAAAGATGATGTCTCTTGCATATGATATTCCATATCTACAAATGGTTTTGGGGGATTTATTTCCAAAACATACAGTATGTGCCAAGAGCATTGAAAAAATTGAAATATGCACTGGCTGTATTATAAATTTTTTTTTCAGATAATTCCTCATCATATACCCTTCTCCTTTACACATCTCTTGCTTTATACTCATGAACATGTACTGTTCTGTTACATGTACAGAAAAATGCAATGATGTTACAGCCCAACGAGATGAACGAAAAAAATTTAATTTTTAACCATGCTGACTTTAAAAAATTAAAAATGTGATATAGACAAGTTTCTACATAAATGTGTGATCTAATTTTTTTTTTAAACAATAGTTCAGTTAGAACATTATTTGCATGCAGGAAAACTTTTGAATGGAGGCTAAATATTATGAATATTACCATGTCAGGTAATGCATCCTTTGTATTCCCATTAATATTCTTGAGCTCTGTTCTGGAACATAGTTACTTAGAAACAGTTCTTCCGGATATTGCTTCCTAAACTTTGTTAAGCAGTACTTAATCTAGGGTTAACTGGTTCCCACTACTGAGGCAAAACTTCTGAGTACTCTCCCCATGACCCATGAGTTATGAGGTTTTTCACTGTGGCTGGCTGGAGCAGGCACTACTTCTGTATGAGGTTTGAGGATCATTCCAATATTTCAGGTGGTCCTTTCACTGGTTTCATGTAGTTTTCTCCACGTGTGTGCTGATCTCTGCCTATCTCTGGAGTTTTGGTATAGCTGTCTCCCTCCAGACTTCAGCTGCCTCGGTCTCCCTGGTCTCCCAGCTCCAACTCCTTAATGAAGGTGTACTTCATTAAGTGGACTTCCCCTCCATGTGTCACAGCCTGGAAACTCTCTCCAGGCAGACAGCTGGGTCAGTCACAAGGTTCACGTCACTTGTTTCCTCTTAGGGATCACTGTCCTTCATTGGCTGATATACAATGTTTTGAAAACATTCCATCAAAATGACAACGCCGTTCGGATCTGTTGTTTCATGTTTTGTCTTTGTTTTCTTGTTTTATATAGAAGGATAACTCTAGTACTTATCCATGTTGGATGAAAGCAGAAGTCTTCATGTACCAGCTGACAACGCGAATCATTATGCCAGGAAGCTCTCCCTGCATTCCACTCAGTAGAATATGGGCCACATCCTACTCATGCTATCCTGTTGATACAGCTTTAGAAATGTCTCTCAAATATACCCTCCTTTCAATCCTATGCTAATCATCTCTATCTAGACTATTTCATCCACGCTTTGCAGCTAATAGCCTCTGAAAAGATCTTCCTGGCTCTACCTAGCCTTCAATCATCCCACAGATTTCTATTAAATACAGTTTTGTTTTTTTTTTTAAACTGCTGTTTCCTCAGAACCTAGAATCTGATGTATATTGGTACTTGAAAAAATTGCCGAATTAATGAATTGTTCATTTACAATCAATTTATTAGGTATCTCCTGGGCTTGAAAAGGCCAAATTTCTTCCCTCTAATCATAGGTCAAGTTCAAGCTGAGGTTGCCAATCAATGCTTTACATAATCTTCTATCCATCAACCTAGGTAAACCCTGTCACATCACAGAATAAGTGGTTCATTTCTAAAATGTGTCTTACAGTCTTACTAACTTCCAGCCTTTTCTCACATGTTCCTTCCATTCACCTTCTTGAATTTTATCCATCCTCAAATCCCTCAAATGCCCTTCTTTTCTCATGCTGATACAGAACCCACCTCCTCTGAATTCTTACAGCATCTATTCTTTTGTGCTTATTTGAGCACTTTCACTGTTTTCTATTTGGGTATGTATTTTTGGTCGGGGTGTATTTATATTTTGTTTTCCCAAATGGACCAAAATCTTGCAGAAGTAGGAAAACCTCTTTTACAATTCCTTTATATATTTTAAGACACAGGAGGTCCCTCCAGGAGGTCCCTCAATAGATATTTTTAAAGTGAAAGCAGAGATCTTGATGGACAGACACATGCATTAAATCACTTATTTACAGTAAATTGGCATTTCACTCCATCACATGTCCTTTTTTTACCCACATTGTGAAATGGTACTGTTGGTGAAAATCACCTCACAATAAAGTATTTTGGGTTTTAAATAAAATCCCTTCTTAGATTATATTATTGGGTCAGGATTTTGGAGCATATTTCATCTTATTATTTATCAAATTAATACTGTCTCTACAAAATAATTTAATATTAGCAATGTTATATAAAATAATACTTAAACAGAAATGAAGGAAATCCTGATATTGCATAGTCAGTGAACATAATCTGGTATTTATTTATGCAAACATACTATAAAACTTCTCTAAATCTTCAAAAAAAGTTATGTTGCCATATAAAATGGAAAAACCTAAAGTGAATACTAATATTCATTTTTAGCTCATTAAAAAGTACTGAAGTAAAATTCCTTGCTACAAACGCAGAAGAGATAACCAGAGTGAGAAAATGTAAAAAGAAAAAAATCATTCAGCTTCTACTTTGGAAAAAGCATGTCTATTTTTCAAAAAATGTTTTAATTGATAGGAATTCCAATAAAAAGATTAATTTTTTTCTTGTCATGCCATAATGACATCTCAAATACCTACATAGATTTTACCCTGTTAACTAAACTTAGCACACACAAAAGAAACTCCCCATACAGAAGACTTCTGCACTGGAAAACAGGTAATTCACATTCTGACAAAGAGCAAAAGACAAGTGCTTTATTACGAGAACTGTTCAAGTAAAATTTCAGTGTGCACCAGTGAAAGTGAATAAAGATTTGCATCATTTTTTTTTTTGAATGAACACTAGGTTAAAAGGGGGCTACACAGTTGTTTTTTGTTTTTTGTTTCCAAACACCATCCTCTGCTAAGGCAAAAATACACTTCATTTTAGAACACAGCTGTTACAGAAGAAAGCTACATCACAGTACAGTACAGATCACCCTAGTCTGGAAGCCATCATGGAATGGCACATCACCTACGCTTAGAGCTTTCTAATGCAGGCTAGAATTACAGTATTTTGTCACAGCTTTATTTCTCTTTAAACTGATGAAATTGGAATACACTTTCTATTTCTCAGGAGTGTGCAGATGGGGCCCATATGCTGATATTACAGTAATTACAACATTAAATAACATTGCACAGTCAACCTCCAAGGCTAATTCAGTAGAAAATAACAAGTATTAAAATGTACCTTTACTAGTGGTTTTACATCGCATATATCACTAATTATGAAAGAAAAGTAGGCAAATGCCCAATTACAAAGCTGCACACTATAGGTATAATGATGTGGAATAAATACAAGAAATCTGGCAAAATATTAAAAACAAAACAGGTCACATGGGAACCAACTGAACAACCACATAAGCGTAAATCAATAATATACTATTATAAATAGCATGTTTTGCTCCAAAGTCTCTTATGTAATGACAGATAGTACTATGTCAGGGGTGGATGGAGAGGCTTGGGGGGAGCATGAGGCAAACGTTCCCAATGCCCATTAATTCCTGAGGTGGCATTATTTCTTAACTGATGCATTGTTCAACACTGTAAAGATGAGTTTGTGCTATGAAACGGTCCCAACATTATTATATTATACTTTCACAATTAATGTCATGGGATTTGGAAGGCAGCAAACCTAAGTGACACTTATATTATAATAGCCAGATAAAATATTGACTCTCTTTAATTTTGCCACTCCGATTAGTAGTGGGCCAGGAAACACTTTCAAGTTCAAAAGAAATTTGATGTAGATTTAACTTCTTCCCCAGGACTTCTTAGTTAGCTCAAGGCAAAGCTATTATTATTTTCATGTACTTTATTTTAAAACCTCTAAGTGCCAACACTGTAAACATTTTGTATCTTCTCAACTAAACCTTGTCTGATAACAAGGATAAGAGCAAAGATAAGCAGGAGTAATTCTGTGTATAACAAAGCTGATCTATTTATCAGCTTCTGGTTCAAATTTAAATATGGTTTAAAAATAACTTTTAAAAGTCCATGCTACAATTGTAAAGACTAGTTTTCTGTGCACTTTTTTTAACTCTGGACACAATTTTCAAAATTGCATGATGGAGGTAAGAATTTTAAAAACCCACCAGAATGTAAATAACAGAAAGAACATTTTCAACTCAAAGCATCAAACGTACATTTACGTGCAGAAATCTAGACAACTATACAAGTTTTTAAGCAATCATCTGTTTTATTATACAACTCTATAAACAGAAGATGAACAGAAATACACAATATACTTACCTGTACATGTGAACCTACTTTTTTAGCTACAGATATTTATTATAGTTCATACTGACTTTAATTTTATAGTTCATAACTATGTATAACCTTATTGCAATAAGGGCAAATTCTACATGGGGAGATTCACAGGCCAATCACATTAGGCATCACCAGTACATTCAAAAACTGTACCTCATATACGGGTGTATCTTCCCTGATCCTGTAAATTCAAGTGTCTTTACAGCTTCAGCTCATTTGCTACTTTAGATGCAATGTTTTTAAAGGCGATGGACGTCCCGGATATTCGTTTGAAGCGGACCCCATTGAGGGACAGTCGTGGCAACTTGCAGACTTCCATTTCCCACTGCACAAGGCTATCCTGCCTGGCATCACCATGGACGCAGAAAAGCAAAAACCTCTCTTTCTGTTCATAATCACAGTTATTTGCATCTAACACTTTGCGGATTTCTCTCATCATGTCATTGGGGTCCATTGAACTAGTGGTCTTCATGCTCCACGTGAACCGCAGAGAACGTGGCTTGGAATCTTTACCCTCCTCCTTTTCTCTTTCTTTTGGTTCCCCTGTTGTACTTCTGGAATAAGAGGACAGAGGGGGGAGGGGGGAAAATGAAGACAAAAACTCCTGTCAGCAAAGACATCAAAACACACAAAAAATATAAGCAGTCACAATCCAGGGGCTAATAAAATGACTGTTTGTAGACTACCTTCAAGTAGATACAAAGATTTGTATCATCTTGCTGTTACAAAAAGGAGATTCCAGGATGCCATCTGTTTTGACTCTTATTAATACCTTCCATTTAAAACAGCTTATTTTCTTAAATATATTTGTTTGTGGGAAATGTTTGCATCCGAAAGCAAACAACTTGATATTTTTCCTCCATATTTGTTTGAAAATGCAGATTCTCCATTTTCTATACATTTATACAAAATGGAGACCACAAGCAAGTTGCTTATAAACACACATTTTTGAAATATAAAGAAAAATTTTCTTTTTTTTCTACTTTTTTTTTTTTGCACAGGAGGTCTGGGGACCAGAAGAACAGTAATGGCTACTGTGGGATTATTTGTACCTGATGATGTGGAGAAAGAATGTGGTTCTGCAGTGGGGTAACATGCAGGAGTGCAGACATCAGATTTCAATGTTCTGCTAAACATATCCTTCAAATAGTCTACAGGGCTCCAAGTGACCTATTATACTCCAACTCCCACCCCTAACCCTCCATCTATTATTTTCCTCCTTGCTCACACCCATCAAGACACTGGTTTCCATACTGTTCTCTGAACACACGGGATGCGTTTTTGCCTTAAGGCTTTTACATAGGCTGTTCCCTCTGCCGTAAATGCCTTTTCCTCAGATGGCTGCCCACCTTCTCCCTGTGGTCTCTAGTAACTCTGCCTACTCTGGCAGGGCCAATTCCTTACCTTGCTCTATTTTTCCTCGACAGTACTTATCACATTCTTATATACTATTTAGTTCACTTATTATATTTATCGTCTGTCTTCATCACTAGATTGTAAATTCCAATAGGGCGAGGAGTTTTGTTGGTTTTGTTGACTA
The DNA here is from genome assembly GCF_910594005.1 of Cervus elaphus. NCBI lineage: Eukaryota > Metazoa > Chordata > Mammalia > Artiodactyla > Cervidae > Cervus > Cervus elaphus. Next base: position 26,261,030 of record NC_057828.1, on the reverse strand, counting down.
ATGTATCTCATACATCTAGAACTGTGCTAAGCAAATAGCAGGAGATTAACGCACAACCTGTTAAATGAGTCAACGTTACTGGATTTTCCTTATAGGAGGTCTCCCCATAAATAATATAGTATCAGAAAACCTACTTCAAATAATCAAAGAATGGTAAAATTAATAATTATTTATGATTCAGAAGATGCTGTAATTAAATTTGTTGAGTAGTTATCCAAACAGGTGTTACAATTTTAACTTCTTAATCTAACTAACTTGCGTGTGATTTAAAGAAAAAAAAAGGATACAATTTGAAAGGAATTTATATTCTACTATATAAATATTTTATGCCTGTATGTACATTTTACATCAATATTATCATATAATGTATATTCATGTATATGTTTATATTTATACATTTTTATGTATTCATTTACATATCTGTTTTCCTCCTCATTCTTAGATATTTCAACAGACAAACCTCTGCCAACTATGCAAACTTGAAAAAATTGGGAAAAGAGTAAGTGTAGAAGACAAATTTCCAAAGACTATCAAGCAACTATGGAGAGCACTTATCTCAGTGTCTTCTCTATTAATCTCTCTTATTTGTTCACTAAATCTAAGCTATGACATCACAGGTCTCTGGGTGTGTGTGCAGATCCAACCAGAGTCATTCACCAGGACCATATGCAGAACATGGGCCATGGGGTCAGTGTGCTAGGGTGGGGAGGTACCCAGGAGACCATGTGATTGAACACAAATTTTAAAAACAGAACTGACAACTGGGAAACTTAAATCACTTCTCCACAGTGAAAAGCGAAGACTAGAAATCAGATGTTTTACTCCAAGTCTAGTTTTCTTTCCATTCCATCAAGGAAACCTGGTGACCTTAAGACAACAGGCACGTACAAGGTACTTTTCTACCTGTATCTCAAAGGCATCACCACTGTTGTAACATTAACTGTACAAAGTGCCTGGACATACTGACATCAAAAGTAACAGCTAACACTGACTTAGGAGTACTTACTGTGAAGTGAAGTGAAAGTCGCTCAGTCATGTCCAACTCTTTGCGACCCCATGGACTATACAGTCCATGGAATTCTCCAGGCCAGAATACTGGAGTGGGTAGCCTTCCCCTTCTCCAGGGGATCTTCCCCACCCAGGGACTGAACCAAAGTCTTCTGCATTGCAAGTGGATTCTTTACCAGCTGAGCCACAAGGGAAGCCTAGGTACCAGGGCTTGTTCTAGGTGCCTAACATGTATTAATTACTCATCTACCCCTTACAACAACCCTAGGAGGCAGTCAGAGTGAGGAAGCATGGGTGCAAAGGGTTAAAGTAACTTTCTTAAAGGTATACAGCGAGGTAAGTGGCACAGCATAGCTCACACCCATGAGGTCTGGCTCGAAGCCAGCACTATTCACCACCATGAATAGGACAAAACCTCACTGTAACAGGTTCGGTCCCACCGGTGCTCGTTACTGCTTCTTCATCTGTAAAATGTCTACTTTTCACTTGGCTGTCATGAGGATTAAATGACCAGCTGGTACCTTACTGATAGTAGGTATCTGATAAGTTTGTTCAAAAGCAAAAAAAAAAAAAAAGAGAGAGAGAGACATGTAGTCACATTAAAAAGATAAATGCATGCAGATTAACTGCAGTATCGGCAGCCACTTGTGACCTTACATGCTGTTAAATGTCTCAGAGGAAAACTGAGTAGAAAGATAGGATGAGTTGCAAGAAGGGGGCTCAAGACTAAGTGACTCAGCGAGGGAGGGGCTAACAGCAAGAGTCGTGCGTGTTTATTTAACAGGCAGACGGAGGCTGAAAATTGTTCTGCCTCCCTCTGGCTTCCTACTATGGTGACTTGGGTACCTAACCCCAAAAAAGAAACATTTCAACTATTATGATTAAACTCATACACAGCAGAGTTTGTGAAAGAAACTACACAGGGACACTCAATAAAGCTTTTCCAAAGCTGACGGTGGTTTTTTATTTTGGCCGCATGGCAGGTGGGATCTCAGTTCCCCAACCAGGGACTGAATCTGCGACATGTGCACTGAAAGTGCAGTCTTAACTACTGAACCACCAGGGTTTCCAAAGCTCATGGTGTCTATTTTACAAGTAATTTTAAAAGGAGAAATTAAATTGAGGCGTGCTTAGCTGGTCAAATATAATCCCTGAATCCCAGGCCTCTGTTCTACTGAGGAACTGCTTGTCAAGGTTCTAAGGTTTATGCTGTACCCCTTAATGCTGGTGTACGTTCAAAATAATTAAACGTCTTCATTTCTTAAATTTCCCATTTATAAATACAACACAAGCACTAACATGTCACTAATGTGGTCCACACCAGTGGCATCAATGCCCCTCCCTGCCAATCACAAACCCTAGGGGTAGGGCCCAGCCACCTGGTTCATCCAGCCCTCCACCCTATTCTGACTGTGCTCAAGTTTGCAATCCATCACCAAAATGAATACACAAGCAGTATTAAGTGTCAAATAAAATATGGCAGGGTGAGAGTTTTGAAATGTGGTCCACCAATGAATAGTCCCCTAAAATATATTTTCTAATATCACAGCTTCCTATGTATTTGGTTACCTCCATGTTCTGGGTTATTTGACTAATTTTATTTACATCATTTTTGTGAGAAAAGGATCAGTATATTTTAATCTATTAATTCTTCTGCATGTTTAAGACATGTTTTTTAATAGGACAGAAAGGCTCTAAGGCATACAATTCAAAATAATGTTTAGAAAACACAAACAAAGCTAATAATAAATACTGGGCAACATTAGGAAAACCCATGCCAATATAAAACTATAAACGCACATTCTGTCTAGTTATCAGTTCTCTCCATGTTTATTAAGTGCTGTTAAGTATTTCAAAAGAGCGTCTTCACACACGGGGACCTAGCAGCGAAGTATTAATAGTGGCTCCTCACCTTGAGGTGTCGGCTCTGCCACTGGCTTCGCCTTCACTTGGATCCCTCAAAACAAAGTGAAGGTTGAGATTTAATGATAAAAGTGAAAAAAATTACCAAGAAAACCTGTATCTAAAATGATTTTAAAATTAACTTGTTGAGCAAATTTCTAGCATGACAGATCTCTATTACTAGTCAGTCTAATATCATTTATGTTTCTCATCATAACCACACTTGACTATCATTTATTGAGCGTCTACTGGGTATTGTCAGAGAGGACATGCTAAGTGATGGCTTAGGATTTTTACGTGATCTTCCAATTTCCAGCCATGACTTTAAAGTCATAATTTATCTTTTCACTTTTAGTTCAATCTAAAGTTAAAACTATTTAATAATTATAGCAGCAAGATTTAACTTCATAATGGTTATTAACCATAACTGGAGTAGTCGCTCAATTTAGAAAAATATAAATTAATCCTGCAGTGAGAAATAAAGCTCAACATGTAAGTATTTCTGAAAATAAATACTAGTTTTTAAATACGCAAGTAACGTATTTCAGAAATTATGCTAATGATTCATGCACATGATAAAATATTACAGCACACCAAACAGCCTATCCAAGCAGGTGAGTCTAAAAACATGAATTCAATCTTAAAAAGAAACACTGATCTTACCTGGATATCCACCTGTGAAATAAAACCAGGAAAACTCCACTAACTGTTCTTTTGTTGAATGTAATTAATAATTTTAAAGTCTACCAAAATTTTAACTATTTGTCATATTCAAAGGTAATTAAGTATCTACATAAGAGTATCAAGTTATAAACCAGCTGAAATATACTGAGATGACTTGTGGTAGCAAAACAGTACTAAACAGCTGGGAAAAATCAACAACTTGAATCCTTAAGTTAACATTTTCTTAATGTTTTAATCATTCCAGAAACATTATTTATGTAAAATGAATGCAACAGGAGTAAAATCAGTACCACTTTCCTCATCCCTCAAATTAATAACAATGCTGTATATCAGTACAACAAGCTCTAAAACTTCAACCAGTTAAAATGTGAATGCCTTATATACTTCTCAGGGTTTTTAACTGTAGGAATTTCGTGACAGACGTATTAGGTAAAAACCATTTACCTATCTGAATTAAAAAGGAAAATAAGATAGATTCTCACATCCAAATAGGTTTTCTTAAATTTATATTTTTAGTAAGTGGCATCTTCCTTGGGAAGTATAGTAAAAGTTCAAAGCCATTTACACAAACCCTTTTTTACTACAGCACACTGAAATACACATTTTTCAGGAGGCTCAAATGAAGCGTGCATTTTGAGTTACATGTAGATATACTGATAGATACTGAGGGGCAGTCTTTTGACTGGGCAAGAAAGATAATAATGCCGCTGATTCCTGCCGCTAAGATAAAATTCCTCTAACAGGAAGGGACCTACGTTGCACTGGACTTTTCTACGGCTGGCAGACTGCTGCCCACCTGTAAGCATTAGGAATGAAACACACCTTAGGCCCTACTTCCCTTGTGGTAACTATTTGCAACTGATTTGTCACATCGTTCCCCATATCCTGTTCGTGCCTGCCTGGATGCCACGAAGACATTGGCTGAAAGAATTTCTGCTATTTGGCAACGGTTTCAAACAGTGCATAAGTCAGCTCCAAGCAGCCGCGGAGGGAGGCACCTGGGGACAGGGAAGTGCAGCTGGCTGTAACAGCACATGTGGTGCGTGCGGCACGGTTCTCCAATATTGAAAAGTTTAAAAAAGCCACATATCTTATATATAATCAGCTGAACTAATCAGGTTATTCCCTATATAAGAACTATGAGGTTTGATATAATCTCCAGTCTATACAGGTGGTATACAGAACTCCTCCAAAACACATCATTCTAAACACTATTTAAGACTTTGGAAATAGAATGTCTACATCCTCCCCTGATGGATTATTCTAGTGTAAATCACTTTACTAATTAGAAAGTTCTTTCTTAAGCCCAGAAAACAACTCTTTCATGTGGTCATTCTGGCGTCCAGCTTCTTACTGGCCAAGGAGAACTACTAGCTGGCTTCTTTGTGATAATGGTTTTCAAATACATGAATGATTAACTCTGAACTATTCTGTATCCTTCTTTTCTTAAAGCTTAATAATCCAAATTCCTTTACTTTTTCCCTATAAAATCCTATTCCCCCCCACCCCCCGCCATCTTTTAAAGCCTTCAGTAGCACATTGACTGAGTTGGTTCCTGAACCTGTGAGGTGTCTTGGCCTGCAAGTTGGGTTTGAGCCAGCCCTGCCCCCAGCGCATGGGGTGTGGTGTGGATCCCGCGGAGGCATCAGCGTGTCGCTCCATATCTTCCAGCTTTAGGTAGAGTGAGGTGAGGAAGCCAAAGGGAACACAGAGAAAGGCTGGGCTTGAGCCCAGGACAAGCTTAAGAAGACAAGTGGGAAGGATGATAACTTGACAGTTGAGTTGAGAATATTAAATAAGGCACTGAAAAAGTTCTCTACTTTATCGCCAAGTCTCCAACACCCTAAAGCTCAACAGGCTGCAAATGCATAAAGATCAGCTGCATGTCCAATCTGCCTGTTGCTAGAGAGTTCAGTGGGTTCATCCCTGGGATGGAAACTCAGGCTTGCCTGTCTTCCTGCATTCCTGTCTTCCTGAAGCAGAATCAGACGGCCCCGCCTCGAGCCACAAAATGCTACCCTTATGGCACTGCTGTGAACACAAACACATTTGTAAAGCCAAAGCTGTTCACAGCGTGACAAGTGACCTCCGAACAGAACTGAATTTCTTCTCTTCTCTAACCAAATCCAGAATTAATTAAAATATGCTAAAAATCAAGACATTAAAAAACCCTATTGGACTTCCCTAGAGGTTAAGTGGATAAGAATCCACTTGCCAATGCAAGGGACATGGGCTCAGTCCCTGGTCTGGGAAAATTTCACATGCCTTGGAGCAACTAAGCTGGTGTACCACAAGTAACAAGCTGCAACTCTACAGCCCATGAGCCACAACTGCTGAGCCCACTTGCTGTAACTACTGAAGCTGAGGTGCCCTAGAGCTTGTGCTCTGCAACAAGAGAAGCCACTGCAATGAGAAGCCTGCACACAGCAAAGAATCGTCGTCCCCACTAGCCCCAACTAGAGAAAGCCTGCACAAAGTAACAAGGACCCAGCACAGCAGAAAAAACAAAAACAAAAACCCTCTAGTTTCTGACAAACAACAGCAAACAACCTCCTCCCTCAGATCTTTCTTTCTGCCCCCTCAAGCCCTCTACTAAATGACATTGTTCAAAGGGGAATAAGGGCATGGTGGAACTCGAGAAACTTTCATACTAGCACCCCCAGAGGCTGGGTCTGAAACTTTTATTCCCTCAACCTTGTCCTCTCAGGACCTGTTTCCTTCAGCGCACTTATCAGAATGCTTAATAACTTTCTTTACTTTTTAAACTGTCCTCCACATTATTCATCTACTCATGGGATAAAAATTTACTGAATGCCACACTGCACGTCAGAGGAAGCATTCACTGTTCAGCAGGAGATTCAGCATAGAACAGAGCAAGCCAACCACAAGCCCCTGTTCTCACAGAGAGCATCTTCTCCTTGGGAGAGATACAAGACGAACAAGTCAGTCAAGGAAATCCACTATTTCAGGTAGTGTCAAGTGCTGTGGTGAAAAATAAAGCAGGAAGAGGGGGTGTGGAGGAAGAGGTGGTGAGGTTCAACAGGGAGTTGAGGAAGACCTCCCTGAGGAAGTGCCAGTCCAGCAAAGACCCGAATGAGGTGTAGAGCCAGCCACGCAGGTGTCAGGGGAGTACGAAATCCTGAACGGGTACGCCTGGGGTGTTCGAGGATGGTCAGGTGCCCTGAAAGGCTGGTGGGGGAAGGGGAGGAGTGGAGAAGATGGAGTCAGAGCAGGAAAGGGTGGCCAGACTACGGAGGCCACTGGGAGGGCTCTGAACTGTGTTCTGAATGAGACAAAAAGCAAGCTGAGGATTTTAAATCAAGGACTCACATTGCTGGGGACAGAACAGAACAAGGGCAGAAGCTAGGGCACCTGTGAGGAGGTGGAAGATGTACAGTGATTGAGACCGTGAGGGCAGTGGTAGGAGGGTTGGAAGCCACTAAATCCTGGAAATGCTGTGAAGGCAGCGCCAACACAACTGCTCACGGAATGACGTGTGGTACGAAGAAAGGAGGAGGTGGCAAGGATAATCCAGGCTCAGGGTCCGCAGCAACCGAAGGACGGTGTCACCATGACCTGAAACGGCACAGGCTGAGGGAGGGACAGGTTTGGGGAAGAGAAGCAAGGGCTGAGATCCGGACAGGTTCTGTTGGAGAGTCTATTTCACAACCAGGTGGAGAGGCCGAGTAGACAATTGGATACAAGTCTGTCTTTCAGAAGAGCAGTCTGGGTTAAAAATATAAACTGAGACTGTTAACATATGATGGAATTTAATGGCATGGGCCTGAGTGAGATCACCAAGGAGAACCAGATAAGACAATGTGTCCAAAAATCATGCCCTGAGGCAGGCTGGTATTTAGAGGTCAGGGAAGGGCAGGGGGACCCACAAGAACCAGCAAAGGAGCCTGAGAAGGGACAGGGAGCCCTTGAAGGCCAAGTGAGGAAAAGGTTTCAGCAGTGTTAGGGGGGTCACAAGACAATCAGGAACTGGCAGGAAGGGAGGGGCTATATCAAGAGCACCTGAAAGAGAGCCTGGCACATGGGAGGTGTTCACCTTTGTTGAACGCCTACATGGCGATCTTCCATCCTAACCTCCCAATGATGATCTCTAAGGCATGTTCTTGCTCTGACATCTGGTCCTGACTTCTTGTCCGGTGCTCCTTCGTATGTTCTTTCTATGATCTAAATTTTATTGCAAATAGAAATATTTTGCACGATGCTTAATGTACAATTAGTAATCAAGCATTAAACTCAAAATCTATTTTCCTTCACCTTAAAATCAATTCTGGCTTAACCATAAGAAAGTACTGGCTTTTAAAAATGGATTTAAATTGCCAGTCAAATGCCAACTACTGATAATCTAACTGGTGCCCAGCAGAGGGTCACCTAGCACTACTTTCCACAGCCATGGTGACAGTGCGGGAGCTTTCAGGTCTTTATCACTGTGACGTGGTAACTGCTCAAATGGTATCAAATCACTGTCTGGTATGGTTAGAAATTGACTTTGCATGAGGGTATTTAAAGTTATAAATTTAGCTGCGTGACCTTGGGCAAACCAATCCATGAACAGAGTCTATATACAGCTCCACAAAAAGGGAAGAGGCTACAGACACTGCTTCTCTTTTCTACACCCACTCTCCGAAACCCTAGGAACACTAATAACATTGCAAATTAAGTATTTAAACAATATTTTTTAATAATAAGTATAATACTTTCTTACCCATAATTTCTTATTTGCTCAAATAACTACCCGGTATGGAGACTTAACTTCTTCCCTAGTGGGAGCCCTCAGGGCCTTGCCCACACGCCTCTTGCCATTCACGGTTCATTCTGTACTGTGGCCAGTGGTAGACAGTCTGCTCCTTTTGGGGCTGAATCTTGAGGCCACAGATGCCGTCTCTTCAGCTTTGAAACTTGTTCAGCACTGAGCACAAAGCTTTGTACATGCAGGACTTTCGTGGGCCTTTAGCAGGACCTGATAGTGGACCAAACTTACATCAACCTGCACTACGTTCGGCACTTGTATAATCAACGGGTATTATATACTTATGTTACTTTTTAGAAAGGAGTACAATTTCACAATATTACTGAATTAGATTACTATACTTGTATTCCTTTTGTGTTTACTGTGTTTTGATGTTAAGATTTTATGATGCTAAATTACATAAGCAACATCTGTGACTCCAGCACATAATAGGCTTTCCAAAAGTCAGAATAAAAGGTGGACTACATGTGTGTATATGTGTCATTAGTGAGCGATTTAAAAGTATTCTTCAGTACCAGTTGATGGACAAATGTCACATTTAATTCTCTTTTCTAAACAGAGGCTTTTAAGTAGGGAATATTTTTTGTTAGAACATACAGTTTTTTATGTCAAGTTATGTTCCTCCCGCTCTATTTTACAGAATTTAAAAATTCTCATTTTGTTCTTTTTTTTTTTTTAAGGAAAAATACTTTATGTCCTCCTCGATCTTTTTCTTCAAGCTTCTGTAAAAAGAGCATGTCTTAATGAAATGTCATAAACCCATTTTGGAAAAAAAAAATTACTGTAGAGAAGGAAAAAAAAAAAAGCAAATATCCGTTAATCCCTAGAGGAAATGAAACACGGCAGTGCGTTGGTACTGACCTGCGGACGAATTTGGACGTTATTTTGCTTATTATACCAGTGGACGTGCCCCTCCTGGCGTGCGTGAAGGCCCCCGGCTCGTGGGACGGGGAGGCGGGCGGCCCGTTGTAGGCGGCGCTGCGGCGCTCGCGGAGCTGCTCCCCGTGGAAGGTGCTGCGGCTGGAGCTGCCGCGGGGGAAGCGGGTGCGGTCGGGGGTCGAGGCGCTGATACTGTGAGCAGACGGCGACGCAGCGGGCACGCGCTGGGTGGTGCTGCTGAGACACGGGAAGATGCGTTACACAGGTAACCACGGAGAACGGTTTTGCTCATGCTAAAAACTGGTAGAAAGTTGCCATGGCTACTTTCATGCGGCCCTGTTCTATTCGTTCTGGTGACAGATATGATGTTCTGTGTGTGATTACATGTGTTCACTGTAATTACCAAGACACTATCATTTCAGACTAAATGCCTTTTATAAAAATTTAGTTACTAAAGATTAAGAAAGTGCTGAAACAATTTCTCCATCTCTTTTTTGATGTTCTTTCTCAAGCCTTCATCAAGCATGGTAGAAAAGCTTTTGCATACCTATATAAAAATAATATGTGCAATACATATATTTAAAAAGCCTATCGAATTTTTGCCTAACTAAAAAATTTATTGTATTTTGATTCAATTTGTTTGACTTAGTATGAATAGAATGTTAGATTTCGAATTTAAAAAATAGATATGCAACAAGCAACAAAGGTTTATTGCATAGCAGAAGAAACTATAGCAGTATCTTGTAATAACCTATAATGGAAAATAATTTCAAAAATATGTGTATATGTATAACTGAATCATCTTGCCATGCACCTGAAACATTTTAAGTCAACTATACTTCAATAAAATATATGTATTAAGGAAAAAAAAAGAAATTACTGAAACAGGGATATAAAGATATATATCACATATACATATATTCCTGATACTGGAATTCAGTATCAGGAATGCCAAACATGGGGCACTGCATGCAATTTTTTGTCCCCTCATTGTTCTCTTAAACCAGTCAGCAATGTGGAACACAAATTTTATTGTTTATCAAAGGGCTTTGAATTGAAGGCTTATTTCCTATTTACAATTCACTCCTGAGTGACAGTAAATGCTACCAGATACCAACAATATGATTAACAAACCTATCAAACATGTTTCTGAATTTGAGAATTCTTAACATGCAGAAATACCAGAAAATAATTTAACTTTATAACTGAAAGGGATCTTTGAGATTATCTGTTTCACTGATAAGAAAATTAAAAGTTCTTCTTAAGGATAAGTGACTGGCCAGAGCCAAGAAGATTAATCAGGTCTCAACCCCCAGTCTTGTGGGTTGGAATGTTTGTTTGTTTTTAAACCATAAAAACTCAATTTATTTAAATGATAAATTAGGAACAACCCTTTATTTCATGGATGGGTTTGGATGGGTTTAAAACAAAATCCTTGAAGAAAATTCCTCTAGAAAATGACTTAAATTATAAGCAACATTTCTGGTAACAGCTGGAGGATGTAGTAAGTTTATGTTATAATTTAACTTTACCTCTGCCATAAACACTGAGTCTTTCAAAAAAGCTCTTAAAATGTGATGGCTATCAGGTATTTTTATATAGTGCTATATTTTTTAAAAACTCTTAATGACAAACGAAATGCAACCAGCATGTTACCCGGGCCTGTAAGCTTCAGAGCTGTCTTTAATGGTTGGCAGTGTGACTTTAATAGGATGGCCGGAAGCAGACATGGACTTCTGGTGCCGGGGTCGTGCTGAGGGCACAGCAGAGGCCACGGCGGAGCCTGCAGAGGACATGCTGCTCGCGGACATCTCTGTAAGGCTTTCAACATAAGCCGGTTGAGAAGATCATGGAGATATAAAAAAGAAGAAAAGCTGTAGTTTACTAAAATTTAAAAATTAGATTTTAAAAAGTCTAATATCTTTCATGACAAACACTTAAAAGAAATCAACAACAGTGGTATTATTACTGACTAACAACAATACAATATTGTTAACAGTGTACAGGGTGAATTTATCACCACCTTCCATGGAAAAGATTTCACACACTCTTGTTCTATACATGTGAATCTGAAATCTATAACATTATTTTTATGGGTAAAACGATTATGACCAGAGACACTTCACACTTTCCAAAAAAGAAAAAAAAAATCACAGTTTGGTGTGATTTATTAATGTGGCTCATCGCCCACTAATCAATAAGAATTCATAACTGTAGCAAAAATCCTCTCTCTTGAAACATCATCAAAATGCTTTTAGCTCAGTTTTAGGTTAAACTGCTACAGATTAAAGGAGCTGCAGATTAGGATTTAGTAAAGGGAAAAGAATAAAACAGAAATCAATTCCCGATAACCTCTCTAGCCTAAAGGCTCTTATGTCCAAGGAAGATTCATTTACCTTTCTATGACTCATAGTAACATTTACTTTAAGTACCTATTAACTGAGAGGAAATAAGTATAAGAATGGTCTGCCAAGTCTACTAAAATGACTAGGGATGGAACTAAACAGAATTTATTACAATAAACTCCATCATTTGGTGATCTACTGATGAGCAGTCCTTACAACTCAGGATGAAAAGAAGTCAAATTTTTTAAATAATAAAACATGATTTATCATTATTTGAAATAAAACACTCTGAGAACTGTGTGGTCTCAATGATCAGTTGAGATGGCCACATTTCTTTAGAAGAAGGAAAACACAGTCTTATGTACTTGTATATAATGATGATTAGACAGGGTGGGTGGGAAGGGAGAAGGTAAGAAGGAAGCAGCAGAGGTATAATAGAAAAAGATTCAGGACTTCCTGGTGATCCAGTGGCTAAGATTCCAAACTCCCAATGCTGGGATCTCAGGTTCAATCCTTGGTCAGGGAACTAAGATCCTACATGCCACAACTAGGACCCAGTATGGTCAAATAAATAAATAAATACTTTTTTAAAAAGAACAAGATTCAAATAATGAAGATAAGATTAGGACACTGTGATAGGTTTTGCTATAGGGAATTATTTACTATCAGATTTTATTTAGACAATCATAGATTAAGAGATTTACCTCCTATTTTCCCTAAATATTCTTCCATTGCTCTGTTCTGCTACACATGAGGAGGTGCCTTAGGAAGCATGGCTGCTTGCCACCTAACTAGTGATTCTGTTTCCTTTCCTCTTTACCTGTTCAGCTACAGGAGTTGTACCAAGAGCACAAACGCAAAGCAATGGCAACGGCAGCCCCACCGGGCGTGGTGACAGTTACCTGCTGTCTTTTCCGTTCTGCAACGCCGTGTATCGATCTGTGGTTCTTTCACAGACATACGTGTTCCTTCTTGCCATGCTACCTCCAGGATACACATTGTTCTTTAAGGAGGGAAAAAAAAATGACACACATTAAAAAATTCTAGCTGTAGTTGTGGAAAGCCAAAGAAATGAATTCAAGCAGCAAGTAACTCTGGAAAACTCCATGGTGGACTTTTAACTTATCAGAATCTTATACTAAAAGCTCTCTCTCCCACCTCTCTCTTGAAGGAATAAAAGGCAGAGCATAGCAAGTGCCTCACCATGTTTTTAGCTGACTGTCCTGCAGCAGCAGCTGTTTGGAAGCAACAAAAAAGCTGGGCTTTATTCACGCCTCTGTATGCTGGCGATGGGGTGGTACACAGGTAGCTTGAGGGGGCCATGCACCAGAGACAGCCCCACGCTAAGTATCGCTTAGCTCCACACTAAGGGTCATCACAGACAGGAACCCTGGGGCCCTGACAGTGGAAGGCCACTCTGAAGCCTGTGGGTGTCCATTCTGCACCTGCTTGGGAAACTCTCACAGCCCTGGCAACGTAAAGAGACCAAAACGTGTGCCATGCCACCCAGGGGAATATTTCCTCTTTTCAACTACATAGATATACAGTGTTTTAACTAATAAATCCCTAATTTTTGAACATGTAATTATTCCTTACTTTGCTTTTAGAGATTACTGAGGAGGTTTAACTGGAGATTAAAATTTAAGAGGAAATTAACTGGAAATTTTAAAAGTTAGAGGGAAAAATCCTGGAAATAAATAATAGAAAGAGGGAAAAAATCCTGGAAAACTATAAAACTACAAAGAGATTACTAGAAGTCTGTAAAATTATCCCATGGGATAATGTAGCAATATATGAATCCATCTTTGATCATTTCACTGTCTTGGCTGAACTGTCACACGAGTAACCTAATTTTAAACAAAAAATCTAATTTTGAATAAACTGATTGTCAGATATGCTACCATACCTCCCCTTTAGAGACCTCTTAAACGTTTCTGACTGCCTTCAGTTAAGACTGCTTTCCTTCTCCAAGTGTGATGGGTGAAGCGCTTCTTCAAAACGGGGCCTTCTGAGTCTGTGCTGCTCACAGGCCGCCTCCCTGGCCTTGTCCCTTTCATGCCATTGACGCTAATACTAAGTGGCCAAGAGAAAAATTTCTCAACCAGAATCTTTTGGCTTATGTTAAAAAAAAATAAGTGTGGCATAATAAATCTGAATGTAAGCCAATGCCTTCTTTAAATGAAAAAAATGTGCTTTGGACACCCACTATGCACGTGACCACTAGTGATTCTGAGGAAGCAAGTGTGCTGGTATATAACAGGAGGACATAAATGTGGGGAAACAACAGTGAACAATGCAAGGCAGCATACAGCTAAGAGCTACATAATGTGGTCCTGTGATCAGAAAGGCCGATAAGGTAATTTTAGAGGATTCAGTTACGGGAGGCTCCAGTAAGAAGCAGGACTCGAAATGATCTACAGAAGTGGGATTTTCATAATGTGAGGGGGAACTTTAAGCAAGAGCACCACATAGAGACAGTGGAAACCGCTGAGTATATTTATGGGAAAATAAGACCATGCTGAGTTGAAATGACTGGTAAACAGCAGAATGGCATGCAATAAAAGGTGAAATTATTTCTTTCTGTTATATGCGGTGATGACACTCTGGCAACCGTCCTCTAGTCGATATGTAAGTAAGAGGAAGTGATCTGTCTAAAAAACTGTTTATAAAAATATATTAAACCCTATTGCAGTCAAATCATTTCCAAATAGATCAGATGGAATGTAAGTGGTCATATCTATTAATTCTTAGAGTGGTTATATACAGCTATTTCATAGACCAAGAGGTAATGATCACATCACATATTTTTAAAACATATGGTTTCCATTATGTGTATAAAACAATAGGTACTGGGGAGTTTAACCCATTTACAATTAAGATTATGTTAGGCTTTCTGGTACCTTATTTCATGTTTCCATTTAAACTGTTTTTTTCTTTTTTCTCTCCTTCCCTACTTTCCATAAGCTAGATCACTTTTTTTTCTTCTATTGGCTTAAAAGTTATACATTTTATTTTTGTTCTTATATTTTTTGTCCTTAAGTTTCTGAACTCATTTTTGCTTACTGCTACAGGTGTCCCTTGTTATAAAATCAGGATTAGCTCTAGGACCCTTGCAGATTCCATGATCTGTGGAGGCTCAACTCCTTCACATAAAATGACTGAGTCCAGTCAGCCCTCCGTGTATCCACAGGTCCCCTGTCCACAGCTTCAACCAGCCATGGATGGAAATCAAGGGCTGACTGTACTGATTTCCTAAACCTCCCTCCCATCTTCCCTTTTAAGGCATATGCTTTTTCCTTTAATTTCTATCCCTATCCTCACTTCCTGGATATCGTCCAGAATTTTGGTTCTGAACTTCCACTGTTTTTTTCTTTTTTTGTGTATGTTATCACCATACATACTGTAATAAGTTAGCTGATTGCTTTCAAATTCCATATATTTCACAGAGTATTGTAGATACCTTTCTCTTCCTATGAGTATAGTTCCTCAGACAGCAGTGTTTTCAAGTGGATCATTGTATCACAAGAGTTGAAATACTTTACTCATAAGAATATTCTTCTTTACATATGTGGTCACAAAGAGTCAGACACGACTGAGCAACTGAACTGAACTGATACTTTTTTTTTTCCCTCCCTGCCCCCTGGCTGACATTTATATGACAGTCTGGTTGGGTATAAAATTCTGGATTCAACGTGCTTTTGATACTTTAGAAAAAATAATATTTTTTATCCATTTATCTTCTGCATCCATGTTGAGAAATCTGATGTCAGTTTGCATCTTGTTCCTTTTTAGGTCACCTTCTGTCTCATTCTGAAACCTTTAAAATTTTTCCTCTTTGTTTTTGGAAAGCCATATATCCCACTTTAATGAGCCCAGGAATAAGTTTTCCTTCTATCTTCTGTATGCCCTTTTGAGTCCTTTTAATATGAAGTTTTCCATCTTTTTTTTTTATTGTTATTACTTCTTCAAATATTTCTTCCCCTTCATTTTGCCCCTTTTTCTTTCTAAACTCACACTTCCTAAATGCTACTAATTCTGCTTCTATCCTTTGTATGTCTTGGCTTTCCTTTATATTTTCTCTTCATTCTTTGCTGCTGCCTTAAGGTAGATGTCTCAATCTATCTTACAGCTCTCATTATCTAATTTCTATAGTTTTCTGTTTTAAGTAGATAATGTGAGTTAACTCTGTAAATAAATTATTGCTATAGTCTGCCTTCACTGAACAGTTTATTTGTAAACATAAAATTAAATGCACCAATGAAATATACTATCAAGTAAATATCACAAACATGAAAACTGAGGCAGGAAAGTTTAATGTACTTTCCTTGTGATAAGGTAAATGTTATTTTAAGAATTCATATTTTTTTGTTCTTAAACTACATTTATTAGAAGCTTGGCCCTCTTTGCATGTTCTTTAAATGTATGATTTACTTTAAATTTTGAAACTTAAAAAAACAATTTTAAACCTTTAAATAAAAAAATTTCAACAACAAATAACTACAGCATATTGCAATATGCCAGAATAATTACTCACACTTGGAATAGTTGAAGACTTTTTCCTTTCTGGCCCTACAAGAGGGCTTGCAGTCATCTCACTTTTTGATCCAACTGTTGTGCTGCCAAGTTTACGAGCCACATCTTTGTCCCACTCCTCTTTCTGTTCACTTTCCACGCTGTTAGCCTGAGGCCTTTTGGTATATGATACAGCAGGAGGAATGGATGGACCAGCTGTAATTTTTAAAAAAGCGTAATTAACTGAAAAGCAACTGACATGTTTTCTTCTCACAAACAGAAACTTTTTTATTAAAAATAATCTTTATTTGCATACTTTACACTTTGAGCTAAGATTAAACTGTTTGATTACAAAAATTAGGTCAGCCCCTGAAAACAGTATTATATTAATCATTCAGTAATATAAATCTGTGAGAGGAGGAGCCAAGATGGCGGAGGAATAGGATGGGGAGACCACTTTCTCCCCTACAAATTCATTGGAAGAACATCTGAACGCTGAGCAAACTTCACAGAACAACTTCTGACCGCTAGCAGAAGACATCAGGCGCCCAGAAAAGCAGCCCATTGTCTTTGAAAGGAGGTAGGACAAAATATAAAAGATAAAAAGAGAGACAAAAGAGCTAGGGACGGAGACCCATCCCGGGAAGGGAGTCATAATAGAGGAAGTTTCCAAACACCAGGAAACCCTCTCACGGGCGGGTCTGGGGGGAAGTTTTCGAATCTCGGAGGGCAACCTAACTGGGAGGAAAAATAAATAAAACCCACAGATTACATGCCTAAAAGAAACTCCTAGCAGAAAAGTACCCCTGATGCCTGCATCCGCCACCAGCAAGTGGGAGTGGAACGGAGAGGAGCGGGAGGCATTGCTTAGGGTAGACCGGGCCCAAATGCCCTGAGGGCAATCGGAGGGAGCTAATGTGAGATAGCAACTTAAAGGGGGGATAGCAAGAGAGAGAGAGAAAATTAACTGGCCCGAACACACTGCCAGCCATTCACAGAACAAAGGGACTGAGCAATTCCAGAGAAGAGCTAGCTGGCTGCAGACCAGCCCATCCCCACCGGAGGCAAGAGGCAGGGGGGAGGGGAAAGGGGCAAATTCGGCCCCAGAGTCGGCACCCCCTACCAAACTGCAAACAGGCCTCCAGTTTCTAACCAAAGATGCCTCCAGTTTCTAACCAAAGACTTCCTCAGATTCTAGATGGTCGACATCCGCCGGGAGGGTCGTGGCTGGAGGCCAGCTCCCAAGAATAGACACAAGGAGCACACAGGTGCTCGGAAACTGAGGCTGGGACCGCGGAGGGGAGAAGGTGCACCGCATCCGGGGAGAGTGTGCCCGTCAAGCTCCTGGCTGCCTGAGCCGAAAACTGGAACCGCACACGACGCAGGGCCTGCTCCATGTAGAGCAGCCGGGAGCCTGAGCAGTGTAGATGGGGAAAGCACACACCCGTGAGTGGGGCAATCCCAGTGTGGCCGGAACACTGCAAGTTCTCCCCACACAGTGATATCTGCTAAACAAAGGGAACCACTTCAGAAGGGACCGGTGTAACAGATTAAAATCCCTGTAGATAACACTGACTACAACGGAAGGGGCCTATAGATATCGAGAAGTGTAAGCTGGAATGAGGAGCTATCTGAAACTGAGCCGAACCCACACTGACCGCAACAGCTCCAGAGAAATTCCTAGATATATTTTTACTTTTTTTTTTTAATTAAAAAAAATTTTTTTTGTTCTTTCCTTTTTTTATTTTTTCTCTTTTCTTTTAAAATTCCCTATTACTCCCCCATTACTCCTTAAATTTCATTTTCATATAGTTTTACTATTTTTTTTAATTAGAAAAAAAATTTTTTTTCTCTTATTTTCTTTTAAAGTCCTCTATTACTCCTCTATTACTCCTTAATTTTAATTTTCATTTCACTATAACTTTGCAAAAAAAGAAAAAAAAGGAGAAGCCATATTTTTAAACCGAACTTCATATATATTTCTAAAATTTTTTGTGTTTTTAATATTGTATTTTTAAGAGTCTAACCTCTACTCTAGATTTTTAATCTTTGCTTTTCAGTATTTGATATCAATTTTGGACATTTAAGAATCCAATATTCAGTTCCCATTTTTACTCAGGAGTGTGTTGATTACTCTCTCCCACTTTTGACTCTCCGTTTTCTACCTCAGAACACCTCTATTTCCTCCCTTCCCCTTCTCTTCCCAATCCAATTCTGTGAATTTCTGTGGGTGTCTGAGCTACGGAGAACACTTTGGGAACAGAGAACTGCGTAGATCTGTCTCTCTCCTCTTGAGTCCCCCTTTTTCTCCTCCTGCTCATCTCTATCTCCCTCCTCCCTCTCCTCTTCTTCATGTAACTCTGTGAACCTCTCTGGGTGTCCCTCACGGTGGAGAACCTTTTCACCATTAACCTAGAAGTTTTATTATCAGTGCTGTATAGTTGGAGAAGTCTTAAGACTACTGGAAGAATAAAACTGAAATCCAGAGGCAGGAGACTTAAGCCCAAAACCTGAGAACACCACAAAACTCCTGACTACACAGAACATTAAGTAATAAGAGATCATCCAAAAGCCTCCGTACCTACACTGAAACCAACCACCACCCAAGAGCCAATAAGTTCCAGAGCAAGACATACCACACAAATTCTCTAGCAACGCAGGAACATGGCCCTGAGTGTCAACATACAGGCTGCCCAAAATTACACCAAACACATAGACCCATCTCAAAACTCATTACTGGACACTCCATTGCACTCCAGAGAGAAGAAATCCAGTTCCACACACCAGAACACCGACGTAAGCTTCCCTAACCAGGAAACCTTGACAAGCCAATCGTCCAACCCCACTCGCTGGGTAAAACCTCCACATTAAAAAGGAACCACAGACCTCCAGAATACAGAAAGCCCACTCCAGACACAGCAATCTAAACAAGATGAAAAGGCAGAGAAATACCCAACAGGCAAAGGAACATGAAAAATGCCCACCAAGTCAAATAAAAGAGGAGACAGGGAATCTACCTGAAAAAGAATTTAGAATAATGATAATAAAAATGATCCAAAATCTTGAAAACAAAATGGAGTTACAGATAAATAGCCTGGAGACAAAGATTGAAAAGATGCAAGAAATGTTTAATAAAGACCTAGAAGAAATAAAAGAGAGTCAATTAAAAATGAATAATGCAATAAATGAGATCAAAAACACTCTGGAGGGAACCAACAGTAGAATAACAGAGACGTAAGATAGGATAGTGAGGTAGAAGATAAAATGGTGGAAATAAATGAAGCAGAGAGGAAAAAAGAAAAAAGAATTAAAAGAAATGAGGACAACCTCAGGGACCTCTGGGACAATGTGAAACACCCCAACATTCGAATCATAGGAGTCCCAGAAGAAGAAGACAAAAAGAAAGGCCATGAGAAAATACTCGAGGAGATAATAGCTGAAAACTTCCCTAAAATGGGGAAGGATATAGCTACCCAAGTCCAAGAAACCCAGAGAGTCCCAAACAGGATAAACACAAGGTGAAACACCCCAAGACACATGTTAATCAAATTAACAAAGATCAAACACAAAGAACAAATATTAAAAGCAGCAAGGGAGAAACAACAAATAACACACAAAGGGATTCCCATAAGGATAACAGCTGATCTATCAATAGAAACCCTTCAGGCCAGAAGGGAATGGCAGGACATACTTCAAGTAATGAAAGAGAATAACCTACAACCTAGATTACTGTACCCAGCAAGGATCTCATTCAGATATGAAGGAGAATTCAAAAGCTTTACAGGCAAGCAAAAGCTGAGAGAATTCAGCACCACCAAACCAGCTCTTCAACAAATGCTAAAGGATCTTCTCTAGACAGGAAACACAGAAAGGTTGTATAAAGGTGAACCCAAAACAACAAAGTAAATGGCAACAGGACCATACCTATCAATAATTACCTTAAATGTAAATGGGTTGAATGCCCCAACCAAAAGACAAAGACTGGCTGAATGGATACAAAAACAAGACCTCTATATATGCTGTCTACAAGAGACCCACCTCAAAACAAGAGACACATACAGACTGAAAGTGAAGGGCTGGAAAAAAATATTTCACACAAACGAAGACCAAAAGAAAGCAGGAGTCGCAATACTCATATCAGATAAAATAGACTTTCAAATAAAGGCTGTGAAAAGAGACAAGAGGGACACTACATAATGATCAAAGGATCAATCCAAGAAGAAGACATAGCAATTATAAATATATATGCACCCAACATAGGAGCACCACAATATGGAAGGCAAATGCTAATGAGTATGAAAGAGGAAATTAATAGTAACACAATAATAGTGGGAGACTTTAATACCCCACTCACAACTATGGATAGATCAACTAAACAGAAAATTAACAAGGAAACACAAACTTTAAATGACACAATGGACCAGCTAGACTTAATTGATATCTATAGGACATTTCACCCCAAAACAATCAACTTAACCTTTTTCTCAAGTGCACATGGAACCTTCTCCAGAATAGATCACATCCTTGGCCATAAATCTAGCCTTGGTAAATTCAAAAAAATTGAAATCATTCCAGTCATCTTTTCTGACCACAGTGCAGTAAGATTAGATCTCAATTACAGGAAAAAAATTGTTAAAAATTCAAACATATGGAGGCTAAATAACACTGAATAACCAACAAATCATAGAAGAAATCAAAAAAGAAATCAAAATATGCATAGAAATGAATGAAAATGAAAACACAACAACCCAAAACCTATGGGACACTGTAAAAACAGTGCTAAGGGGAAGGTTCATAGCATTACAGGCTTACCTCAAGAAACAAGAAAAAAGTCAAATAAATAACCTAACTCTACACCTAAAGCAACTAGAGAAGGAAGAAATGAAGAACCCTAGGGTTAGTAGAAGGAAAGAAATCTTAAAAATTAGGGCAGAAACAAATGCAAAAGAAACTAAAGAGACCATAGCAAAAACGAACAAAGCTAAAAGCTGTTTTTTTGAAAAAATAAGCAAAATTGACAAACCGTTAGCAAGACTCAGTAAGAAACAAAGGGAGAAGAACCAAATTAACAAAATTAGAAATGAAAAGAGAGATATCACAACAGACAACACTGAAACACAAAGGATCATAAGAGGCTACTACCAGCAGCTCTATGCCAATAAAATGGACAACTTGGAAGAAATGGACAAATTCTTAGAAAAGTATAACTTTCCAAAACTGAACCAGGAAGAAATAGAAGATCTTAACAGACCCATCACAAGCAAGGAAATCGAAACTGTCATCAGAAATCTTCCAGCAAACAAAAGCCCAGGACCAGATGGCTTCACAGCTGAATTCTACCAAAAATTTAGAGATGAGCTAACACCTATCTTACTCAAACTCTTCCAGAAAATTGCAAAAGAAGGTAAACCTCCAAACTCATTCTATGAGGCCACCATCACCCTAATTCCAAAACCAGACAAAGAGGCCACAAAAAAGAAAACTACAGGCCAATATCACTGATGAACATATATGCAAAAATCCTTAACAAAATTCTAGCAAACAGAATCCAACAACATATTAAAAAAATCATACATCATGACCAAGTGGGCTTTATCCCAGGAAAGCAAGGATTCTTTAATATCCACAAATCAATCAATGTAATACACCACATTAACAAATTGAAAGATAAAAACCATATGATTATCTCAACAGATGCAGAAAAAGCCTTTGACAAAATTCAACATCCTTTTATGATTAAAACTCTCCAAAAAGCAGGAATAGAAGGAACATACCTCAACATAATAAAAGCTATATATGACAAACCCACAGCAAGCATTACCCTCAATGGTAAAAATTGAAAGCATTTCCCCTAAAATCAGGAACAAGACAAGGGTGCCCACTCTCACCACTACTGTTCAACATAGTGTTGGAAGTTTTGGCCACAGCAATCAGAGCAGAAAAAGAAGTAAAAGGAATCCAGATAGGAGAAGAAGAAGTGAAACTCTCGCTGTTTGCAGACGACATGATCCTCTACATAGAAAACCCTAAAGACTCTACCAGAAAATTACTAGAGCTAATCAATGAATATAGTGAAGTTGCAAGATATAAAATTAACACACAGAAATCCCTTGCATTCCTATACACTAACAATGAGGAAACAGAAAGAGAAATTAAGGAAACAATACCATTCACCATTGCAACAAAAAGGATAAAATACTTAGGAGTGTATCTACCTAAAGAAACAAAAGACCTATACATAGAAAACTATAAAACACTGATGAAAGAAATCAAAGAGGACACAAACAGATGGAGAAACATACCATGCTCATGGACTGGAAGAAACAATATTGTCAAAATGGCTATTCTACCCAAAGCAATCTATAGATTCAATGCAATCCCTATCAAGCTACCAACGGTATTTTTCACAGATATAGAACAAATAATTTCACAATTTGTATGGAAATACAAAAAACCTCGAATAGCCAAAGTAATCTTGAGAAAGAAGAATGGAACTGGAGGAATCAACCTGCCTGACTTCAGACTCTACTACAAAGCCACAGTCATCAAGACAGTATGGTACTGGCACAAAGACAGAAATATAGATCAATGGAACAGAATAGAAAGCCCAGAGATAAATCCATGAACCTATGGACACCTTATCTTTGACAAAGGAGGCAAGGATATACAATGGAAAAAAGACAACCTCTTTAACAAGTGGTGCTGGGAAAACTGGTCAACCACTTGTAAAAGAATGAAACTAGAACACTTTCTAACACCATACACAAAAATAAACTCAAAATGGATTAAAGATCTAAATGTAAGACCAGAAACTATAAAACTCCTAGAGGAGAACACAGGCAAAACACTCTCCAACATAAATCACAGCAGGATCCTCTATGACCCACCTCCCAGAATATTAGAAACAAAAGCAAAAATCAACAAATGGGACCTAATGAAACTTAAAAGCTTTTGCACAACAAAGGAAACTATAAGCAAGGTGAAAAGACAGCCCTCAGATTGGTAAAGAAAATAATAGCAAATGAAGCAACAGACAAAGGATTAATCTCAAAAATATACAAGCAACTCCTGCTGCTCAATTCCAGAAAAATAAATGACCCAATCAAAAAATGGGCCAAAGAACTAAACAGACATTTCTCCAAAGACGACATACAGATGGCTAACAAACACATGAAAAGATGCTCAACATCACTCATTATCAGAGAAATGCAAATCAAAACCACAATGAGGTACCATTACACGCCAGTCAGGATGGCTGCTATCCAAAAGTCTACAAGCAATAAATGCTGGAGAGGGTGTGGAGAAAAGGGAACCCTCTTACACTATTGGTGGGAATGCAAACTAGTACAGCCACTATGGAGAACAGTGTGGAGATTTCTTAAAAAACTGGAAATAGAACTGCCATATGACCCAGCAATCCCTTCTGGGCATACACACCGAGGAAACCAGATCTGAAAGAGACACGTGCACCCCAATGTTCATTGCAGCACTGTTTATAATAGCCAGGACATGGAAGCAACCTAGATGCCCATCAGCAGATGAATGGATAAGGAAGCTGTGGTACATATACACCATGGAATATTACTCAGCCATTAAAAAGAATTCATTTGAATCAGTTCTAATGAGATGGATGAAACTGGAGCCCATTATACAGAGTGAAGTAAGCCAGAAAGATAAAGACCAATACAGTATACTAACGCATATATATGGAATTTAGAAAGATGGTAACGATAACCCTATATGCAAAACAGAAAAAGAGACACAGATGTACAGAAAAGACTTTTGGACTCTGTGGAAGAAGGCGAGGGTGCGATGTTTCGAGAGAATAGCATCAAAACATGTATATTATCTAGGGTGAAACAGATCACCAGCCCAGGTTGGATGCATGAGACAAGTGCTCGGGCCTGGTGCACTGGGAAGACCCAGAGGGATCGAGTAGAGAGGGAGGTGGGAGGGGGGATCAGGATGGGGGAATCATGTAAATCCATGGCTGATTCATGTCAATGTATGACAAAAACCACTACAATATTGTAAAGTAATTAGCCTCCAACTAATAAAAATAAATGGAAAAAAAAATCTGTGATAACTGGGGATGACACAAGGACATAAAAATGTGAACCGCCTAATGCTTAACAAAAAATGCAAGTTTGGGCAGACTTGGTCTGTCTTTGAACTTATTTGACTCTCCCCCACCATGATCACTAAAGCGTCGCTGCTTCTGGTTTGCTGAGATGCTCCGCTGGACCTTCAGGTGAGCAGGGGACTGTAGGGTGCTGTTGTTTAAGTCACTGCTGGGCCGGGACCTCTGACACAAGTTTCCACTGGATAACGATTCGCCACCTTCAAACTATAAGAAGAAGAAAGACAGCCAGCATTTTAAAACAAAAAAAGTTCACAGAAACATAATACACTCTCACTCTTCCAATTTATCCCAAGTCATACAAGGAGCAATCAGAAATAAGAAAATGAAGTTTGGATACAGGACTGAAACTTGGCAAACAGGAAGGGAGAGGACCAGCTAGAACATCCTTCCATAAGAATGTGTCATCTTCTGTTATCTTGAGCAAATGGCTTTGGGTCTTCTGGGTCCAAATAACAGCTACCAATTCTTGAATTGTTATTATATACTAGCTGCCATGCTGGAGGACTTCCCTGGTGGCTCAGATGGTAAGACTGGGTTCGATCACTAGGTCAGGAAGATTCCCTGGAGAAGGAAATGGCAACCCACTCCAGTACTCTTGCCTGGAAAATCCCATGGACTGAGGAGCCTGGTAGGCTACAGTCCATGGGGTCGCAAAGAGCTGGACACAACTGAGCGACTTCACTCACTCAGCTACCATGCTAAACTTTCTATATGTGTTACTTTCTTTAATCATTACAGCAAACCTATGATCTATTAACCTTTACTTTTTAGATGTAAAAATTGAGGTTAAGAGATTCAAGAGACATCTTTGGGATTTGAATTCAGGTATTGCTGGGATTCAAACTTGGGATGAGACCTAAAATTTTTACTTCATACACACACACATTTTTTGTTTTGTTTGGCTTTCTCCACCACATTCACAAAACAAAAATGAGTTTTACTGGCTGTGACTCAGAAATTATATCAACTTAGAACTAAGCATGGTAAACTGGGGATTGATACACTATCCTCTCTGTAACACAAAAGTATTTTGTTGCCAGTAACTTCTTACTGAATCACTGGCTTTCCAATGGGAAATCTAATACGCAAAGCTGCTAACGATAAAGAGCAGAGTAGTACTGATAATGAACACTTTAAAAGACAACAGCTAACACAAAGGACATAGTAATGTGCCAGAAAGTGTTCTGAGGACTTGAGAAGTATTGATTCATTTAAACTCTTTCAGTGACGCTAACAGGTAGGTACAATTACATCCTTGTTTTATAGACCAGGAAATTGAAGCACAGAGAAATTAAGTAAATTGCCTAAGTCACACAGCTTGTTAGTGGCTGTGCTAGGGGAGGGGACGGGTGGGAGTTCAAATCCAATGACTCTGGGTCCAAAGCTCAGGCTCTTACTACTTATAGTAGTTTTACTAATTTATATCAATGCAATTCAAACTTCATTTTAATTCATGCATGGGCTAGGTTGTATGCTTATAAAATTTAAATTAATAGGAAAATTAAAGATCTCAGGAGTAAAATCTAAAATACAAGTAAAAACAGGTCAAGGTCTTTAGAAATAATCATTTATACTATTTCCCACTTCTTAAAATTCTCTTGGCTTGGCTTCTCTGACACCACTGCCCCGGCTCTTAGCATTTCTACTGAAGACCCCTTTCCTCTGCTATAACAGTACCTACCTGGTAGGGTTGTTGAGAGGATTAGATGAATTAAAAAAGTAAAGCCCTTAAAACAGTTCCTGGCACATTACTGGGAATTAATGCTATTCAACTCATTCCCTTCAGATCCAGATCTTTATATCCAAATGACTACCGAAAAGCTCCAACCAACAGGAAGTTCAAATTCAACCACCCCAAACTGAACAAACCTCCCATCTTCCCCGAGATTCACTCTTTTCCTGTCTTGACAAATACGTCTTACATAACCAGTCACCTACGCTACCAGTCATTTCCAACAGGTTATCAAATACTGTTAATTCTACCTCTTACATGCCTTGGCTTGTTGTGGGCGTCTGTCCTCTTACATCCCAGAGTTTCCTGTGCACCCTCTCCTCAGAGCATTTCCCACACCGTACCACACTATGGACTGATTCCCTCCCCTCCACACTGGGAGCAACCTGCGAGCAGAGACCTTCTAATCTTTCTATTCCAGTATGTAGCATGATTTCTGGTACAAAGCAGGTTCAATAAATGTCAGCTGAATGTACTGATTCACTAATAGTTACTATCTACTTATAAATAATTTAATCCTATTTTACAAAATGCCTCCCTACCAACTGTCAAAGCTCTGGGCTATTCTTTTTTTTTTTTTTTTTTTTTAATTTTTTTTTTTGGGCTATTCTTGACTCTCAATTTATACCTTAGTATTTGCTGGCCCAAAGGATCATTTGCTTTTATGGTTCAATAACCACTGGCATAGTGACTTCTTTACTCTCTCTCTACCTACTATAGATCTCGACTTGCCTTGAGAATTCCCAGTTGATGTATAAAAACACTTGACACTCTACAAGGCAAAACATATCACAAAATGACCCTTTCCTGGGTTCCCACCTGTATTTTGTTTTAAACACTGTTATGTCCCTTTGTTTCAGTTACTGGTGTTCTGTGCACCGGGAATAACCATGCTGCCTTTGGAAGGCTCTTCCTTTTGGGGGATGCTGTTCTCAAGGACCAGACTGAACGGGGCCTCTCAGAGCTAAGCAAGACACTGCGTACTCTTTCCAAACAATCGCTTCGTGTTCAGAGAAATAAGATTAGTTCGTAACTTAGCACTGTGAATTTTGAATTCTAATAAATAAGAATGTTAGTGTTTTTATATTTTTTTTCATACCACCTAGAATATATTTGCTAATATTATATCTATACTTAAGCTGTAACTTAGCTTAAAAAATAATTCACATTAATCTGAAAAGGTGAAAAACTTACTTCAGGAGGTTTTCTACCTAGCAGAATATAAGTAGCCATGACTTCATCATATTTCTGATTTATTAAGGCATCATTTATCTCATCTCGTACAAAACCCATGGTGATCATGATATCTAGAAATAAAAAACAAAATGCAAAATTTCTGAAAATGTATTTTATTAAACAAACCAACAAAAATGGGCAAGTTTGTCCACATTAGATATGAAAACTAAGTTCTAACATTTTAAAGTGTAACTTTAATATAAAAACTTCTGATCTACTAATATACAGATTCTATGTAGTTAGACTGTACATCCCCAGTTTTTCAGGCAGAAACTCTCTCATGAGTCAATATATTCCCAAGCCTACTCCATTTCTGCCTAGCACATTCTTGAGCTGAGTTCCTTTGTCCAGATAGATATAGCATCTGTCTGTGACATACACAGAGTATCTTTCTCTTGCAACACATACTCAGGCACTCATGGAGCGGTTTCTCTCAACACTTGACAAATTTGGTTTCTGAACTGTAGGCAGGTTGATTCTTTGGAAGGCTTGAATTCCACAGTTCTGATCAGATTTCTAACTCCCTCAAATGCTCCTCCTTTGCTGTTCTGCCCTCAAGCAAGACAGGAGCATAGCCGAGATGACTCAGCTCTGAGTTTCTGATGGCTTTGAGAAGGAAGAGGGAGTAGGCTGGAAGCGGCACTCACTGACTGGGTGTGGAGGATGGACCCTGCTGAATTAGTGGGAAACCAAGAGGGGACCAAAGTGCTCCTCCCGCTAACTCACTGCCTCTATATTTTTGGTTAAAATACGTGCTATATTTTGCTGATATTTATCAGTCTGAACAGTGCTGATTCTTAAATCAGTCATTCCTCTTGTTAGGAACTATTGAAAGAAAAGGATGAGGCTTATTTACATTGTTTCCATTTTTATATCACTGTTGCCAACAATTGCTTTAGATTACAATACATGAGAACAAAATAAGAAACTTGAATTTTGCAATGTTTAGTGTGTATCTGCAGAAAGAAAAGATGATAATGTAAGCATTTTTCAAATAAAAACTCCTTCCAATTTACATTTTAAACACAATTTTGGTAGACTAAAGGACTCTGACTTATAGCCTAGGGACAGCACCTCTCACAATACTTAAATGCTTACCTATTCTTTTTGTGTCATTGAAATCTGGTTCAGGCTCAGCATATGGCTTTAGTTCTTCTTCTTCATGACCAACATTCATCCACCGATCTTTCATTATTTGCTAGGAAATAAACTCTACATTATGTTTGGCCAATCAGGACATTCAACCACTTATATTAGCTCTTTTTTCAGTATGTGTGAAATTTGCTAGTTTAATTAACAAGAATCATGTGACATTTTCAAACTAAAGTTACTGTTTCTAGTTTAATTAGCAGGCCAACAGAAGGTATAGGCCTGAGACATACTTGTATTAATACATCTTATGACAACTATATCCATCATCCTGCACACTCACCAAATGAACTGACTCAAAATACACTGCCTGCTGCCTATATTCCTCTAAAAGGAGTATTTTCTCATTTGAAAATTTTAACACAAAAACCTACTGATTTTAACTTCTGTATCGTATTTTTACAGTTAAGAATGATGAAGATATTTTTCTCTTGGTCTTCTACCAAATATATACCGCGCTGATTTTAAAATCATCTGCTATATTTTAGAATTCTCACTAAAACATTAGGAAAGAAGAGATCATAGGAAATGGAAATCAGGGTTAGTCAATGATGATAGCTTAGAGAATATGGGAAGAGAGGACAGTTAAGATTTAAGTCTAGAACTAGGAATTATTAAGAATCAGTGTGAAAACAGGCACTGGTGTGCATTACCAGAGTCAAATTTAAGCCAACACTGAAACAACTGTCAACCCTGGGCTATTAAAAGGCAACCTGGGAGAGGCAGTCTATGGAACAAGGAAACTATTGGCAAACCATACATCACATAAGGGGTTAATATCCAGAACATATAAACAACTCCTATAACTCCATAACAACAAAAAATTGCTCAAAATAAAAAATGGGCAAAGGACCTGTATAGGTATATCTCCAAAGCATATATTCAAGTAGCCAATAAGCATGTGATAAGAGGCTCAACATTACTGATCATCAGGGAAATCAAAATCACAGTGAGGTATCACCTCATATTTGTTAGGATGACAACTGTCAAAAAAAAAAAAAACAGAAAATAACGAGTGTTGGTGAGAATATGAAGACACTGAAACCCTTGTGCACTGTTGGTATGACTGTAAAATGGTATTGTTACTATAGTAAACAGTATGGAGGCTCCTTAATATACTAAAAATGGAACAACTATCTGATCCAGCAATCCCATTTCTAGGTATATATCCAAAATAACTGAAAACAGGATCTTGAAGAGATATTTCATACCCATATTCACTGCAACATTATTCACAATAGCCAAGATGTAGAAATAATCTAAACATCTGATGGATAAAGAAAATGTGATATGCACATACAGTGAAGTGTTAGCCTTAGAAAAGAAGGGAATTCTGCCATATGCTATAATGTGGATGAACTCTGAGGAGACTGTTAAGAAAAAATAGCCAATCACAGGAAAGCAAACACTGCATGATTCTACTTATATAAAGGATCTACTTATAAGATCCTTTAAATAAAGGATCTACTTATATAAAGGATTGTTTTAAACAAAACTCATAGTAACAGGAAGTAGAATGTTGTTTGCCTGCGTTAGGAGGAAGGAGCAACAGGGAGCTACTGTTCAATGGCCAATACACTGCACTAGACCAGGTGAACAAACTAATCCATTTCAGATTTCATTTGAGATACCTCAACACAAGAAACAAGAGGACAAACAAGACTCCAAAACTGAACAAAGTTTACTTTAGCCATCACTGCCAGTGAACAGAGATGACTACTTGATGAGAAACTCTAGCAAAATAATGGACACAGATGAATTATGAAGAATTAAACAAATTAACAATAGAAATAAAAACCCTACACATAGGTCCACACATTAAAAGACTACAGACTTTAGATTGGCCAGATGACAATACTTTTTCTTAAATTGTTTTAGCCTTTGTAAAGTATACCCCATATGCATCTGAATTTGTACTCAGAAATTTTCATTTCAAAAATGGTTATTATTGTTGTTTTTTGCTTTACTACCACTTGTACTAGGCAAACACAAGCAAAATTTTTAAGATTATCTTAGCAGCAGCTGAAAAAGATGTTAAAAGTAGAAAAATACTTCTTGAGGACTAAAAATGACAGAGAAAAAGCAGTAAGGAAGGGCTTTGCTTTAGGCTCAAACTGTTATTATTTTAAACATTTTGGTTAAGGACTGGAAAAATTAAAGAAAATATACAAAGATGAGACAGCAGAAGAGTTTTTCGGCTTCTTTCTAAGAAAAAAAAAATTCAGACATACCAATATTCTAATAGGGGGAAAAAAACAGTGCACAGCATGAAACACAAATCCTTTTAAAATCACGTGTGATCCTGTCTCTCCCATTATGATCCCAATTAGGAAGAGCTGAAAGCATTCATATACACAGCCTAAGAAAGGTATATAACTATTCAGTTCTAGAAACAACCAAAGGTCAAGCAAGGATAATATGAAATCAGTTTCATTAATTTTTTTCTCATGGAGGATTAAGGCACATAACTTATAAGGCCCTGAGAAATACATAGTCATATCTAAGAAGCAACAGGAAGGTGTGTAAGTTAAATAAGAAGTTTAATAAGACAATAAGCAGATTACTTGAATCAAGATTCTTTAAATCAAATTTTAATATTAGCAAATTATATAGTCAGGAAAGACTAGAGTTTACTCAGTAATTCATGATACTCAAATAACACTGAAAAAAAAATCAAGTTCCATTAAAAAAAAATGGGACTTGGGAAATATTTCATATCAAAATGTACAAAGTTGATATAAGTCTACAAAGCTGATTAACCAGACTCTTTTAGTCAAGCAGCTAAAGGGACACAGAGAGCTTAGACGCGAATAAGCACCCTTAACCTATTCATTAAAAACACTGAGCGTTATCTCTAATGAAAGAAACACAAATTAAGGCGATTATGACCGCATTACTACCACAAAGACATCAATTACTAGAAATTATTCTATCCAATACAGAAAGAAGCTGTGGAGAACAGATACCCTCAAGTGCTTTAGGTCACATACAATCCTTTGGCAATGATACAAAGGACCTGGCAGACTGCTTTACCTTCCGACTCAGTAACTATGGGCTTGGAGTGTCTATCTAAGCATAGATCCCAAAGGAAAAAAGTTTATCACATTAATTCTAGCAAAAACAATGAAAACAGTTAAAATATGCAACAAGCAAGAAAACAGTTAAACTTTGATACATAAAGGGAAGGAGGTCATTCTCATGATAAAGCAAAGAGTACAAACTATAAATGTTTAAGTTAAAAATAAAAAAGAATGCAATATGACATGAAAACATTACTGTATAAAAATTTGTTTACCTACTGTAGACTGGTGTTTTGAAAATGGCTGTTTTTAAAAGTTCATAGATTTTAAATCGCAAAGTTGACAATGAAGTTCATATGAAAATAAAAGTGAAGACTAATACAATTTTTAACATCCTTGTTATTTCTAAGGGAGTTTCTTAAGATTTTGTATAAGAAATCTTTTATTTAAGTTGGTATCAGGTTTCTCTGGAAAGTCAGCTCTGGGAATTATGAAGCAGAACAGCCTTTGTATAGTGATATTTGCAATATTATGGTAGCATTTCCAATGTAGACTCCTGGTTCCATGGCTGGAAAACAGTTTTGATAACCTGAAACAGGAGGTTCCAGACTATACTCAAATACATCAAGTTGAACTTCTGATGAGCAAATGTTTTCATAATAATAATTTAATTCTACTCAGAGAATTCTAATACTTTAATCCTTCACATTTTAATGTTAAGGATAAAAGAGTTAAATATTTGACTATTATTGCAAATGAATCATCGTTAAGACATCAAGTACATCTTATCAACTGTACATAGAGATTTTAACATCTATTCCCCTTAAATAAATTTTGCTGGTCTTTTTGCTCTGCTGATTAGCTGAACTGATGCCTCAACTCTGGAGATTTTTTTATTTAGTGACATGCATATAAACTTGACTCCAGTGATAAAAACGGGTCACAGAGCAGGATTAAGAGAAGTTTTTGTCCCTATAAAATTTTAGAACTGATGAGTGTCCACAATTTTAACTATTTCACTTAATTTTGTATTATAATGTTTGAAAGTAAGTTTAGAAGAGCAGTAATATGAAAAGTGGGCTTTTTTACAGCATTGATTTATCTATTAAAACATTATTAACATGTCATTTGACCCCCAAAGGAAAAAAAAAACAGAAAAAAATTATAGGAACTGATCACATTTAAATAATTCAGTAAAAAACATCTGATGATTGATTCACTGATATAAAGCATTTAACTTCCCAGTGGAAGTCACCATCCCTTAACTTCCATCCAGACATACTGCATCTTTCAGTGAACAGTACTGTGGTAATAAAGTCACAAAGCCCAAACTAACCTGAGAGCTCTGTACACAGGGATGCTCACTATAAGGCTGCCTCCTAACCAGCATGGAGTCCGTGCCAGAAAGCCCCATTGCTACACTAAAAAAGTACAGTTTACATGAGGTTAATTCTCTGAATTTCCTACCCTATCTACTAAGGCAAATAAATGAAGACAAAAAAGTACTAGAGAACAACACACACTGAATCTCTGAAATTAATTTAGTACAGGTGAAAATATTCTTAAAAACAGATGGGCAAAATACTTAATAAGTTGTTCAGATTACAGCACCAGAAGGAAAAGATGTTATACCTTTTTGGTTACATGAGCCTCTGACATCAGTGGGTGCAATATACTTAATACTTTTATACTAGCATCTATTATTATAAATATCTCACATATGTGGAATGTATATAGGCAACAAAACAGTGTGGTAAGAAATGAAATACTTGTTTTCCAACATGTTCTAGTTATTAAATATATGAAATTTTTTGTACTGACGTTGAGAGGGTTCTACGGAATTTTTTACTATCAGATACAGTCGTGGAGTATTCACTGGATTCAAATTTCACTATCTTCTTTCATCCTTGAAATATTTGTACTTCGTAAATACAAGGTTTCTATATTGGACCAAGCAATTTCTGACAGAGGCTAGGTTTTCCTTCTTCAACTAAGTCAATCTTATCCCTATTTTGATGTTGTTTGAATACTTCATTGCAGGATGAAGAAGAAATAAGAGTCTCTAGAGAAACCCACTGCACAACTTTTGAGTAGTGAAAGCATCATGTGACCTTCTCTAGTTTGAACAAAAGACAAATGAGATGATCTGGCAATTTTCCTAAAAAAACACGGGTCAGTTTCTCAAATATTTTAATTGTCAAATTTTAAACATAGGGTGGAAAAAATTACTTACCTCTAAGCTGCCTCTCTTAATTGGATTCAGCACTAATAATTTCTTCAAAAGGTTTTCACAGTCTGTGGACATGTAGAAGGGAATACGATACTTCCCTCGTAAGACCCGCTCCCGCAGTTCCTTAGAAAGCAAAAGAAAGCATTTATTGCTGGCTGATGAAATCATCGTGATTGGGGATAGAACATTAATAGCGAATTTAGCCAATACCTTTAAATTTTGGCCATCAAAAGGCAAGGAGCCACTGACTAACGTGTAGAGAATGACGCCGAGGCTCCACACGTCTACTTCAGGCCCGTCATACTTCTTCCCTTGGAAAAGCTCAGGAGCGGCATAAGGTGGGCTTCCACAAAAAGTGTCCAACTTGTTCCCGACTGTAAATTCATTACTAAAACCAAAGTCAGCAATTTTAATATTCATATCAGCATCAAGGAGAAGGTTTTCAGCCTAAGAAGAAAATAATAAAAAGGACAATGTAAAGAGCCTACACAAAATAAAATGTTCATTATAATTGTTCAGATCTTAAACATGTATTCTTGTCTCTCTTTTTAAGGTTATGTGAATTTTTTATTACTTAAAAACTTTTTCCAAGCTTCACTGAGGTATGACTGACAAAAATTGAATATATTTAGGCTTTATAGCATTACTCTTTAAAAGGGTATACAAAGTGATAATTTAATAAACCTATACATTGTGAAATGATGACCATAATCTAGTTAATTAACACATCTATTACCACACAGTTACTTTTTCTTTTTTAAAGTTTGTTATTAATTCTCACTGGAGTTTAGTTGCTTTACAGTTCTGTGTCAGCGTTGCTGTAGAGCAAAGTGACTCGTTTACACGCATACACCTGTCTGCCCTTTTCCGGATTTCCACCCCAGTCAGGCCCCACAGAGCACTCAGGAGGCGTCTCTGCGCGGCGCGGGAGGCTCTCTTTAGTCACCTATTCTACGCGCAGTAGCGTATATACGTCGGTCTCAGTCTCCCATTTCTTGTCTTTCGTTTTTAAATATAACGTCCAACTGAGAAGCCGAGCAGAGTACTCCAACGTCTGATTGTTCAGAATTACATCTATACGACTGAATTTTAACACTATCACTTCATGGCAAACAGACGGTGTATAAAAATGGAAACCACGACAGACTTTATTTTCTTGGACTGCAAAATCACTGCAGACGGTGACTGCAGCCATGAAAGTAAAAGATGCCTGGAAGGAAAGCTATGACAAACCCAGAGTGAGTATTAAAAAGCAAAGACATCACTTTGCCAACAAAGGTCCACAGAGTCAAAGCTATGGCTTTTCCAGTAATCATGGACAGATGTGAGAGTTGGACCAGAGAGAAGGCTGAGTGCTGAAGAACTGATGCTTTCAAACTTTGGTGCTGGAGAAGACTCTTCAAAGTCCCTTCTACTGTAAGGAGGTCAAACCAGTCAATTCTAAAGGAAATCAACCCTGAATATTCACTGGAAGGACTGATGCTAAAGCTGAAACTCCAATACTTGGGCCACCTGACACAAAGAACTGATTCATTGGAAAAGACCCTGATGGTGGGAAAGACTGAAAACAGGAGGAGAAGGGGACGACAGAGGATGAGATGGTTGAATAGCATCGCTGACTCGATGGTCATGAGTTTGAGTAAGCTCCAGGAGTTGCTAATGGACAGGAAGCCTGGCGTGCTGCAGTCCATGGGGTCGCAAAGAGTCAGACACGACTGAACAACTGAACAACCAGGACAAAGACTGAATTTTAACACTATACAGGAAGGTTTCATTTATATGCATATATGTAACTCTTTGGGCTTCCCAGGTAGTGCTAGTTGTAAAGAACCCACTTGCCAAGGCAGGAGATGTAAGAGATGCAGGTTCAATCCCTGGGTTGGGAAGATCCCCTGGAGGAAGGCATGGCAACCCACTCCAGTATCCTTGCCTGGAGAATCCCATGGACAGAGAAGCCGGGCAGGCTACAGTCCATAGGGTTGCAAAGAGTTGGATACAACTGAAGCAACTCAGTATGCACATGTGTGTAACTGTTTAAGAAAGGTTATTTAAAAACTGTTTTCTCCCAGAGATCATTTTAAGCCTAATTTTCTTCCTTATGGTAAGAAACATCCTGGAATTATACCTTAATATGACCTATTCTAAAGAACATAAGTCAACAAAACACTAATATGCTATGGGGTTAAACCAACCAATTTACCCAAATATGCTCTGTTTGAATAGAGTATCACTGGTTAGAGCAAGTCAGGGGTTCCATGACTAATGAATTCATTCCTTGTCCTCTCTTGCAAAATGCATCCTCAACAAAGTTCTATCCTTCCAGTAAAGGAAAGCAATACAACATTAGCCTCCATTAGGTCTTACCTGTTTTAAGCCTCTTTTTAATTTTCTAAAACTAGATTCTTTTACTGGAGGTTTATTATGATAGAAAGAAGAGATTTCTCCCTATGTTTTGAAAAACAGGTTTTCTAAAATATTCCTGAATCAAAACCATTTAATGAAAAACATTTAAATGTACCTTTTATACATGCAAATAATTTAATAAAGGACTTGCTTTTGTACACATTTTGTTTCATTCTATGCTAAACTGACAGACTAACAAAGTTATCACTTAGTTTGTAGATGTGTTTTATCAGGTTACAAAATGGAGTAAAACTTGACTAAAACAAATCCAGAGTTCTCTACACCACTTAAGGGTCTAACAGTCAGCAGAGCTCAGCAGTCAGCCCATCATATATCTTCCTTCCCTTACCTCCTTCTTTTCTTAAGAAATACTAGTTTGGGATATTTGTTTTCATCCTGTTTCAGAAAATAAAGATACAGATAATTCCAAAAATATGCAAAAAATGTGGTATATTTTAACAGCACACAGATTTGGAAGATTTATATTAGATCAAAACTTTATGGACTGTGTCACAAAACCAGGTTGCTTTGATGTTCTGATGTAAGGGTCTGGTGATTGTAAATTTCTGTGGCATTCTGGGAGCAAGCTAGACTTAGCTCAGTCTCTCTAAAGATGTCTGGATAGACAGCAAAGTACCCAAGGCTGCCCCAGAAGAGGAGAGCTGAAGAGGGTTTTGAGGTTTCCTTCCAAGTGCACACAGGAAACTCCCTCCACAGGACTGGAGAATCACAAGGTGATGAATTTTTTTTTTTTTGGCAGATATATTCCATTTAAGAAATGAGACAACAAACTAGGAATCAAACACACAGGCAGGGAAATAAATAGCTCTCCTCTTTCTCTTTCTTTGCAGCAGTGATTTCCCTTTAAAAGGCTGAGGGAGGAAACTGAGAAATAGAAATATCTGAAGCAGGAGAAACTCTATAACCTCAGAAAAATGGAGCAAAATACAGTGCTAGACTTCAAACAACTATTTAGGACAGTATATTCAAATATAACACAAATTACTGTGAGTAACTGACATAGGCAATGGGAAAAGAAGTTTAAAAAAAAAAAGACTCCGAGATAAGGAACATGCAAATTAAATTTGGAAAAAAAGAGAAAAGGGGGGAAAAAACTTTTTTAGACGAGGAACTTTTTACTTTTATTTTTAAAAAAATCAATTTGGCCTCAACCATTTCTTTCTTTTTTTAAAATTATTTTTAATAAAAAAACATAATTTAAGAGAAGTATCAATAACCTCAGATATGCAGATGACACCACCCTTATGGCAGAAAGCGAAGAAGAGCTAAAGAGCCTCTTGATGAAAGTAAAAGAGGAGAGTGAAAAAGTTGGCTTAAAGCTCAACATTCAGAAAACTAAGACCATGGCATCTGGTCCCATCACTTCATGGCAAATAGATAGGGAAAAAGTGGAAATAGTGGCTGACTTTATTTTTCTGGGCTCCAAAATCACTGCAGATATTGACTGCAGCCATGAAATTAAAAGATGCTTACTCCTTGGAAGGAAACTTATGACCAACCTAGACAGCATATTAAAAAGCAGAGACATTACTTTGCCAACAAAGGTCCATCTAGTCAAGGCTATGGTTTTTCCAGTGGTCACATATGGATGTAAGTTGGACTATAAAGAAAGCTGAGTGCCGAAGAATTGATGCTTTTGAACTGTGGTGCTGGAGAAGACTCTAGAGAGTCCCTTGGACTGCAAGGAGATCCAACCAGTCCACCCTAAAGATCAGTCCTGGGTGTTCACTGGAGGGACTGATGGCTGAAGTTGAAACTCCAATACTTTGGCCACCTGATGTGAAAAGCTGACTCATTTGAAAAGACCCTGATGCTGGGAAAGATTGAGGGCAGGAGAAGGGGATGACAGAGGATGAGATGGTTGGATGACATCACCGACTCAGTGGACATGGGTTTGGGTGGACTCCTGGAGCTGGTGATGGACAGGGAGGCCTGGTGTGCTGCAGTTCCTGAGGTCGCAGAGAGTCGGACACGACTGAGTGACTGAACTGAACATGATAATTTGATATACATACACAAAGTGAAATGATTACTAAAGTTAATTAACATATTTCCTCACAGTTACCTTTTTTTGGGGTATTAATGATGGGAACACCTGAAATCTACTCTCTAAGCAAACTTCCAGTACTTAATACAGTATTACTAACTTTCGGGGGGTGGGGTCATACTGCACAGCATGTGAGATCTTAGTTCCCTGACTAGGGATCCAACCTGTGCCCCTTGCATTGGAACCTTGGAGTTTTAACCACTGGACCACCAGGGAAGTTACCAATTATTAACTTTTTGGATTATATATCAAAAGCTCAGGCAACCAAAGCAAACATAAACAAGTGAGACTATATCAAACTAAGAAGCTTCTGCACAGCAAAGGAAACCATCAACAAAATGAAAAGAAAACATACAGAATAAGAGAAAATATTTGCAAACCACATATTTGAAAGGGGTTAATATTTAAAATATGTAAGAGACTCATGTGACTCAATAACTAGAAAACCAAACAACCAGATTAAAAAATTGGCAAAACATCTACATAGACATTTTACCAAAGAAGACATACAGTCAACAGGTATATGAAGTTGCTCAACATCACTAATCATCAGAAAAATGCAAATCAAAACCACAATGAGGTATTATCTCACAACTGGATATAGCTATATGAAAAAAATAAAAGATAAGTGTCACCAATAATGTGAGGAGCTAGAACACTGTGTTCTGTTGGGAAGGCTGTAAATCGGCATAGCAATTCTATGAAACAGTATAGAGGTTCTTCGAAAGCTGAAACTAGCACTACCACATGACCCAGCCATCTGTCTTCTCGGTCTACCTAAAGAAAATGAAATCAGTTCCTCCAAGAGGTACCTGCCCTCCCATGTTCATTGCACCATCATTTCTTGACTATCACACATACCTTAGTCTAAAGTATGCCAGTTTATACTAATCACATGCATTTGATATTCATAGTAGTAACAGTGTTAGTCGCTCAGTCGTGTCTGACTCTTTTGAGACCGCATGCACTGTAGTCTGCCAAGGTCCTCTGTCCATGTAATTCTGGACAAGAATACTAGAGCAGGTAGTCATTGCCTTCTCCAGTGAATCTTCCCAAATCAGGGATCAAACCCAGGCCCTCCTGCATTGCAGGCGTATTATTTACCAACTAAGTCACCAGGGATTCATAAAAACATTTAAAATTTTCCTAATATTTCTCTGAATTTCAATGTAAGGATGAGCACTGGCTCTTACATCAGACAAAGCTGGATTTGTACCCTGACCTTACTTCTGATGGAATGGGGCCTCAGGCATTTTTAATTAGGGACAAAGTTTCACATTTATGTATTAAGAGAAGCTAATTAACAGAATCAAATCCTCTGCTAGAAAACCTCTCATCCACATTATCTTCATTTGCTCAGTGAAAATACTGCCTTTTAAGAAAATAGTCCTATGATTTATGTCAGAGTATTTTGCCTCAGTTCTCTTCTAGGAGTTTTATGGTGTCATGCCTTGTATTTAGATCTTCAAACCATTTGGAGTTTGTTTTTGTATATAGTGTGAGAGAGTGGTCTAATTTCATTGACTTAAATGTAGCTGTCAAGCTTTCCCAACACCACTTGATGAAGAGACTGTCTTTTCTCCACTGTATACTCTTGCCTCCTTTGTCTTTGACATAGATTAATTGGTTATAGGCTGGGCTCTTGATTCTGTTCCACTGATCTATGTGTCTGCTTTTATGCCAATACTAAGCTGTTTTGATTACTGTAACTTTGTGGTTATCATCTGAAGTCTGGGAGGGCTGTGTCTCCAGCTTTGTTCTTTAGTCTCAAGATTGCTTTGGCAATTCTAGGTCTTCTGTGGTACCATATAAATTTGAGGATTATTTGTTCTAGTTCTGTGAAAACTGTCATGGAAGTTTTCCTAGAAATTACGTTACATTTGTAGATTGCTTTGAGGAGTGTGGCATTTTACCAATATTAATTCTTCCAATCCAAGATATGGGGTATCTTTCCATTTCTTTGGATCATCTTCAATTTCCTTTATCAATATTTTACAGTTTTCAGTGTTGTAGATGCATATAGGTCTTTTACCTCCTTTAGTTAAGTTTATTCCCTCAGGCAAAAGATATAAAAGCAAAAATAAATAAAAGAGACCTTATCAAACTTCAAAGCTTTTGCACAGCAAAGGAAACCATGAAGAAAACGAAAAGAGAATCAAGGAATGGGAGAAACTATTTGCAAATTTTTTAACTTTTTATTAACAAGGGGTTAACACTCAAAATATATCAACAGCTCATACAACTCAATAATACAAAAAACCAACAGGTCAATCAAAAAATGGGCAGACAACCTAAACAGTCACTTCTCCAAAGACATACACGATGGCCAACAAGCACATGAAAAGATGCTCAACAATGCTAATTATTAGAAAAATGTATATAAATATATAGCAAAAGCACAATGAGGTTACTACTTCACTATGGGCAGAATGGCTATTATCAAAAAGTCTACAATTAATAAATGCTTAAAAGGGTGTGAAGAAAAGAGAACCCTCCTACACTGTTGGTGGGAATGTAAATTGGTGCACCGGCTATGGAGAAGAGTAAGGAGGTTCCTTAAAAAACTAAAAAATAGAGCTACCACATTACCCAGCAATCCCACTCTTGGGCATATATCCAGAAAACACAAGAACTCAATTTGAAAAGATACACGCACACCAATGTTCATAACAGCACTATTTACAACAGCCAAGACACAGAAACAATTCATGTGCCCATCAACAGATAACTGGCTTAAGAAGATGCAGGGTGTCTGTGTGTGTACATGCACAATGGAATATTACTTCACCATAAAAAGGATCAAAATAATGCCATTTGCAGCAATATGGATGGACTAGAGAATATCATACTAACTGAAGGAAGTCAGACAAAGAAACCCAAATATTATATAATATCATTTATATGTGGAATCTAAAAATAATACAAATGAATCTATATACAAAATAGAAACAGACCCATAGACACAGAAAACAAACAAATGGTTACCAAAGGGAAGAGGAAGAGGGGAGGGATAAATTAGGAGTATGGGATTACCACGTACAAAGTACCATAGATAAAACAGATAAGCAAAAAGGATTTCCTGTATAGCACAGGTAACTACATTCGATGTCTTGTAATAACCTATAATGGGAAAGAACCTGAAAAAAAAAATATGTATAATATATAACTGAATCACTGTATACCTCAAACATGATACTGTAAACCAACTATACTTCAACTTTAAAAAAAGAAAGAAAATACTGCCTTTTATTAAAAAGCTGCTGTAAAAATTAAATAAAAACTAATTTTCTTCTATAATGTCTGGCACAATCATGCAATCAAAAAGATAGCTCTGACAGTATCAAATATCTGTTAATAATAAGAAATTTTTGTTATAAAACCAGTTGCTTACCTTAAGATCACGGTGAACAATGCACTTTTGATGACAATATTGTACAGCAGATACAATCTGAAATAAATATTTGGATAAAAGATTCAAAATTATTATAGTAAAAGCATCCATTTTTCCCAATTATTATTCCAATTAGAGAACTTACTAGCTTGGATTTCAAAGTTACATTTAGTAATTTCACTACTCCTTTAGTTCAGAAAACCATATGTACTAAAGTGATAAAATTTTCACTTTTAAATTCAGACAATGTGGAAAAGTAGTGTTCTCTTGCTAAAATATACTAAATATTTATCAGAGTGCCTGAAGATTTTTCCTATAGGTTGTTATATTTCTCTGTTTACACAATCAAATGTATACTTCATAGTTTTGGGTCAAATGATTTACTCCACTGTTGGAATAAGAATTTTGGCACACATGAATCAGCATTTCAAGATAGTTGGCTCAAGTTCAAAATGCAAAACTCTTATTTTAGGAATTACATTAAATGTGCTCAAGGCATGTTTCTCAGGGAGGTCAACTGACTTAAGAATTTATCAACAGGGCATTTAGCAATACTGTATTTTTGTCTGTTCATATATTACAAAGCAAAGGGAAAATTTTTGAGCCTTAAAAGGAAACCTAAGTTTCAAAACAAAAGGGATAAAAATGAAATTTAATTTTTAACCTGTCACTAATTCAGCTGGGCAAAGTATTCTACCCTTGTAACCAGATTCTGTATGCAGTCTTAATTTCTATTACCTAGGGCTCTTTGGGGATAACTGCTAACCAGGAAAGAACCCAATGGCTTAAGGGCCAAAGATACAAGTGAGAAATAGGTTATAAGCAATTCTATGATAGTTATATACTTTTATTACATAAAATACAGAAATGGAAACTATCTGATAGCAATCAGGTAAGAGTTACTTTATACATATATGTATGGTCATTTTAGCGCAGCAGAACATTCAGGTCTGTGGAGTCAGTTAAATGTAAACACGGTCTGAATGTTGAGTATTGGTTAGGCATTTACAAATGGGAACAGAAATGAGATTTTTAAAGTCTAAGGGTGATGTGAAGTATGACCACGCTAATAGGATATTGGTTAGGAAAAAAAAACAAACTTTGAAGTAGTACAAGTGAAGCTGATATTTCAGTATTATAAAATTATTCTAACGCATATTAAAATGGTTCAAAGACAGAGAAGACATGAATTCAAAACAAAATCAACATACAATGAGTAAGATGTAATTCTATTAAACTCAGTTTGATCCAACAGTTTATTGAGTACCTGCTATGTGCAAGAAAATGTGCTAGTTGCAAGGGGAACACAAAAATGAACACTATATGTGCACCCTGCCCTTAAGGAGTTTACAGTCTGATTAGGAGGAAAAAATATGTATATGAGTAACTATATATATAACAAGGCAGAATCATAGAAGCAGAGGTACAAAGAAGCAAGGGAATCATAAAAATAAAGAATAATTTCCAATTGATTGGTGATACTAACATTTGATCTAAGCCAACATGAAGGACAAATATTTTAAAATGTGGAGGCTTGGAGATGGGGATGTAGGGGGTAAGGGGGTGAAATGCCTACTGTGGAGGCAACACAATGTATCTGAAAAGTAGGTTGGAAGATGCTAATACTGGGAGTTAAACCTCGATAGACAAGTTGGTAAAAGTCTCTGAATTCCAAACTAAGCAGGTGCTACAGAACCATGAAATATTTTTGAGCAGAACAACTGTGAATGATCATAATCAATTTGAAGTGTGAGTCCCCCAAATACAGCAGAACCCTACAAGTAATATGCAGCATTCATTTTCTTAAGCAATATGCTTCAAATTGTAATATCCAATTTTCACCAAAATATGTTCATTAGTTAAGATATGCATTTATATGTAAATATTAATTCAACTTACTGACTATATCATATAGGCCATAGGACATTCATACTATAAGGCTATTTTTATATCACAGATGACAGAACTGTGCTGATAGCATTATGTTTTTCAAGTCACCTTCTCTTGATACAGCAAAGAAGGCATGCTACAGAGAATGATTTGGTTACCAAACATGAACTTCACCTTAGGATAGTTTCTATGAAAGTAGTTCTATAGGCACTTCTGGAATAACAATCTCCTGCGTCTTAAAGACTTAAGAAGGGAAAGATAATTTATAATACCACCACACTGATCTAGTAGGATACAATTTCTACAATGAAAGAAGCTCTGGCTTCTGACTCACTCACATTAAGAATCCCCATCCACAAATCCAAGTTTTACTGCATTAATCTATGGCCAGACCTTCCCATCTCAAAACCTTCTGTACCTCCACAAATGCAATGTACGAACTTCTTTATGATCCTTTTGTTACAGATCTCAAAAACATGACTGACAATCAGTCCCGCACTGACCCTAAAATAAGACATGTCAACGTTTTGCCATGAGGTGCAATTGTGGGGTTTGCTTTGCAATTATTTATAAGTGGGT
This sequence comes from Cervus elaphus, assembly GCF_910594005.1. Classification (NCBI taxonomy): domain Eukaryota; kingdom Metazoa; phylum Chordata; class Mammalia; order Artiodactyla; family Cervidae; genus Cervus; species Cervus elaphus. Next base: position 26,217,094 of record NC_057828.1, on the reverse strand, counting down.
CAGGAATTCCCAAGCTTCAAGTCGTAGCTTTGATATTGGGAAGGCTAAATCAACATTGTGATTTTCTTGTAGGCCTTCAACTCTTAAGGGAATGCAGAGGTACTGTAGGAGCAATCGCTGCTAAATTGGTCCTCAACTGTCGTAGTATTTTTGCTATACTTCATGGTAGAGTCAAGGACATACATGTATAGGTGTGTATACACCCTTACTAATATAGTATGTTCCCCCTCACTGTTAAACTCTTAAAAGTAATTGCACGAAATACAGAGCAAATAAAAATAAAATAAATATACATTAACTAGAGTTTTAATTAAACCTATAAAGAAAAATAAACTTGGCAAAAATAAATATAAAAACAAAAACAACTTTTTGACAAATAACTACAAAATTGTGTGTGTGTTTTCATTGTTTTTAAAAATGTGAGTTGGTTACCTATTTAATTTGGGGGGAACACATATAGATAGTAAAATATATTTAATATTTATAATAGAGAATTATTTTTTAAACTTCCATTGTTTTACATTTTAAATAGAATTCATTTCATATTCAACCTCTGATCTCATTTCAAAGTAATCCAGATTGCATTAAAAAAAAAAAGAGCCACTTAATAATTACTTGGATCTTTATGAAAATATCTGTGTCCCAGCCTCCTATCCTGCTTACACCTGTCAGTAAAGAGGAGTAAGCTCTTTAAAACAACAGGCTTTTTCACATTCTCTAATTCCATATAGTACCTAGTAAAATTTTCGACCAGTGTGTTTTTAATAATAAATAAATAAATAAAACCAACCAACTAAAAAGAAGAGTAAGCAGTGACAGTCCTTCAAATACCGATTTAGATTTCAATGGAAATATCTAATGTCAATTGGAATTTTCTTCCTAGTTGGCTACTAAAGCTAGAGTGACTGAGATGGAGAGAACAACGACATTTGAAGTGATGATTGTGGTTCTTTACTTAAGTAAACCTGGACTTGCAACCCAGCATAGAAAAGAATTTAACAGTATGTGGCTGATCGCTGTTCGCTTCTCAATGTTGCTTCCTCATTACCACCTGTCTTTAGATTCAGCTATTTTAAGTCAAATGCTTCTAAGATCCATTTCAAATATAATGAATGGCTGTATATATCTTTGGTCTAAAGCATTTTATATATTGTGTTCCAAAAAGTAATGATTCTGTCAGATATTAACAATAGATGTTTCCCAAAATAAACTCACTCCATGATCAATTCAGAGAGTGCTATGTCAAAGAAATAGTCAAAAAGGTATTTTCCTCCCGTCTTCTTCAGGACTTCTATAATTGTTTACATGTTAACATATATGCAAAAATCTCACAGTGGAACATTTCATATTAGTATGACCCAATCTTACTGATTACAGGATCACTTTAATTGCAGAATCACGCTTACAGAAGAGATACTGAACTATTTTTAAATGAATATTTTAAATTCACTAAGGCAAAGTTTGGCATATAGTAAGTTATCTGTTGAAACTTTACTTCAGTAAATTTTATGAACAATTTACAATTTATTAATCTGACATTGCTACAGTAATTTTTAAAGTGTGCTAATTTTAATTACTTCATTCCTAAAAATTAGAAACAAAAGCTTAGATGAACTTAAATTGCTTTTTCTTACTTTATCATTTATGTAACAAATCATAATCAAGTCCACCTGGAAATACCAATATCTTACCATATTCTTCACACTGGCAAGGTTCCTTCCCTACTCGACTAAATAAAATTGATCATAGTCTTTAAACCTACAAAAATAGGAGTTCCAAAAGCAAGATATCTTTAATTACTTAAAAAAATACAAAAACCTTTTTAAACAGTACACAGTTATGTTGTACACATAAAGCTAATAATACTAAATAATAATTCCTGGATAAATGTTTAAGTATTTATTTTCTATCTCACTCTAGGTCTCTACTTCCAAGACTATCAAAGAGTTATTAATAAGAGTCTCAACTATAAACATTTTACTATTTATGATGATCTGAAAATAACCAATTATAACTACTTTACAAATTTCTTTTTCAGTTTTCCATCTTAAAAAAGAAAGTATGAATTTTTCTTTTTAAAGTACCATGTACTCTGAATTCTGGTTTGTGATACTGTCCATTGTACATCACTAAAAATATCAGCAAATAAAAGTTGAAAACTACTTTCCATACCTGCCTAAATTTTGCACGGGCCTCTTTTTCTTTCATTCTTCCATGGGCAACTAAGTAATCAAATACTTCACCTGAATCAGAAAGGTAAAGCAGGCAGTAAAATATACACAGATTTTCAGTTAACAATATATGCAATGTCAAGTTTTTGCCTTGTTTTTAAAGAAGCTTTTGGCCCACACTTTTCTGATAGTTCTATATAAATTAAAACCTATTACATGATAGAAAAAAAGGGAAAAAGACATATAAAACCGAATATTGGTAGCAGCTTATGAATCAGCAAAACTCCTTTAATAAAAAAATCATAAAAACATTAAGAAAACTTTCTTTCTTCTTTCCAGTACTATGTGAAAATACAGTCAACTCTTTATTATCCATTCAAATAAAGGGAAGCCACAGCACGGGCAACCAAAAATTACATTTGGCTCTGTATTTGGGGCTTACATTTCAAATAAAATACCAAAAGCCATATTATGTTGGCTCACTCTCTTAAAGTCTACTGATCATATAATCTTGGTCAAATCCCATCTATCTCCATCCACAATGATTTCATTCTTATCCTTCATATTTTGATCACGTTCATTCTCATGATACTCATTTCACCTGCACTGGTACTTAACTCCTTACTATACAGAATGAAACCACCCTGTGTGCATCTCCTGTTACCCTAGAGGAGCTGCAACCTTCGTGAATGCTGCCATCACACCCATACTTTACCTGCATGACCATCCCCATGACAGGACACAAAGTGGATAGACAATACAAATTTGTTGAAATAATTTAAAGATACTAGAAACTAAAAATTTTCTAATAGATCCTTTACATGTAAGTTTTTTTCATTTTTCTCTAATTAATAATAATAAACCTAATGTTCAGTTACATTATGAAAGATAAAATACTTCAGTGTAAGGGATTAAAATTTTATATCCTTATAATTGGTACCATATAGACAAACATGTATACTAAAACTCACCAAGTGGCTTAAAGAGTTCTTATAAAGTACAGCAAAGTGGTTAAAAACTCAGGTTTTAGAATCAGACTAATTTTGGTATGAATCCTGATTTAGCCCTTAGTTGCTACGGAGAGATATTAGGAAGATTTCTTAACTATGTTAAGACCCCTTTTCTCCATATTGCCTATCTCACATGGCTGTTGTGAGGATTAATGAAATAATGCACGTGCTTAGCACAGTGACTGGCATATAGTAAGCACTCAATAAATTATATATTTGTATCTAGGTATACAGATATATTACATATACATATATGCAATATCAATCCTAGGACATAAGTAAAATGTTAAAAATCAAAATGCAATGATGTATGTATGTCAGATGAAACTAATACATCTACAATGTTAGCAGATTATATAAAGCATACTTAAATGATTAAATGGGATGATAAAAACAGAGAAATGAATAGATGCTCTAGCTGACCCATCATAGCAGTTAACTCTAGATATGCGAATTTAGGCTGGGAAAGATATAATATATACGGCAGGGGTTCAAGTACCTGGACTGCCCTTAAGTTCTGCCTGGAACGTTCATACCCCAGATGTTTACATGACCCAGTCCTTTACTGATTATATATTACTTGTTTATGATACGCTTCCCCAACTAGAATGTCATCTTTTTGATGGCAATGACCTTGTATCTGTTCATCCATGTGTTGCTCACACCTCGAATACCACCTAGTATGTAGTAAACATTTAATAAACAATGTTTGCATGAACAACAGGAGAAATAAACACACCATTGTGGATTAGCCCTGATGCCTACTTTTAATAGGTTCCCTTGAACAAAACATGGTTCATATAGGAGCTGCCTGCCCTTCTAATCACTGAAGATCTTTTGCCCCAGGAATGAACCAGAGTCAAGAGATGTACTCCTCAAAGAGGCCGTTTTTCATGCTAAGTTTCCAGTGTGCATGTCTGATTCAATCCTAAAATATCTATAAATTTTAGAGGAAACATATTGTTTTATTTACCAGAGTCACCTTGTCATTTATGGGTTTAAAAGGTAAAAGAAGAGGTCGATTCTAGATTTACTGCTACGGAACTGTGATGGTTTTGTTACAGGATCACTGACTGGCAAGACTCAAAGGAAACCTATCACCAGGAATCAGAATTAAGTAAGAGACCACCTGGTTCGGGATGAGCTAAAGTACACACCCCTCTAGCCTACCCTACACCCCACTGCCCCCCAGTGCTACTGAAGGAGAGCAGTGAGGCCCCCGGGTGCTGTCTATCACTCCAGCTCTTGCTCCCGTTCATCAGCACCAATAGAGCTGACTGTACTTACCATTAACTGCTAAAGCAGTACCTCATTAGCACTAACCCAGCCTTGCGGTGGGCCTTCATAAAAACAGAACAACGCCCAGAGATCTGTAGCTGTCCATGAGTTCTCATATTAAAGTCATGTCTAGCCCTTCTCTTGAGACTTTAGATCACTAAAAAAAGTTTAACTGAACTATAAACACACAGGATTCCCATACTGATGAACTGTTCATTTTCCTTTAAACTAAAGAAGAGTTAAGTGAAGAAAGAATTCATTATGTGGTATTTGAAGGTTCATTAATTTTATTATAGACTAACATTTTATGCAAGTTTGCATGACTATTAATATTTTTTAAAATCTAATGATAATAAAAAACATTAATGATTTAGGTTTTGGGGTTAAGTAAAAAACTTACATGAAGTATTTTTAGGGTTTTAAAAAAGTGATGCAAAAACCCAAATCTATTAAAATTCTAAAAAAAAAATTAAAATATTTAATATTTGTAGTAATTTTTTTAAAAAACCTAAGAGACAGTTTAAAAATACATAGCCTAGATGTTGTAGACTAAAATAAATCGTCTTTATTCAAGTTACAGAAAATCAGAACATCATAAAAATCTACATCCTTTTTTAGCTAAAAGGACTCAAAACTAGACTCAACACTGTTTTCCTATTGATTAGCAAAAAAAAGGTTAATTAGACAAGTTGGTTTAAATAATTTCCAATGCCCTCCTTCTTTAATTGCTTAAATTCTATGAGTCCTTAAAACCTTCAAGATCCTCTTTTACTTATTAAATTATTTAACTTCATAAATTTTAAACCTCTTTCTGAAAAAGTTAAGGCTTATGCCTAAAAGAATTGTGATTCTATGGCAATGTATCTCTCATTTGAGGAAAGTGCAGGAAATGAAAATGATTTTCTATATCAGTGTTTAAAAATAAATCCTATTTTTGATGCTAGACAGTCAAAATAAACATTGTATTCTACTAGAAGTGTATCTTACCATTTCCCTGTCAACTCAGTATTCTAATTTATGAAATATATACATCAATACTTGTTTAAATTGAAACATTTTATAGATTATCTTGAAGATGTATGTATAGTGAGAATCTGTAATACGTGATCAGTGAAACAAAAATGTGACCTAGAACAGGCTATAAACATTACTAAAAACATTCTGGGTTTGAGATTTCCTATTTATAGCCAAGAGAAAATAGTATTAGAAGATAATAATAATAATATAATATTAAGATGAGTGGTGAAACATTCATAGGTAACAATGCAAATTTAATTTTGAAAAACGTCCTTAAATAATTTTTAAATAAGCCAAAGTCCAATTTTTAAATGTAGGATCAACAGGTCTTGAAACCAAACACTGAATTTTCCTAAAGACACCATTGAAAGGCATTTTCATAAAATTCTACAGATTCATTAACAACAATAAAGACATAGATATTATAATGAGCTTTCAGGTATTAATAATTCTACATGTCTCATCAAAGATAACTTTTCATTCCCCTCATCCTTACCCCCACTCGCGTATTCCATGACTAAATAGAGAGTCTTCTCTGTTTCAATAACTTCAAACAATTTTACTGAAAAAAGAAATTAGAGATATAACTCTGTAATTGTGAGCATACTACATATGCTTTAAGAAAATTTAAGGTAACACTAAACCAAAGGAAAAGTTGAGCATTTACTAATAAAAATTACTACTTATAATTTAAAGTTTAAAACTTTTCCCAAGGATTATTACTACCATGGAAGATAACTATCACAAAATGATTTGGAACCAACTGTTGGCTCAAAAGAGAGTTAAGTTTCTAGGATTAAAAACCTTATCCCCTTACAAATTAGAATAAGGTAATAAAAAGGAAAATCTTAGAATAAGAAAATTTTAGTGAAAGCTTAAAAAGATACTATTATCATAATGATTCAATCAAAAATGTTAAATAATCTTTGGTACAGAAATAAAAAATTTTATAATTATGTGATATTTTAAGTTTCTGATTAAAATCTACTAAATTATCAGACTTATGTAGTTGAAATTATATAGCACAGGGAATTACATTTGTATCTCTAATATACAAGATTTTTTTAGTGCATAAGAAACACATTTCAAGAATAAACAGATTAAAAGGAGAATTGCTTTTTTACTTCTTATAATCCAATGACTTTGAGTAGTATGTAAATTAATTTACAAATAAATTTATCTGTAAATATGGGGGAAAATAGAACTTATGAAAATAAGTTCACTAAAATTGAAATAAAATCTTTATTTCCTTTAAAATTCAAACTAGTTATTTTGCCTATAGACTATGAACAAACCCAAGTCCATATTGCCAAAATATCTGGAATTATTTCTTATCAATACCTAATTGGCATGCAATCTCTATTTAGAGAGATTTAGTAAGGAGATACAAGAAACATCTGTATATAGCAACTCCAAGTCAAATGTATTATTTTAGTGAAGAGTAGAAGATAGCAAGGTAGTAGAAAAATACAATTTGTAGCCTTCAGTTAACTTCTTTATAATATTTTTACCCAAAGTAACACTTTCTGAGATTATCATTTAGGTTATCACTTTTCTTCTTTTTATATAGAACATCCTTAAAACTGTATCATTTCAAATAGCCTCAATAGTATTTAAGGAAAATATTTTATCATTAATTGTGAAATATAAATTTCATACCTATGTTAGGGTGATTCAATATCTTCATTATTCGTACTTCTCGAAACAACTGTGAAAGAAAACAGGAAACATTTCTGCTAAAAAAGAACACTCAAGCAGAGGACCAATCAAAACATCTGTTTGAAGAAATTTATCTTCTTATAAGACACTACAGGATTCTGGTCAAATAAGAGATTTATTTCACAATGCCAATTCTACTAAGACTTGGCTTCTAGGACAATGTTAATTAATTGAACTCAAATGGTTCTGTGTGTGTGTGTGAATATACCATATACAATAAAAAAACAATCAAATACTCACTACTAGGAATAAAAGAAAAATACTATGGAAATGAAACTAAACGTACATTCTTATGATTTTTATCCAAAAACAACATTCTCAGGAGGTGGGGGGCCTGACTCTTTAGTTATCTCTACTGGTTGATCACACTATAAGCAATTATGAATAAAGGTATATAAACCATTAAGCTTTTGTGTGGACATAAATTTTCAATTCACTTGGGTAAATATCAAAGAGGATGATTGCTGAGTGGTACAGTGGAGTATGTTTAGTTTTGTAAGAATCCAGCAAACTACCCTCCAAAGTGGCTGCACCATTCTGCATCCCCATCAGCGGCTGAGAGTTCCTGTTGTTTCACATCCTTGCCCCCATTCAGTGTTGTCACTGTTCTGGACTTTCACCATTTTAAAGGAGTGCAGGAAGCCCCAATGGCTCAAGAGGTAAAGAATCCACCTGCAATGCAGGAGATGCAGGAGACCTGGGTTTGACCTCTGGCTCAGGAAGATCCCCTGGAGAAGGAAACGGCAACTCACTCCAGTATTCTTGCCTGGGAAATCTCATGGACAGAGGAGCCTGGCAGGTTGTAGCTCATAGGGTCACAGAGTTGGACACGCCTGAGCACACACATGCAATGCAATGGGTGTGAAGTGGTATCTGTTGTTTTAATTTATCCCAGTTAGAGCAATAATATACAGCCATTGGGTTCCTATATCTCAAAGATGTCTAGAATATATCGTTCTATGCATAGTTTCCTCTTTTTCAGGTGGATTTCTTTTTTTTTCTTCTTTTTTTTTCAGGTGTACAGCAGTGATTCAGTTACACATATATATATCCTATATGCTATATGTTCTTTTTTAGACTCTTTTCCATTATAGGTTATTACAAGATATCGAGTATAGTTCTCTGTGCTATACAGTCAGTCCTTGTTGGTTATCTATTTTATCCTTTAGTAGTTTTTGACAAGAAGTGAGGAAAAAAACAAAAACAAGCAACAGCATAAATGTGTGTATAAGCTGGGTATGTGCTGGCTTAAAGTGACAGGCAGTGGTGGACAGAAGAGCAGCTGCTGCTGGAAGAAGTGATGACGGGGCTTTTAAGTGCTTAATTGACTTGGAACAATGAAGTTCCAGAATCATGCCCTGCCAATCACCCTTATTCCTAAAGAAACACTTAAATTGTCAGCTAGATTTGTCATCAACCTTCCAAACCTAGAGAATTTGGGTCAACTTAACAGTAATAGCACATGGATTCAGTAAAGGTTTATGATGTCTCTTCTACATGACTCCCCATAATCCCTTCTTAAACTCTAATATTCCAGTTGGCCGCACAGAGGAGAGACTGAACAATGTCAAAGTCTTCTGCACCAGTCACTTGAGTCAAAGGGAGCAGAAGAGGGAGAGACAGTGAGTTCCTTATGCATATGTGATTTTTTCACCCAGAACACATCCTTACTAGCAAAGATGCCTATCTTATCCATGCTTGCTCTTCCTTAGTAAAGGGGGAGAGAGAGAGGTGAGGGAGAAAGGAGAGTTGAACATTTAGACCAACTTAAGAAGGTTACCCTGACATGGAGAAATGTAAAAATCACTGCATGCCTGTGTACTACAAGAGACACAGGAGATGTGGGTTCGATCCCTGGGTTGGGAAGACCCCCTGGAGAAGGAAATGGCAACCCACTAGTCAAAACTATGGTTTTTCCCAGCAGTCATGTACAGATGTGAGAGTTGAACCATAAAGAAGGCTGAGCACTGAAAAATTGATGCTTTTGATCTGTGGTGTTGGAGAAGACTCTTGAGAGTCCCTTGGACTGCAAGGAGATCCAACCAGTCAATCCTAAAGGAAATCAGTCCTGAAGATTCATTGAAAGGACTGATGCTGAAGCAGAAGCACCAATACTTTGGCCACCCGACGTGAAGAACTGATTCACTGGAAGAGACTCTGATACTAGGAAAGATTGAAGGTGGGAGGAGAAGGAAGCAACAGAGGAAGACATGGCTGGATGGCATTGCCAACTCAATGGACATGAGTTTGAACAAACTCCAGGAGAAAGTGGAGGACAGGAAGGCCTAGCATGCTGCAGTACATGGGGTCTCAAAGAGTCAGACAGGAAAGAGAGAACGACAACAATCAGTATTCTTGCCTGCAAAACACCATGGACCCATAGAGGAGCCTGGTGGGCTATACAGTCCGTGAAGTTGCAAAGAATCGGACATGACTGAGCGAACTAACCATCATATATCCAGGCCAAGTCAGGGCAACACGTTTTCCATTGTTTTAGACCAACATTTATATGAGCTTCCCCCAATTTTAAAATTTCAGTGTGATTAAAACGCACATAGGAATTAACCAGGAAAAAAACAGAAGTTCATGAACATATTAAATAATCTCACATTATTATTTGACTTTCTGATTCTAATTTCTAGTCCAAGTTTTCCTCTTAAAACTGTGACATCATGATGTTCCTGGCATACACAAATTTAGCAGGAGAGCTCTGGATTCACTAATACCTTCCAAACTATTGTTTCAACTTTTCTGTTGGCTGGGAATTAAGGCCAGGGTTTTAAGACTGGGTATTGAATTAGAGAGTAAATGCTGAGAGAAGGCTTGAGATGGATGGGTCTATGACTGAAGGGCAGGGACTTCACTGTCTGGACTTTGTGACAGCTGTTCTGGTTGTTCAGAGGCTTTTACGGTTTCCTCCTTGATTCTTGACTGTTTTAGATAACTGAGGTTAGTGAACAAGCCTCAGTTCTGTGGAGAGGTGTTCACTTTTCAGTTCAGTCCTTCCTGGTTAGAGGTAAGGATCAGGATTAGGCAAACTCCAGTGAAGAACTAAAGAGTCTCTTGATGAAAGTGAAAGAGGAGAGTGAAAAAGTTGGCTTAAAGCTTAACATTCAGAAAACTAAGATCATGGCATCTGGTCCCATCACTTCATGGCAAACAGACTGGGGAAACAGTGGAAACAGTGGCTGACTTTATTTTTCTGGGCTCCAAAATCACTGCAGATATTGACTGCAGCCATGAAATTAAAAGATGCTTACTGCTTGGAAGGAAACTTATGACCAAGCCAGACAGCATATTAAAAAGCAGAGACATTACTTTGCCAACAAAGGTCCGTCTAGTCAAGGCTATGGTTTTTCCAGTGGTCATGTATGGATGTGAGAGTTGGACTATAAAGAAAGCTGAGAGCCGAAGAATTGATGCTTTTGAACTGTGGTGTTGGAGAGGACTCTTGAGAGTCCCTTGTACTGTGAGGAGATCCAACCAGTCCATCCTAAAGGAGATCAGTCCTGGGTGTTCATTGGAAGGACTGATGTTGAAGCTGAAACTCCAATACTTTGGCCACCTGATGCGAAGAGTTGACTCATTTGAAAAGACCCTGATGGTGGGAAAGATTGAGGGCAGGAGGAGACGGGGACGACAGAGAATGAGATGGTTGGATGGCATCACCAACTCGATGAACATGGGTTTGGGTGAACTACAGGAGTTGGTGATGGACTGGGGGGCCTGGTATGCTGTAGTTCATGGGGTCACAAAGAGTCGGACATGACTGAGCAAATGAACTGAACTGAACTGATTAGTGTTAATCAATACGTATTTGCCTTATTTATTTCTTCTTTGAACCACTCTGTTCCTTCCAACCTCTTCCATTCCTTCTGCTTACTACTTTTTTGATGGTGGAAAAGTCTATTCTATTTATTAGTAGTCAAGTGGACATGGCCAAGACTATGCCCATCTTATTTACTCTCAAAGCATCACAGTCAGGGACCAGTCAAACGCCCATCATCACCTCTACCAGACCTGCTCACTGTGCTGTCCTGGGACCTGTCAGTGTTAAAGGACTTCTTCATCATCTCCGTGTTCTTGGGCATATAGAGAAGAACTCTGGCCATGGAGAAATCGACAAAGGCAGTGGTCAACCTTGTTCCCCACAAGGAGAGCTCTTCTGGGCTGTCATCAGAGTCACAGTATGCTCGGCTCATCAGAGGAGGCTGACATTCATATCTTCTTGGGCCCTTTAACACAGCCTTCTTGGCCTTTCAAGTATTTTGCTCTTATTTGGGTTTGAGGAGGGGCAGAAGCTCTTCTTTGTCTCCACTGCAAACCTTGTAAAAATTCAACTGTTTCTTTCACAGCAGTTTACTGGCCTATTAACGTGAAGTGCAGGTGCTGCTGTACCCTGCAGGTGATGTTCAGTTCTAAGAGGAAGGGCTTTGTACACACTTTCTCAGAGACACCAGTCACTGAGGAATTTTATGTACAATTTGCCTATATTAACAGAACCCTACAGATTAAACTCCCAGCTTTTTAATTTCTAGCATTACCATTTCATTCCTCTTTTACTTCAGACATTATTATTAGGACATCAAATATTTTATGAAGTTATTGCTAGTACCAGTATAAAAACTTAGGCTAACTTCTTAAGTTCTTCCCATTAAATAGTTCAGAAAAAGAAATCTGAATATATTTAAATTAGTATATATTAGATGATTTCTAACTAAAAAACATAAAATGCTTAGTATTACTTCTAAACTTGACAACTTGTAGTCAATTATTAAATGCAAAATAATAGGTTCTGCCACTTTGCCTAAATTTTATCTTCATATATGAATGATAATTTTTTTTTTTATGAACTGGTACTAATTTTATAGTGCTACAGTCTTTCCAAGGGCTTGTATGGATACAACTGTGGGCTCAAGTTGTTAAGTAAATACAATTGTTTGAGATATCAAGTCAAATAACTTCAGAAAGAAGATACTAAACACTAAATAGATTAAATTTGAAAAAATGTCCAATCTCACTAGGCAGAAATCATGAAAACCAACACAAGATACCTTCTACAAGATTACGAAAAATTAAGAAATCTGATAATACAAAGTGCTGACAACAATGTGGAGCAAAAGTAAATTTCATACAAAGTTAGCAGAAGTAGATATTGGTGCAGTCACTTAAGAGCAATTTGACATTATTTAATAAATTTGAGGATATGCATGCCCTTCAACCTTGCAATTCTACTTGGAGAGACATATACGCTTCTATATTTCTTTAGAAAAATATGTACACAACAATAAATATTGCTGCATTGTCTGTAACAGCAAAAACAAAAAGCTAACTAGAAAAAAAAAGGAAACACTAAAACAACAGGAACAATCTAAATATAAACAGAAAGATGGACTAACTAGTAGCTATCTACTAACAGAATGGGTAAACTGGCTTATTTGTACAATGACATATAATAATAGTGAAAATAAATGAACTAGACTATACACACTAACATGAATAAAACTAAATGGAAAAAAGTAAGTAGCAGAAGAATAAAAAGCTTAAAAATAAATAATATATAGTATTTTATGTAAAGATACACATGTGAAAAATTTTTAAACAAATGAATGGGAATAAGAAAGACCAAATTCAGAATAGAAGTTATTTCAAGGTAGAAAGAGAAGAATAGAATCAAGAAATGACACACAGGGCTTCAACTGTATGTGTAGTTTTATCTTATAAAAAAAGATTAGAAATGAAACATTTTAGTCAAATAAATAAACATCACGAGAAAGCAACTTTTTTAAAATGGGAAAGATTAAAAAAAAAAATGGGAAAGATATTTTGAAGTCTCCATCCAAAAATTAAAAATAGACTAGTGTACTATATCAACAAACTTCCCAACTTAGAAAAGCCAGGAGTATGACTCTTAAAATAACTAAATGTGAAAATATTGCATAGTTCTTGAGAATACAGAAATAGATGTACGCTTTTCAGCCAAACAAGACTGAGAAATCAGAACAGAGGTCTTCAGAGTCAGAGGCAGAAACACAAGCATCGAAAGCAAAACCCAAATAGTCCTACTCAAGCAAAAGAGCTAAAGACTAAAGCGATGGTTTATGAATAACTCTTGGTTCTGGGCGCTTGATTTTAAGAAGGGCAGGGGGATTTAACACCTGTTGTGGAGATGGGAAAGGTTTCCCCGAAGAAATTACTCTAAGGCTGAAATGTGAGAAGTGAGCAAGAATTAAGTGAAGTGAAAATCGCTCAGTTGTGTCCGACTCTTTGCAACCCCAGGGACTGTAGTCCATGGAATTCTCCAGAACAGAATACTGGAGTGGGTAGCCTTTCCCTTTTCCAGGAAATGTTTTTTCCAGGGGATCTTCCCAACCCAGGGATGGAACCCAGGTCTCCCACATTGCAGGAGGATTCTTTACCGGCTGAGTCACAAGGGAAGCCCAAGAATACTGGAGTGAGTATCCTATCCGTTCTCCAGAGGATTTTCCCAACCCAGGAATCAAACTGGGGTGTCCTGCATTGCAGGCAGATTCTTTACTAATTAAGCTATCAGGGAAGTCCAGAAGGAGTGGTAAAAGGTTAACAATAGGGTGGGGTGAAAACCTGCAAAGGCCTGATGGCTGAACCAGTATGAACAGGAGCAGATTAAAGAAAGGCAGTGGAATTGGAGGAGGAGGGGATGAAGAGAGCGGGGAGAAGCTGGGGAGAGTTGGGGGACCATGAGATGAAAAAAGAAGGTAGGATCCATACACCATGTTAATAAACTTGATTTCCAGACTACAAAAAATGGAATGTCATCTAAAAGTTTAAATAGAAAGACGATATAATAAGGTTCTGCATCCCTGATGACTTTTTAAAGGGTATATATAAGTGTGAGTGAGTGAGTGAGTATATGCGTGTGGGGGGGTGGTGTTGGGGGGATGCAAAGAGCAGAAAAACTGGGTGGAAGGCTATTGGGGTAGTCCAAGGAAGAGATAACAGCAGCGGTGTCCAGAAGTTCGGGATGAGAAAGACATGTAAGAAATAAAATCAGAACAATCCCAGGACTGAGATGTGAGGAGGAGGGAGAGGGAGGAGCCAAGGACAGTTCTGAGGCTTCTGGCCTGCACTGCTGGGGACAGTGTCGTTCGCTGAGACGGGACACTGGAAGAGCAGCAGGCGGGCAACACCCCAAGAAGGTGGGGGAGGTCACAAGCTCGGCTTTGGACATAAGTTTGGGTTATCTTTGAGGGATTACAAGCAAATGTAGGAGGCGTTCTGAGTTGAAGAAATAAATCTGTGTTTGCTTATAGGTGATCATTTAAACCAGAGGTACCCTTGAGACAGCCTAGGAAGAAAACATTGAGAGTCCTAGGACCATGCCTTGTGAAACTCCAACATTGAGTGGCCAACAAAAAGGAATATGACTCCATTTAAAGGAAATAGAAAAAGGGGAGCAAAAAACACAGAGGAAAGCGTAAGGGGAAACATAATCTTCGTTCAATAAATATTTGCTAAATTAAGAATTAATTAACACATGCATTGGACTCAATGACATGCAGCTTTAATCACAAGGCAGTTTCCATTTCTAGCTTTACTTTTTTTTTCCTTCTTATTTCTACTCAATTTAAAAAATCCTAAATTATAATCCAGATTGACCAGTGAAAGGAACGAAGGAAGCAGTGGGAGGTATGTTAAAGACATTCAGATTAATTAGTACATCCAACCTTACAAAAGCAATTCTTTAAAAAGATTATGCACAGCTCTCAGACAGATTCTAGGCTACTGATCTAATCACACTAAAAAGTCAGAAGACTAGAAATTTCAGTCTGAAGGATAACAGCAAATGGGTTCTTAATATACTCTTTGGATATGCTTACTCTGGAAAGTAGTCTTCATATTTGCATGTAACATTTGTATGTTAAACCTGCCTATAACATGTTATTGAACTCTTTGTCCAATAACTGAGGGCTAAAACAGGGTTTAGAAAAGTCAGAGTTTTGGTCAGTGAACTGCCTGAAAAACAGTTTGGTCTTTCCAAAAAGGGGTTGCCCCAGTGGTTCAGCAGTAAAGAATCAGCCTGCAAGGCAGGAGATGCGGGTCTGATCCCTGGATCGGGAAAATCCCCTGGAGAAGGAAATGGCAACCCACTCCAATATTCTTGCCTAGGAAATTCCATGGACAGAGAAGCTGTCCATGGGGTCGCAAAAGTGTTAGATACTACCTCGTGATTAAACAAGAGCAGCTCCAGAAAATCTGGTTATCTTTAACATTTAAACCGTTGATATTTTAGTTAGATATTAACATTATTGGTGTCACCTTTTAAAAGAAACCTGTTTAGAAACTAACACAATATTGTGAAGTAATTATCCTTCAATTAAAAATAAGTTTTAAAAGAAATTTGTTTGAACACCTTCTCCCTCAAATTCATCATATTTCAGTGTGAAAGATACACTTCCCAATTCTCCACACTGTGCTACAGAGACATCTCCCAATAGCGAAGATTTTATGATAGTCCCTGCTTCCAGCATTCCTTTAAAATCAAATCGAGGTCAGAGATATGTTACCAACCAAAAATTTCATGGAGAATGAGAGATGAGTGACTTGGCACTGGATATGATCCTATGTATTCACACATCAGTATCATTCCTTGTAGGTGTGTGAATTCAGTAATGATTCAAAGACAACTTTTGCAGTCTACAACCAGCTAAATGCTAATTCTTCTCTTATGACTTAGGTTTTCATTTATCCACGAAAGAACTGGTCAAGACTTTTCCTTCAAATGACCTACACACATGAAAAGAGCTGTACACAGAAGTACTCAGCACATAAGTGGCTTTTTGCAGCTACAACGTGAATACGTGAGAGAGCAGGCACATGTGAGAGTAATGGTTTCCAACCTATGTTCCACAGGGAGATTTGTTAAGGAGTACTGCCAAGGAGCTTCTGCTTTCTTCTTGATACAAGTTTGGTTTTTTGATGTGTTAAAACAAATGTTAATTCTGAATTGCTTCCATGATTCTGTCTTCCTCTCTACTTTAACTGACCAAATTCACCAACATGATACAGATTATTTTGAAGATATTCTGGAAAACTTAACTATCTTACCAGAGAGGTCTTTGGGTTTCATTTGAAAACTCGCTGAAGTATAAATGGCTTAGGTGACCATTTGACCACGTTTTTACACACCAGATAACACACTAGCAGTAAATGAATTATGCACTCAGTAAGTCTAACTCCTAGATGTCAATTATCGAAGCTTTTTATACTTGCCCCGCTTATGCAAAATCACTGTCATAGGGATTCCTGTTCTGTGTAACTGGGATGCTGCACTTCTCGTTATTAATGAGTTTTAGTAGTCTTGTTTCTGTTTTCATTGCAGGCTTTACTACTCAGCAGATGACTTCTGAACCACTGTGCTACTTTTGTGATTTTGAAATATAACGCAACACAGTAAAATACTAAAAGATGCAAATTAATAAGTAATATACAGAAGATAAACTGCACCTTGATGATTGTAAGCGGAGACAAACTAACACAAACTTTGTCAATCTGTGTATAAACTAACATGTCCAAGTTTCAAAACTTGGTGGAATTTCAGGGAAAACAACAACTAATCTTACATTTCAAGTTAGTCAACTATGAATAAAACTGCTTCATCATTCTGCTTTTTCTCCATCAGTAATAAGCTGCTTAAAAGATCCCCAGGGAATCACTAGTATAGTTCATAGACCCTACTCTAAAAAATCACTAATATGTGAGGTGGGAATCATGCTCCAAAGAGGAACAAGTAAATAAAACATCTATGCTAAACAGTCTTAAACTATGAAAATGTATTAAATTGGATTCCATTAATTTAAAATATGTAATACAAATAATACAAGCATATTACATGAGCAATGCTGAAACTAAAGATGCTAACAATGCCAAAGACCAAACTGTTTTTAAGACCTCTATATTTCAGAAGTTTGGAACAGTTGGGGTATCAAATTTAGATTACTTTCATCTATCACTAATGCTGGCAAAGGAAAGTAATATTCCCTATTAATAGGCTATACAGAAAAGAATAAACAAGAAGGACCAGCTTAAATTCAGATCAAGTCCAGAGCAAGACTTAACCAAACACTTTTGGGCTGAGATGAGATTAAAATGAATCCTTACTGCAAATATGTGCTGTCATAATCTGCCTCTTAACAAGCACACCTAAGGCACGGAAAGCCATTTTGCTATTTTTTACTATTACTTGACTGTCAGTGCTAAGGGGGGAAAATGATTACTTTTAATTCCATGTTTTATATTTTTATTTCTTAGATATGACTGACTGGCATATGAGATGCTCCTAGCATTCAATGAGTAATGCCAAATGTTGAATATTCTACAATGCATGAAAACTAAGCAAGCCTTGATCTGTTCTTTTCTAAATCTTTTAACAAAAAGCAAAGCTATGAACATAAATAAAAATTATTCTGAAAACAACAAAATACACATGGTGTACTGGCTACATTTAGTAAATTTCAATCTTTGCTTTTATTTTCACAGATTTAAGAAAACAAAATTGCCATTATGTTTTATATGCCTGTTTGGAAAAGCAACCCTTTATCAGCAAGATTAGCAGAATTTAGCAGAATCTGTAACAGAAATTACATCAGCAAGCATATCTTTTATCTGAATAACAGTTCAGCTTCACATCTGCATGTCTGTATGTTTCAACAAGCATGACTTTGGTTCCACAACTTTCTCTGGGCCCCTCTGGGAAAGACAAAGTGGGGGTCACATTACCCTGCATCCAACAAGCACAACAGGCCTAGACTAGTTCTACATGTCACTCAAAATCACTTAATTTACCAGAGTATCACACAGATTAACCTCAGAAAAGAGGAGAGGCTAGCTGGGTCATGAATGGAGCCTCTGGGCTGTTATGCAGTCTCTGTGTTTTAAAGGGATTCCCAGGAGAGAGGTGGGCAAAAATTTGCCCCACTGTGGCTCTAACACAGGAAGAAACAGCATCTTTGGATAATTCGTCTGCCCAAGGAAGATGCCTTTTTATAACTCATACCACTAAGTCATGATTAGCTGAGAGACAGGTACTGGAAGTTTCTCCCAAAAAACATCCAACAAGGCATATATCATCTCACACTCACAGAGAAAAAAAAAAAAAAAAATCCAGCAAACCTTTCATGTTCATACAGATGAGAAATACCAATACTATGAAAAGCTATACTGGTTGGCAAATTTAAAAGGAATCTCAGTAAGTACAAGGACAGATTCAAATTTCTTAAGTAGAAATATATAAAATAAACTGAGTTTTCTGGTACTGAGACAAGTGGGAAGTCTTGATTATCACTGACCCAAATTTTTCATTTAATGTCAGAATCACAGAAGGTGTAGTTACATACACCACACTAAAACTTTCTTATGGAATTCTGTTTTAGAAACCCAGTTATTTATACCATACTTACATATGTAACCACGATCCATTATATTCTCATAAAAATAATAATGTACTTATGTATAATTACACATATATATATATATTATATATTACACAGTGAGCTATATATAAACAACATATATGGCACAAATGCTAAAGTATTTGCTTCGTTTTTAAAGAACCAAAATGTGTATCTGAGAAAGTCTTCCCAAATAAATAATTAATGAAGCAACATGAACCAGCTTTACTAAATCTACCAGGTCAATTCCCATCCTACTTGCTTTTTTTGGTCCCTATGCTGTTTTATATATTCACCCTTTGAAGAAATGTTTATATCTTCTACTGTAAGTTAGCATACAGTAACTTCTACAGTAATTGTCTACTGTAGTTTTTGTGGAGGAAGGAAGAAAAGCAACTGAAGCAATAGGAAACCCATTGCTGCTAACAGTATCTCATAAGTTGATTAGAATGAAGCAGAATCCTAAGTACTTCAAAATACCTGATACAAAAAGTTTTATTCTACTGTATTAAAAGACATAAGTTCCTTTGACATGGTACATGCATTTGAGGAGTAGATATTTTTCAAACATTTGATAAATACTTAAATATTAACAAATGTAAATATTATGTTTATATCAAGTCTTTTCTTCATATATACTGATGAAATGTAGAATTGTACCTAACGGGAAATTAAGAATAACTGATTCTACAGAGTATCATATATTGACTATAAATCACATTATAATTACTTACTATTAAAATAATTAAATACCTTTTGTAGACTGGTAGGATTTAGCTGAGTTTTGTCTATTATTTTCACAGCAACCTGAAAAAGAGAACCATTAAATTTTGAGAATACATATCTTAAGGAATAAAATTTATAAAGAAAACATCTTTTGTTTCATCCTAACGAGATATAGCTATACTGGGGGTTAACATAATTGGATGGTAAAGTTTTGATAACTAGACAGCCTAAGAATATATTCTATTGACCCAAGTCTGTAATCTATTTGATTCTGAGTCAGTGAAATTACACCTTTGTCAAAGTTCTTCCAAGTTTCCCCTTTTAAAGTAAAAATCATTTGTACCTTAATATTTGACTCATGATCTTGATAAGTCATAATTATCAGAAGGGAGAGGCTTATAAACTTTTAGTAAGTTAAGTAATATGTGGGGAGAGAGACTGGACACCCAAACTTACAGCAAACTAACAAAATAGGTTTAAATGTCCTCTAAGTCTCTATCTAATATAGCCTGTGTCCTAATAGCTCCTGGGGTCAAAATGGACAGAGAAGACTAAATTTAACCATAAGTGACAATAATATTATGTACAAAACAAAATGGCAACTTAGCAAAAATGATTTATGACAGACTTTTCATAATGTCCTAATTGGATCCAATCATGTAATGTAGAGTGTTAGATGTTTAACTATTTTGAGTCTTT
Organism: Cervus elaphus; assembly: GCF_910594005.1. NCBI lineage: Eukaryota > Metazoa > Chordata > Mammalia > Artiodactyla > Cervidae > Cervus > Cervus elaphus. The sequence goes on along the minus strand of NC_057828.1, from coordinate 26,197,045 downwards.
AACACATAAATTATTAAATATATTATTATTATTAAAACATACATTTTACTATGTAAATATACCTACTTTGAAACACACAGGATTTTAGAAATCTGATTCTCTTATTATCTGAGAAAAACATCTGTATAACTTGCTCAACGTAATCTCTAAATAGATTAAAAATTAGTGGCTAATTTCCTACACATTTATACCTAATTTACTTCAAGTAGTAATTTTTAAAATTTATTTTTTATTCAGGTAACAGTGGCTTTTAACATTATGTAAGTTTCACATGTACAACCTCAGATTTCTTTCCTATAAATAGTACAGCTTAAGCAGTAATGAATCAGAAGTTATCCTAGCTTCTGGGAAGTTATCCTAGTTCCTGGGGTTGGGTAGCAAGGGTAATCTGAAATGTTTATGGAAACCATATAATGAAAGACAGAAGTCTAAAAAAGCCTCATGTGCAGCACATCTGATTTATAAGAGATGCTAATATGTACGGACAATTTTTCTGTGCCAGGTATAACTACCTATGGACATTTCATTCACACATACCCCATTGTTTACCGTATTACAACTGTTAATTTATTCCCAGAATCAGCTATAGGAAAGCTTTTTTAATAAGACTCTGGAGAGGTCTAAGTAAGTATTAAAAGGCATCATGAAAACTTACCTCTCTACCGGTTAGAACATGCCTTGCCAATTTCACTTTGGCAAAATTTCCTTTTCCTATTGTCTTTTGTAAACGGTAATTTCCAATGTGAGGCTGTTCATCTGTTGCTGACGTAATGGAGTTTCTACACCGAGGGATGTTCTGTCTGCTACTTGATTTGGTCGGCTGGATATGGGGTTCAGTATATCCATCCACAGATGTATGCTAAGAAAAAGATTAGAAGATTTCATCATTAATTAAACTATATAATTAAAGGACAGTTCAAAAAACACTACAAACAATTTTCATTAATAATTCATCTCTAACCTAGAGGGGTAGGATGGGGTAGGAGGTGGGAGGGAGGCTCCAAACGGAGGGGACATACATAAACCTATGGCTGATACATGTTGATGTATGGCAGAAACCAGCACAGTAATCTAATTATCTTCAATTAAAAATAAAGAAGAAAAAAATAATTCATCTCTAATGAAAATAGATTCCACTATACCATTTCTGAGCATTCTGTCTGCAATTTCTACTTGACTTTAGTTCCCTTTGCCAGGGGGAATATAATCATTTAAAATGAAATGTTCTGCATAGCTTTAGGCATGTGCTTTTGCTTTTAAAAAGATATAAACGGTTAGATAGCCAGGAGCCCCACAGATGATTACTATTCTAAGGGTGTTAGCCCTGTAGGCTGAGATGACGATCCAGATCCAGACTGCTTCAGTACAATGGCAGAATGTCTTCGGTGCCAAGACAACCTCGAGTACAGCTGTTTCTCTAAACCAGTCCAACTACTTGTCCTGGCCACTCTTTCATTTGCTGGGCACATAACTCTGGCCAACTAACCAAGCGGTTTCCCACTACAGGTATACCTTTCATCAACTCCTGCTCTGCCCCTCACCCAGTTTCCCACGCCCAAGTAGGAGCCATCAATAGCCCTGTCTGGATCCATGACTTTACGTCCACTGCCTTCCTCCTCCGTGCCCTTTTCAAGGAAGAGATATCACTCTGTCTCAGCATCTCACACTGGCTCACGATCACAGTAACTGACTGTGCTCCCCTGGGGCTCAGCACCTCAAGCCCCAGGTAAGGATGCCTAAGGAACCCTGTCTGCCCAGCTCTGAGTGTCCCTGCTCTTGGCTAGTTTTGTCTGCTTTCCGAAGTAAATATAATTTCTAGCATTTTCTGTAAAAATGTAGAATTATGCATGACAAACATAACATCATTATCTGACATCTTAAAAATAGCTGAAGATGAGTACAACAAATTAACAAAAGAAGGGGGCAGCTTTTTTATTTGCAAAGTAATTCAGACATATGTTGTCCAACCTATACCACCAAAAGCAGGTCTAAAAAATTTTGATCAGAAATTTCTTAAAGGCAACTTTGAAGATGACTCCATTTACTAATTTCATGCAAAGAAGGACTCAAGATCATTTTTCTATTTGTTTTTACTTTTGATATTTTTTGAAACTTGGCTCAGGATTAAAGGATTTTCTGTGTCTTACACACACTTGCAGCCATTTTGAGTTGAGTCACACTGGGGTATTTTCACAGCAAACTGTACTTCCATGTGATTTGACCCACTGCACTGTCATACACTGACTTCTTTGTGTCTGCCCCCCTTACCATGAGCAACTTGAGGACAGACATGTTCTTTCTACTTTTATATACTCACCACACTGCAGAGCGCCAGATATACAGGAAAAGTTCAATAAATCAATAGTTCTCCAAGTGCTGTCCTTGGACCAGCACCAAGAGCATCATCTGGGAACATGCTAGAAACGCAAATTCTCTGACCCTGTTCCAGACCTACCTAACAGAAAACTCTGGGGGTGGAACCCAGTAAGGAGTATTTTAGCCAGGCCTCCAGGTGATTCTGATGCAGGCAAATTTGAAAGCTACTGCAATAAATAATATAAGTAGGCAGTAATCACAAAGTTACTCACTGGTTCTTAGTGACTTTTCTATTATCTGAGCATAAACAAGAGATTTTAATTATAATCATTTTCTCAGACTCAACAGATCACTATAATAATTCCTACAAATAGTACTTCTCTACCTGAACTTGTCCAGCAGGGACTATGGACTTCTCTATCATTCAAAATTTAGTTTTATCTCCTCCTCAACAAAGTGCTCTATGTGTTTCACAAAGCAGAACTGATTACTCCTCTTTTCTGTTGCTATCTTTATATCCAGGAAAAATTTCTACTATTGGACTATCACACCATCTTCTTAAGTGTTGGTCTATGGTCAATTTTCATTGTTAGACCTAAATCTCCCCTAAACTCCAGAAATTAATATGGATAGTTAGCGTGTGCTCAGTCGTGTCTGACTCTTTGCAACCCCATGGACTGCACCACGCCAGGCTTCCCTGTCCATCACCAACGCCTAGAGCTCACTCAAACTCATGTCCATCGAGTCGGTGATGCCATCCAACCATCTCATCCTCTGTCGTCCCCTTCTCCTCCTGCCTTCAGTCTTCTGCAGCATCAGGGTCTTTTCAAATCAAATCAGTTCTTCACATCAGGTGGCCAAAGGATTAGAGTTTCAGCTTTAGCATCAGTCCTTCCAATGAATATTCAGGACTGATTTCCTTTAGGATGGACTGGTTGGATCTCCTTGCAGTCCAAGGGACTCTCAAGAGTCTTCTCCAATACCACAGTTCAAAAGTATCAATTCTTCAGCACTCAGCTTTCTTCACAGTCCAACTCTCACATCCATACATGACTACTGGAAAAACCAAAGCTTTGACTAGACGATCCTTGGTTGGCAAAGTAATGTCTCTGCTTTTTAATATGCTGTCTAGGTTGGTCATAACTTTTCTTCCAAGGAGCAAGCATCTTTGAATTTCATGGCTACAGTCACCATCTGCAGTGATTTTGGAGCCCCAAAACATAAAGTCTGTCACTGTTTCCATTGTTTCCTCATCTATTTACCTGAAGTGATGGGACCGGATGCCATGATCCTGTTTTCTGAATGTTGAGTTTTAAGCCAACTTTTTCACTCTCCTCTTTCACTTTCATCAAGAGGCTCTTTGGTTCTTCTTCGCTTTCTGCCATAAATGTGGTGTCATATGCATATATGAGGTTATTAATATTTCTCCCAGAAACCTTGATTCAAGCTTGTGCTTCATCCAGTCCAGCATTTCTTATGATGTACTCTGCAAATAAGTTAAATAAGCAGGGTGACAATATACAGCCTTGACGTACTCTGTAGTCTGTTGTTCCATGTCCAGTTCTAATTGCTGCTTCTTGACTTGCACACAGATTTCTCAGGAGGCAGGTCAGCTGGTCTGGTATGCCCATCTCTTTCAGAATTCTCCAGTTTGTTGTGATCCACGCAGTCAAAGGCTTTGGCATAGTTAATAAAGCAGAAACAGATGTTTTTCTGAAACTCTCTTGCTTTTTTGATGATCCAATGGATGTTGGCAATTTGATCTCTGGTCCTCTGCCTTTTCTAAAACCAGCTTGAACATCTGGAGGTTCGCAGTTCACGTACTACTGAAGCCTGGCTTGGAGAATTTGGGGCATTACTTTGCTGGCACGTGAGATGAGCGCAATTTTGCGGCAGTTTGAGCATTCTTTGGCATTGCCTTTCTTTGGGATTGGAATGAAAACTGACCTTTCCCAGTCCTGTGGCCACTGCTGAGTTTTCCAAATTTGCTGACATATTGAGTGCAGCACTTTTACAACATCATCGTTGAGGATTTGAAACAGCTCGTCTGGAATTCTATCACCTCCAGTAGCTTTGTTGGTGGTGATACTTCCTAAGGCCCACTTAACTTCTCATTCCAGGATGTCTGGCTTCTAGGTGAGTGATCACACCACCGTGGTTATCTGGGTCATGAAGATCTTTTTTGTATAGTTCTTCTGTGTATACTTGTCACCTCTTCTTAATATCTTCTGCTTCTGTTAGGTCCCTACCATTTCTGTCCTTTATTGTGCCCATTTTTGCATGAAATGTTCCCTTGGTATCTCTCATTTTCTTGAAGAGATCTCTAGTCTTTCCCATTCTATTGTTTTCCTCTATTTCTTTGCATTGATCACTGAGGAAGGCTTTCTTATCACTCTTTGCTATTCTTTGGAACTTTGCATTCAAATAGGTAAATCCTTCCTTTTCTCCTTTGCCTTTTGCTTCTCTTCTATTCACAGCTAATTTGTAAGGCCCCCTCAGACAACCATTTTGCCTTTGTGCATTTCTTTTTCTTGGGGATGGTCTTGATCACTGCCTCCTGTACAATGTCATGAACCTCCGTCCATAATTCTTCAGGCACTCTATCAGATCTAATCTGTTGAATCTATTTGTCACTTCTATAATCATAATCATAAGGGGTTAGATTTAGGTCATACTTGAATGGTCAAGCGGTTTTCCCTCCTTTCTTCAATTTAAGTCTGAATTTGGCAATGCAATCTTAAAAATGACAAGAATGATCTCCATTTGTTTCCAAGGCAAACCATTCAATATCCAGTAATCCAGCTCTATGCCCCGACCTGTAATGCTGAAGAAGTTGAATGGTTCTATGAAGACCTACAAGATCTTCTAGAACTAACATCCAAAAAAATGTCCTTTTCATTATAGGGAACTGGAATGCAAAAGTAGGAAGTCAAGAAACACCTAGAATAACAGGCAAATTTGGCCTTGGAGTACAGAATGAAGCAGAGCAAAGGCTAATATAGTTTTGCCAAGAGAACACACTGGTTTATAGCAAACACACTCTTCCAACAACACAAGAGAAGACTCTACACATGGACATCACCAGATGGTCAATACCAAATATGGTATTAGGCACAAAAAAGACAATACAAATACAAATCAGCCAAGTAAAGAAACTTATGGTCCCTGTGCTCCTGACACCTATACTCGGGATGACTTATGAGGAATGATGTCTTGCTGTCCAGATCTCTTAAGAGCAGAATGAATTAAGATATTTGAGTCATATTTCAATGCTGGTTGCACAGCATATTCTGATTATAAACCAAACTGATAGACTGAATTATTAGCTCCAAATTTCCACATCCTTTGCCATGTAACTTTCCAATGTCCTCCCACTAAAGGCAGAATATAATTTTACACTCTTTGGGCATCCAGTCATATGATTTGCTTTGGCCAATAGAATGAGTTCAAAACGATGGCAGAAGCCCGTCCCACACTAGTCATCAAGAGGCCGTGCTGTGTTTCAACTTACTCGCTCACATGTCTGCCATCCCCATGAGACGGACGTGTCCAGGTTGATACCAGAAGGAAGATGAGAAACACATTGAGCAGAGCCGCTCCCAGCTGAGGTCAGATTAAATCAACTGATCCCCAGATAACCCTGTGACTCATAAGAAACAACATATGCTTGTGAGTTTGAACCACTCAGTGTTGGGATGACTTGTTACAGAGCAATACAATAAGAGTTATCACTACTCTCTAAATAAGAGGTCATATAGGAAAAATGAGTAATTAGGAGATTCTTATCAGACATGCTCAACTTTTAGCTAAGCTGCAAACAACAAAAAGAGAGGGCAATATAATCAGTTCCCTGAGGAGAAACTCTTGATCAGGTAACCTATCAATATTTAGGGGCAGCATTCTTGACTGTTCTGTGTCCCCAACAAGTATGGTGAGGCACAGAGGTCAGCCAAGTTTTCTATAAAAAGACAGACAATAAATATTTCAGGTTGTGCAGACTCCACTGTCCCTGTTGGGTATTCATTTTTAAAGGAACTTTCTTAGCTCAGGGACATATAAAAACACACCCAAAGGCTGCATTTGGCCTATAGGATGCAGCTGGCCAACCCCTACTGTAAAATGTCATGGTTTGAAAGGCAGGACTAAATTGCTTCTGGCCAATCCTACCAACAGAGAAGGAGATTCTAGGAAAATATAGGTATGGCAGTGTCTGTACTCAGGAGAGGAGGGGACAGAGGGCTCTTGCAAAAATACTATTCTTTCTTATCCCACTCCTAGAATTTCAAAAGGTAACATATTCTCCAAAATCCTTTTTAAAAATGAGATCTCCTAACTTTCAACATTAAGTATGACCATTTTTAGGAGCCATCCAACTTTCTCAGAATGAATTTAGAGTCTTAAATTAGAAATTATAATGGAATATAAAGCATGCTTTATATTATGATTCTAACTATAAAACACCCACCCAAACAAATATTCTTCCCCTCAAACCCCCATTTTTCTTTAGGACTGCCACAGCACCACTCAGCAGCAGAATCTTTCCCCAAAGGAACTTTTTGAAGAGTCATTTGGGATAACTGGTCTCACTCCATGCTGATCAATATATTAACTCTCAAACAGGAAGCCTAGGAAAAAGTGTTTATGCAGCATGGGCTGAAGTCATGCTGTGCTGTGCTTAGTCGCTCAGCCCTGTCCAACTCTTTGTGAACCCATGGACTGTAGCCTGCCAGGCTCCTCCGTCCATGGGGATTCTTCAGGCAAGAATACTGGAGTGGGCTGCAATGCTCTCTTACGGCTGAAATCATAGTTAAGTTTAATTAAGGCTTAATTAAACCTTAAGGCTTAATTAACCCTAAGGCTGATAGGTACAAGATATTATGCAAGCTCAATTATATAATGGCTGTAAACTCTAGTCCCTCATCTTTGGCTGAAAATACAAATTCAGATTTTATTTTCTTTCTTCAAGTTGTCCACTCAATCCAGTAGACACTGAATTCCTTCATTTTTCTGCAGCAGTGGCAACATGAACCTAAATCTGGGCTTGAGATGTAGTGTATTCAAAGTAATTACAGGTAGTGATTTCATTAGTTCTTCAAGGAACTAATCCCATGAATTATCAGACTTAGAATTCCTGAATCATAATAGATTATTCAGGTATTCCCTGAATAGAATATTCTATTCCCTGAATACTATAGGGAGTATTATAGGGAATAATAGAATATTCAGGTATTCCCTGCTTTCAACACCAACTGAAATGAAATTTTACTACTCACTAGCTACGCATCCCTGGGCAAGTTGTTTAATCTTTATGTGCATGTTTCCTTATCTGTTAAAGGAACTAATAATAAAGCCTACCTCATAGCTATTCTGGGGATTAGATAAAATAATTTCTGTAAAGGTGCTCAGAAGAGCACATAGTAAGAACCATACAAGTGCTTGCTGTTTAAAACTATACTAACAAATAAAGAAACAAAAGTAACCCATCTCCTAGGCCAGAAAACCAATCCCAAATTTCTGCCACCTCCCTGAGTGTTGCCTGCGGTGACTTCTGGTTGTGGCAGTCAGGCGGCCTGTCACCTGATGTGTAGAACCTGTACTAGTTTCTGTATAGTCAGCTTTCTTGTCTCTAAGCAACAGAAACCAACTGAGGCTGAGTTTAAGAGAAAGAAAGGGGGGGATTTTTTTGAAGTCTACTGGTAGACTGAAAAAAATCCTGAAGGATACAACTTGTCTTCGAGTGAAAGAAGACAAGACTATGCACATAGCCAAAATAAAATAACTATACTTGGTAATATGGGGTAAAAAGGAAATAAAATGAGGTGATGTAACAAGAGTGTCTAGGGAGGGAGTTGGGGTGAATGCTACTAATGGACTAGATGTAATAAAGAATGCTTGCGCTGGACCCAACAGACAGCAATGAGCTAGATAAACATGAGAAGAGCATTTCAGGCAGTGAAATGAATAAACAGAAAAACCCCAAGGTGAGAGGACACTTTCTAAAGTCAAAGAAGAAAGGTACCTAAGAAAATGGTACATTAAATGGAGGATCTTTTTCAAAGACCTACAAGTTGAAAATTCAGTTGTCCAACTGAATACTACTGGAATTCAAACTGTTTAAGTTATGGATATATAACTCTGTACACTGGACCACACAGAATCAGATTTAGAAGGCAAAATATGGTGTAGCTGGGCTAACCTATTAGGTAATGAATGAATAAATGAATGCATGAATGAATCGAATGACAAATACATGATAAAGAAGGAATATTCCTGAGAAGTTATATACCATGTAGTAGACCTGAAGCTGGGGATGTCACGGCTCACTTCCCAGAACTCTAGAATATGTCACTTTGTACACCCTAACTACTCTTCAGTCAGTTGATATTACCACCAATACAGGTCATAACAATTTAGAAACAATAACCACATTTCTATTTCTCAAAGTCATTAAAAAAAAAAGTAGGGAAGTTATGGTTCTAATAATGGATAAATAGTTGTATCTGGATAATATACTAGTAAATAAGAATACAATCTCCAGACAAAATATTAAAACCAATTGTTTGGTGGCCCTGAAGAGCCACAGTAAGAAGCCAAAAACTGGAAGGAGATTGACCTTTGTAAAAAGGGAACCACATAAGGTGAAATTTTTAGTTTCCACCTGGGGTCAAACTCTTTATCCACCAAGCTCCCAGTGACTGAAATTCAAGCAGAGCAACAAGTCTTACTGGCTTAAGGAGTCAGAGGATGGAGCTGACGGCTAAAAAAAGAATTGATCTAAGAGTGAAAAGGAAACTCTGATGAAAATAAAAATACAAAGGATAAAACTCTTAAGACCTCACACAAACTACAGGTTCGTTGCTGAGCCCTAAACCAAACGTGAACAAGAAAACTCCAAAGAACATGTCAGAAGGAGACAGATGGAAGGATAGGGAAACAATATAGATTTGGCTGCTGCTCACTACTGGAAAGGCTGAATTTGAAGTCTGAGTTAAGCCAAATTAACTTCCTGTCAAATCAACACTTTTCAGAGGAAGATAAATAATCCAGAGACCCTGTTTAGTACTATCAACAATGTCCTGTATACAATCAAAATTTACTAGATACATGATGGAACAGAGGAATGAGACTGTCAAGAGAAACAGCAGTCAATAGAAACAGACACCAAGATATTCTAGAAGTTGGACTTAACAGGCAAGAACTTTAAGCAGTTATGATAACTGTTTCTAAAAGTAAAGGATAATATGATTAGAAAAAACAAACATGGGAAATATCAGCAGAGAAATGGAAACTATAAAGTTAAAAAGTAAATGGAAATTCTAGAACTGAATAGTATAATACAACCCAATTCACTGGACAGGTCTATAGTAGACTGCAAAAGAGAAAGGGTCAACAAACTTGAACACAGATGAATAAAAATTAGCCAATCTGAAGAACTGAGAATATCAATTAGTCAATCTAAAGAACTAGGAACATTAAATAAAAATGCAGAGAGCCCCATGATCTGTGGGTCAGTAACACACACTAATACATGTGTAAATGGGGTACTAGAGAAAGAATAAGAAGGAAACAAGGGAGAAAAAATTACTTGAAGCAATAATGGTCCTATAATTCCCCCAAACTATGAACTCCAAGCCAGATAAGCTTGAAGAAAAACAAAAGGAGGTACACCACAGTCTAACTACTAAAAACCAAGTATAGATGGGCAAAGGTGGGTGGAGAACCTGAAGAGGAGTTAGGAGAAAACACAATACATACAAAGGAATAACAATACAAATGGTAGCTCACTTCTTATCAGAAACAATGGCAGTCAGGTGACAATAAAAGATTTTTGATGTACTGCAGAAAAAAAATAAATGCAACCCCAAATCCTTTACCCAATGAAAAAATATTCTTTAAAAAAAAGACAATTATTGTAAATCAATAATACTTCAATAAAAATTGTAATAAAAAAATGAAGACAAAATAAAGATTTTTTAGATGAACGAGAACTGAAAGAATTTGCTGCCAGAAGACATATGCTATATGAAATGTTAAGGATAATTTTTCCAGCTGAAAGAAAGTGACCACAGATAGTAATCTGAACCTACAGAAAGGTAAAAAGAGCTCTGGAAATGATAAATATGTGAGAAATATAAATGATACATATTTTTTCATCTCTTTAAAAAGAAATATGACTATATAAAGCAAAAAAGGTAACATCATATTGTGGAGTTTGTAACATAAGAAGTAATGTATGTTAAAAAAAAAAAAAGATCAGGAGAATTAAAAAATTCTTTTAAGATTGTTAATTTTATCTGAACTGTTACAATATCACCCTATGTAGACTGCAATAATAAATACATGGGTGCATTCTGTAATCTCTAGAACAACCAATGGGGAGAAAACGCACTGAAAAAGATACCAAAGCATAGGTAAGTCAACAAAGGAATTAGAACGAAATACTAGGGCTTCTCTGGTGGCTCAGTGGTAAAGAATCTGCCTGCCAACACAGAAGACAGAGGTTCAATCCCTGGCCCAGAAAGATCCCACATGCCACGAAGCCCATGCATCAAAACTTTCCAGCAGCTACCAAGCTAATCACTGCATGAACCCAGCGGGCAAAAGTTACACAGGGTAGTGATCCTGCCTGTCTGTAACAAGTAACTGCATAATTTTACCAACTTTCTTACAATAAGAGATCTCTGATCTGATCTTTTTTTGGGAACCAGAAGTGGGTTTGATTTTTAAACACCTCAAATTTATGATGCTAATGAAGAAATGTGGCCGATACAGTTTACAGGCAGCCCTTGTTTCACCGTGCTCTGCTTCACTGTGCTTCATGGAGTCTGCATTTTTTTAAAAACTGAAGCTTTGTGGTAACTTTGCATTGAGTACGTCTACTGACACCATTTTTTTTCTCACAGTATTTGCTCATAATGTGTCTCTGTGTCACACTTTGGTAATTCTAGCAATATGTCAAACTTCATCATTATTATTATATTGACTGTACTGATCTGTGATAGTGATCTTTGATGTTATTACCACAAGAAAATTACCAACTCACTGAAGGCTCAGATGAGGGTTAGCATATTTTAGTAATGAAATATTTTTTTTCTTTTTTTTTTTCTTTTTATTAGTTGGAGGCTAATTACTTCACAACATTTCAGTGGGTTTTGTCATACATTGACATGAATCAGCCATGGAGTTACATGTATTCCCCATCCCGATTCCCCCTCCCACCTCCCTCTCCACCCGAGCTTCCCTTATGGCTCAGCTGGTAAAGAATTTGCCTGCAATGCGGGAGACCTGGGTTCGATCCCTTGTTTGGGAAGATCCCCTGGAGAAGGGAAAGGCTACCCGCTCCAGTATTCTGACCTGGAGAATTCCACTGACTGTACAGTCCATGGTGCCACAAAGAGTCGGACGTGACTGAGCAATTTTCACTTTCACTTTTTCCCAGAGGAATCGGGTGGAGAGGGAGGTGGGAGGGGGAATCGGGATGGGGAATAGTATTACCCAGAGGAATCGGGTGAAATATTTTTTAAATAAGGTTTGCACAATTTTTTTAAGATTTAAGATAATGCCACTGCATACTTACAAGTCTACAGTGTAGTATAAACATAACTTTATATGCACTGGGAAACCAAAATCTTCACATGCTTAACTGCAGTGGCCTGGAACCAAACCTTCAATATCTCTGAAGTCTGCCTATACTATATAGAGGTCAAAGAAACCTAAACAAAAGCTTCACCACTATTCAACAACATATTAAAGAATTATCATTACAATCATTTAGGTATATGACCTAAAAAGGCAAAGTTAATTCTATATAAGAAAAACATTACAACTCACCACTTCAATTTGAAAAAGAGTAGCTCTGAGTGATAATCCATAAAAACACAAACAAGACAAGATCTCATGAAAAACTCAATTTATAGTAGTGCTAGATAGACCAGTAATGCTTTTGAAGAAGAAAAAAACAGTGGAAAGATTTACTTGTATCATCTTTCCACTGTTGACCTGAATATAAACCTAAAAAATGCAAATAAATAATAAAATATCTTCTGGAAGTACTACTTGAGTTCAACAAAGTTACAAGAGAGAAAGCATCCTTAACAATCAATTAGATTCTGAGTCATTTGGTGAACTCTGAACTCATCCTTTCATCTTCAGCTTATGCATTACCTCCCAGGAAAAGCCATACATCATATCAGAGCTTCTATTCCAAACCCCTCTACTTAGCTGAGTTCTGTGCCCATTTTTGGTCTTTCTACAGTTATCTCTAGCAATGCACTGCCCTAAATTTTAAAGTCAATTTTCACTAAAATGATACATGATGCTTCCCGAGTAGCTCAGCTGGTAAAGAATCCAACTGCCAATGCAAGAGGTATAAGAGATATGGGTTCAATATTGGGGTGGGGAAGATTCCCCTGGAGAAGGAAATAGCAAACTGGTCCAGTATTCCTGCCTAGAAAATTTAACAGAGAAGCCTGGAGGGCAACAGTCCATGAGTTGCAGAGCGGGACACAAGTCAGCATGTAAGCAAAATGATACAAGCATATGGTCAAAAATGTCAACTAACTCTTTAACAGGCTATGAACAAAAAACATCAGTCCCCTGTACCACCCTTTAAGATGTCAAGCCTGCTCCCCAGAACCTTCTCTTTTTGCTTTTTCTTCTAAAATTGGCTTAAATGTTTCAAAACAAACTGCTTTCATTGCTAATTCTTAGTTCATCACTAGAAACCAAGTAGTATACTATGATGTTTCTGCTAAACTTTCTTTCTATTGGCTTCATCATGGAATAAGTAACACACAATGAAATTCACCAAATGTAAGCATACGAATTGTGACAAATATGTAAAGTCATGAAACACAATAACTAATATGTAAAACATCTCGTCAAAATAAAAAGTTCCCTGTGCCCCTTTGCTGTCAATGCCCTCCTCTCACTGATCTGCTTTCTAACACTATACTCTTAACTTTTCTAGAATGCTAGATAAATAGATGAAACCGTACAGAGGTTTTTTTTTGTCTCTTTGTTTTACTTTTTAAAAATTTATGGGTAGAAGTCAAGGTGCAATGAGCTGGCAGAAGGTGGGAAGTGAGGAATGGAGGCTGCTGGGCAGTTAATGACCCTGATAAGTCTGTCTGTGAATCAGAGGCAGGAGTATGACAACTGGAGAAGAAAAAAAGGTGTGGAAATAAAGGAGGTTATTGTTCATTTGCTTGTTCTAAGATGGAGGAGACCTGAGCATGTTTAAATCCCAAAGGAAGGATCCAGTCGACAGGGAGGAACTGATGAGACAGGAGAGGGAAAAGATAAGGAAAGTTTCCGGGGAGGTGGACAGTGAGAAGATTCAGGGCACAGATGGAGAGATTGCCCTTATGCAGGAAGAAGGACATCACTTATCCTGCAAAAAGAAGAAAGGAAGAGAAGTTAGATCTAGATGTAGAAAGGTGCATACACTTGATGGCAGGAAGCTGAGGGAGTTCAAATCTGATAGTTCTTCCTTTCTCTGGGTGGTTGGAGGTAAGGTCACCTTCTAAGAGAGAAGGGAAGTTTGCAGAGAATAAAAAAAGACTGGAAATAATCTGTTTAGAAAAATGAAAAATGAGTTAACCAAAGCAACCTGGTGGGGCTGCTGAGCAATACTGACAGACTCATTGATATCGGTGACCATGAATTTACTATGGCTCTATTCTGTCCAGTTTTGTCTTTTTTTTTTTCTCCCCAGCAATACTCAACGGCCCACAGACAGATTACTGAGGAAACAGATAAATGAGTTAATTCTGGCCTGGAGTTTGTCAAACAAGTACCACCAAAGAGAAAGTGGCAAGACAAGACAAGTTAGGTTACTGGCAAGTTACTGAGATGATGGGTCAAAAATCTAAGCTGGATAAAGAAGAAAAAGCAGACAAAAACAAACACTGTTGGATAGGGAGTAGTAGCCAAAACAGCAGAGGGCCCAATGAGACCAGAGAACAAATGCACCAAGACTAGCTAAGAAAACCATGAGCTGGCCAAATACTTGTAGTCAGGTGATTAGACTAGTGATAACCGGAAGGACAGTAACCGGATGCTTTAAGTACAGAATGCCTTGTAAAAATCACCAGGAACTATTTTGCCTATTTTTCATTCTTTAACATAAAGAATTGTATTAGACATCATAGCTTCATTATTAGAAATTATTTTTAATTAGCTATAATCATTACTGGTTACATTATTCATGGTACTTTCTTACATCCTACAATTCCCTTTCTTTGGTTAACTTTTTCTAGTTGGTAAATTGTTTTCAGATAGGTGTGTAGGTGATACACTTTCAAAATTATTGTGGCTAATTTTTCTAATGTGGCTAATTTGATTTCTATAAATCATAACTCACTTGGATACAGAATAAGATAGAAAGAAACACTTTCCCAATTATTTCTGGATTTGTTCCAGAAGCTTATATTTTATAGAATCATGATTTACTAACAAGAAGAAGATCATTACAATTAAATGGTGATCCATGAATGATAAAATAAAAGTGACAAAATTTTTACAGAATTTTATCTAAGGAACAGATTAAAATCCAAAGGAGAAGTTGTCAGATGCCAACATCAATGTTCAGTTCAGTTCAGTTCAGTCACTCAATCATGTCCGACTCTCTGCGACCCCATGGACTAAAGCACGCCAGGCTTCCCTGTCCATCAACAACTCCTGGAGCTTACTCAAACTCATGTCCATTGAGTCAGTGATGCTATTCAACCACCTCATCTTCTGTTGTCCCCTTCTCCTCCTGTCTTCAATCTTTCCCAGCATCAGGGTCTTTTCAAATAAGTCAGTTTTTTGCATCAGGTGGCCAAAGTATTGGAGTTTCAGCTTCAGCATCAGTCCTTCCAATGAATATTCAGGACTGATTTCCTTTACGATGGACTGGTTGGATCTCCTTGCTGTCCAAGGGACTCTCAAGAGTCTCTCCAACACCACAGTTCAAAAGCATCAATTCTTCAGTGCTGTTTTCTTTATGGTCCAACTCTCATATCCATATATGACTACTGGAAAAACCATAGTTTTGATTAGACAGACCTTTGTCAGCAAAGTGATGCCTCTGCTTTTTAATATGCTGTCTAGTTTTGTCACAGCTTTTCTTCCCAGGAGCAAGCGTCTTTGAATTTCATGGCTGCAGTCACCACCTGCAGTGATTTTGGAGCCCCAAAACATAAAGTCTGTCACTGTTTCCATTGCTTCCCCATCTACTTGCCATGAAGTGATGGGACCAGATGCCATGATCTTCGTTTTCTGAATGTTGAGTTTTAAGCCAGCTTTTTCACTCTTCTCTTGCACTTTCATCAAGAGGCTCTACAGTTCTTCTTCATTTTCTGCCATATGGGTGATGTTGTCTGCATGTCTGAGGTTATTGATATTTCTCCCGGCAATCTTGATTCCAGCTTGTGATTCATCCAGTCCAGCATTTCACATGACGTATTCTGCATATAAGTTAAATACGCAAGGTGACAATGTACAGCCTTGACCTACACCTTACCCAATTTGGAACCAGTGTGTTGTTCCATGTCCAGTTCTAACTGTTGCTTCTTGAGCTGCATACAGATTTTTCAGGAGGCAGATAGGGTGTTCTGGTATTCCCAGCTCTTTAAGAGTCCTCAACAGCTTGTGATCTACATAGTCAAAGGCTTTAGCATAGTCAGTGAAGCAGATGTTTTTCTGGAATTCCTTTTTTTTTCCCCCCATCTCTGGTTCCTCTGCCTTTTCTAAATCCAGCTTGTACATCTGGAAGTTCTTGGTTCATTACTGTTGAAGCTAGCATGTGAAATGACTGCAATTGTGTGGTAGTTTGAATATTCTTTGGCATTGCCCTTCTTCGGGACTGGAATGAAAGCTGGACTTTTCCAGTCCTGGAGCCACTGCTGAGTTTTCCAAATTTGCTGGTATATTGAGTGCAGCGCTTTCACAGCATCATCTTTTAGGGTTTGAAATAGCTCAGCTGGAATTTCATCACCTCTACTAGCTTTGTTCATAATGATACTTCCTAAAGCCCACTTGACTTCACGCTCCAGGACGTCTGGCTATCACACCACTGTGGTTATCTAGGTCATTAAGACTTTTTTTTGTATGGCTCTTCTGGGTTTCCTTGTCACCTCTTCTCAATATCTTCTGCTTCTGTTAGGTCCATAAGGTTTCTGTCCTTTATTTTACCCATCTTTGCATGAAATGTTCCTTGGTATCTCTAATTTTCTTGAAGAGCTCTCTAGTCTCTCCCATTCTATTGTTTTATTTCTTTGCATTGTTCACTTAAGAAGGCTTTCTTATCTCTCCTTGCTATTCTTGGAATTCTGCATTTAGATGGGTATCTTTCCTTTTCTCCTTTGCCTTTTGCTTCTCTTCTTTTCTCAGCTATTTGTAAGGCCCCCTCAGACAACCATTTTGCCTTTTTGCATTTCTTTTTTCTTAGGGATGGTTTTGATTACCACCTCCTATACAATGTTATGAACCTCTGTCCCTAGTTCTTCAGGCACTCTATCAGATCTAATCCCTTGAATCTGTTTGTCACTTCTACTGTGTAATCAATTGTAAAGGATCTGATTCAGGTTATACCAGAATGGCCCAGGGGTTTTCCCTACTTTCTTCAATTTAATTCTGAACTGTGCAATAAGGAGTTCGTGATCTGAGCCACAGTGAGCTCCTGGTCTTGTTTTTGCTACTCTATAGAGCTTCTCCACCTTCGGCTGCAAAGAATATTATCTATCTGATTCCGGTATTGACCATCTTTTGATGTTCACGTGTAGAGCTGTTTCTTGAGTTGTTGGAAGAGGGTATTTGCTATGACCAGTGCATTCGCTTGGAAAATCTCTGGTTTTGTGTGTGTTAGTTGCTCAGTCGTGTCCAACTCTTTGCAACCCCATGGACTATAGCCGGTCAGGCTCCTCTGTCCATGGAACTCTCCAGGCAAGAATACTGGAGGGGGTTGCCATTTCCTTCTCCAGGGGATCTTCCCAACCCAGGGATTGAACCTGGGGCTCCTGCATTACAGGCAGATTCTTTACTGTCTGAGCCACCAGGGAAGCCAAGTGGTCTTGGAGGGCACAAACAAAATCTTGCACTCACCAAGAGCAGCGGAAACAAGCAGTGACCCACAGAGACTGAATTAAAACTACCTGCTAGTGCTGGGGAGCCTGCTGTGGAGGCGTGGGTCAGCAGGGTCTCACCACAGAGATTGGGACACTGGCAGCAGCAGGCAGGGAAGGCCGCCCTGGTGTAAACCCTCTTGGAGCTCACCAGTAATCCTGCCATAGAACCTGGAGAGCCCAGGCCTGGATCACTTCAGGCCAAACCACTCCCAGGGAGGGAGTGCAACCCCACCCATCAGCAGATAATTGGATTAAAGCTTCACTGAGCAGACCCTGCTCACCAGAGCAAGATCCAGTTTTCCCACCACCAGTCCCTTCCATAAGGAAGCTTACACAAGCCTCTTAGCCTCATCTATTAGGCGACAAACAGAAGAAGCAAAAAGAAGCACATTCCCACAGGTTAAAACAAAAATCACATTACAGACAGTTAATCAGGATGAAAAAGCAGAAAGTTATGTCCCAGATGAAGGGACAAGATAAAACCCCAGAAACACAACTAAATGAAGTGGAGATAGGCAACCTTCCAGGAAAAGAATTCACAATAATGATAGTGAAGATGATCCAGGATCTTGGGAAAACAATGGAAAAGATGCAAGAAATGTTTACCAATGACCTACAAGAACTAAAGAACAAACAAACAGAGATGAATAATACACTAGAAGGAATCAAAAGCAGAATAACTGAGGCAGAAGAACAGATAAATGACCTGGAAGACAGATGGTAGAAATCACTGTCACAGAACAGAATATAAAAAAAGAATGAAAAGAAATGAAGACAGTCTAAGAGACCTCTGGGACAACATTAAACACACCAACATTTGAATTACAGGGGGTCCCAGAAGGAGATGAGAGAGAGAGAAAGGGCCAGAAAAAATGTTTGAAGAGGTAATAGCTGAAAATTTCCCAAACACGGGAAAGGAAATAGTCAACCAAGTCCAGGAAGTACAGAGTCCCAAGCAGGATAAACCCAAGGAGGAACACACCAAGACACAGTCATCAAACTGACCAAAATTAAAGACAAAGATAAAATATTGAAAGCGACAAGGGAAAAATGACGATATACAAGGGAACTCCCATCAGGCTATCAGCTGATTTCTCAACAGAAACTCTACAAGCCAGAAGGGAATGGCATGATACATTTTAAGTGATGAAAGCGAAGAAATTTCAACCAAGAATACTCTATCCAGCAATAATAGTCTCATTCAGATTTGATGGAGAAATCAAAACCTTTCCAGATGGGTGAAAATTAAGAAAATTCAGCACCATCAAATCAGCTTTATGACAAATGCTAAAGGAACTACTCTAGGCAGGAAACACATGAGAAGGAAAAGACCTACAGAAAATAAACCCCAAACAAGTAAGAAAATGGTAATAGGATCGTACATATCAATAACTACCTTAAATGTAAACAGATTACCACCAACCAAAAGACACAGACTGTCTGGGCAAATGAAAACATGTGCATGCATGCACTTCCACTTAAATCACATCACTCTGCTTGACCACTCCACCAAATTGTATATAATTATTTTATATTGTTAGGTTAATCATGTTCCCATTATGACTTGCAATTATCTTTTATTTTTTGTCTGGCTATTGATTGTGAAAACTGATAAACATCTATTAATAGCACGATTATGCAAATATTACTCACTTCACACCACTGTATCATGACTGGTCAGCAGAAAAATAATAGAACTCTGTATCACCAAAGCTACAATTTAATAGAAAAACTTGTAATCACTTTTTAAAATCCAGATGCATAACAGAAGTATCTTGAAATTTTTTGAAAAATACAAATGCTTACGTATTGCTTTTTTCCTCTGGAGCTTCAAATATGTTTCTAATGAGCATTCATGTTTAAAAACAACTGGACTATATGATGATCTTTTACTTCTATCTAGTTTGTTTCACTTTTTCCATTTCATATCAGTGCTCCCATTTCATTTAGTTTATATTTTCCAATTTCTCCATCTCTTCTTTTTTTTTTAATGTTTTCTCAAGCCCTTACCAAGTGTAGTAGAAATGCTTTCGTATACATATATATAAATAATATGTATAATATATATATTTTAGAAAACATGGATTTTTGCCTACCTAAAAAATTTATGACATTTTGATTCTACTTGTTTGACTTAGTATGAATAGAATGCTACATTCCTAATTAAAAAATAGATATGCCTCAAGCAACAAAGGTTTACCGTATAGCACAGGAAACTATAGTCAGTATCTTGTGATAACCTATGATGAAAAATCATTTCAGAAATAATATACATGTATGTGTATAACTGACTTACTGTGCTGTGCTGAAACACTGTAAGTCAACGATACTTCAATAAAATATATATATATATTAAGAAAAAATAAATAAATAAAGGTACTACTAAAAAAAAAAAAAAGATATTCTGCATTCGCAGGTTGGACGAATTAACATTGTTAAAATGCCCATGTTACTGAAAGCAATCTACAGATTCAATGCAATCCCTATCAAAAGTCCAAGGACATTTTTCACATAACTAGTACAAAATGTTCTAAAATCTATATGGAACCTCAAAAGAGCCCAAATAGCCAAAGCAAACTTAAGAAAAAGAATAAAGCTGGAGGTATGGCACTCCCTGATCTCACACTATATTACAAAGTCACAGTAATCAAAACAGCTTGCTGTTGGCAGAAAAAGAGATACGCAGATCAAAGTAACAGAAGCAAAACCAGAAATAAACCCACACATAGATGGACAATTAATTTATGACAAAGGAGCACAGAACATAGAGAAAGGACAGTCTCTGTAATAAGTGGTGCTGAGAAAATCAGAGAGCCACATGCAAAGAAAATGGAACTAGGCCATTATTGTACACCATACACAAAAATCAACTCAAAATGGATTAAAGACTTGAACTTAAGACCTGAAACCATAATACCCCTAGAAGAAAACATAGGCACTATGTTCTTTGACACTGGTCTTAGCAATATGTTTCTAGATATACCTCCTCAGGCAAGGAAAACAAAATGAAAAATAAACAAATGAGGATTATATCAAACTAAAAGCTTCTGAACAGTAAAGGAAACCACTCACAAAACAAAAGACAGCCTAATGAATGGGAGAAAATATCTGCAAACAATATATTCAATAATGGGTTATATCCAAAATATACAAAGAAATCATACAACACAAAAACAACCCCATTAAAAAGTGGGCAGAGGAGTTCAACAGTTTTCCAAAGAAGACATATAGATTGCCAACAGGCACTTGGAAAGATGGTCAAAGTCATTAATTATTAGGAAAATGCAAATCAACACAATGAGCTATCACCTCATGTCTGTCAGGATGGCTATTACCAAAAAGGCAAGAAATAGCAAGCATTGATAGGGATGTGGAGAAAAGGAAACCTTTGAGCACTATTGGTGGAACTGTAAACTGGTGCAGCTACTGTGGAAAACATGGAGATTCCTTTAAAAAAATTAAAAACTACTACATGATCCAGCAATTCCTCTCCTGGGAATATATCCAAAGAAACAAAACATTAACTCAAAAAAATATGTGCACATGTTTGTAACAGGATTATTTATAAGAGCCAAGACATGGAAACACCCTAAGAGTCCATCAGTAGATGAATGGATAAAGAAACTGTGGTATACATATATACATTGGGATAAGTATTCAGTCATAGAAAAGAATGAAAGCTTGCCATTTGTGGCAACATGGATGGATCTTGAGAGTATCATGAAATCGAAAGATAAATACAGTATGATTTTCACTTAAATGCGAAATATAAAAAATAAATGAACAAACAGAACCAAACAAAAACAAATACATAGACACAGAGAACAGAGTAGCTGTTACTGGAGGGGAAGGATGGGAAGGAGAGGGGAAAGTGGGTCAAGGGGATCAACTGTATGCTGACAGATGGAAACTAAACTTTGAGTGGTGAGCACATGGATGCTATACAGAAGTAGAACACTATACACATGAACCTTTCATGTTATAAACCAAAATTACCTCAATAAAAAATTAGTCTTAACAAAACAAAACCCTCTCCTCAAACCCAAGTAGAAAGAGAAATAATAAACCAAGAAGAAGATACTTGTAACATGTGACAGGCAAACGGTTCATTTTTTAAATACTAAAACCTTTGGCAAATCATTAAAAAAAATTCAAAGAGAAAATGAAAATAAACAAAGGATAGGTACAAACAGTTCATGGAAAGGACAAATACATCATTTTTGAATGCATTAATGTTTTTCATATAATAGTCGTAACAAGTCAAATACAGATTTGTTAAGCTACAATGAAACACTATTCCTCACTTCTCAGATTAGAATTTGACAGCATTAGCTGCTAAAGCTACAGTGGAAATAAGCACACTCACATGGCACAGATCAGAATGAAAACTAATACAGACTCGATGTAAAGGAACGTGGTCATACCTATCAAAGAAATTCCTACAATCAGACTAGAAATCTTACTTCTAGTAATTTATTCCATACACATGATCACTAATGAGTCAGAAAGATGAGGGCATATAAAGTAATGTATTGCAGCACTTTCTGTAATAGCAAAAGCTAAAACAAGCATCAGTGTTCATCAATAGGGAACTGGTTATGCATGTATGTATGGTAGGTGTGTTTTTTGTATGTGTGTGTGTACTCATGTACAACCATTCCCAAGCTTTGATAAGAAAAGATCTCCAGGAGATTACACATGTGACCTAAATGTAAGTAGTTCTCACTTCAGGTAGGAACTAGGGTATCAGGAAAAAGAAAGAGAGGGACCACTTTCTCTTTCTAATGTATCTTTTAAAATACTTGAAATGTTATTTTATAATATTATGTAAATACATTAACTCTTCAATATAATGAAACAAATGATTTTTTAAAGTTTATCTAAGAGAATGGGCCAGGGATGGGGGAACCAGCATCTGCTGAATGTCCACTAGGTACCATACATTAACTGGTTGAATAACTGACCTAAATTCAATTCAATAACAACTTCCACTATTGGTATTCAAAACTCAGGTGCAATAAACTATAAATGTAGTTAGAGACATTTTTTTAAATTATAATTTGAAGTAACGCTTTTGGGGGCAAATGGTAAGTGACAGCACACCTGTATAACTTCCTCTGTATAACCCTTTGGTAGAAAATATGAAAGAACCAAGTTAGAGTGTAATAATGTGACCACAACCCCATTCCTCAAACTTTAGATTAAAAACGGTAAGTGAATAGTTTCAAAAGGGCCTTATTAATAATCTCTAACTAGGAGGGCTGATGATCAGATGCATAGGCAGACTACAAAAGAAATGGCAGGTGCAGTAGTTGATACTGAAAAGAACCATGTGGTAAGATCATTTTAACTTTCTCCAACTCAGCTTCCTCTCTAGCAAAAATGGTTGTAAATCTGCTCATTCAGGACAGAATGACCAAAATCAAAGAAGTATTCCTTATGGGTTAGATATTACTCTAAAACCCTTAAAATTCAATAAAACTGTCCTAACAAAACACACCGTAACTGAGGTTACTTGACCCCGCTTGCCCCAACCTCCACCACAACCTCAATCCCCTTACCACGTGCCACTTCTCTCAAGCTACTAAGAACTGAAAAGAGAATATGAACTGATGTATACTTAAACCCAGCTGTCAGCTCAAGTCCTACTTCCACTAAAGGAGAATTAAGTCAAGGAGAATCCACATACATTATTCTTGGGCAAACAGCAAGCCTAAATAAAATTCCCCATTTGGAGGATGAACTATTAAGTAAAAGGTTCCCACACTGTCCCTATGTTT
Organism: Cervus elaphus; assembly: GCF_910594005.1. Taxonomy (NCBI): domain Eukaryota; kingdom Metazoa; phylum Chordata; class Mammalia; order Artiodactyla; family Cervidae; genus Cervus; species Cervus elaphus. Next base: position 26,173,839 of record NC_057828.1, on the reverse strand, counting down.
AGACACTGGAGGAAGGCGGGGGGTGGGGGGAAACTATGAAGAGATCATGAAGAATTACTCTAGGACACAGGGAAGGAAAAAAAAAAAAGCCAAACACGTTAATTAAACTTTCTCTACAACATATATACACATTTGCTTATATTTGCAAAAGAACACTAAGATAAACGGAAAATTAAAGAAAATGGTTACCTATAGGGGAGGGAGGGAACAACGAGAGGAAGTTAAGACGGTGCTGAATATACCTTGTTACACAGCTTCAATTTAGAAACCACGTGAATATTTTAAACACTGGACAAACAAAATCAAAACTAGAAGTAAAAAGTAATCTTGAAATATTTAAAACAAAACAAATGAACTTAACTATACGTCAAATTGGTAAAACAAACAAAATAAAAAACATTATTTTAAGGACTTTAGAACTCTGTTTTGACTATGTTCTTAGTGGAATAACATTTTTACACAAAGAACAGTTAAATATCATTTAGTAGTCTGATTAATAATGATATTTTTTGGAGACTATATTTTATATATGAACATATGCATATATAAAGCAAGTAAGTAATTATGTATTCATGTTATTTTAAAATGTCATCATAAAATCAATGTAAAATCATGTAATATTAAATCTGAAGTGCTAATATCAGTATGAACTCATGCTTTTTTACTTTAGCAAAATGCCTACTTCCTGATAACCCAGATAACCGAGTTACAATGGCACTCTCATTAAAAAAAATTGGCTGATTCCAGGTCTGGGTGGGGTGGGCAGGAGATTTACAAGATAAACCCGGGACATCTTGTGCCAGAAGCAAAAAAGCCGGCAATTATTAAAATGAAGTTGTGTCAAAAGGACACAGGAGCCAGTCTGATCAGGTTCCCAGTGTTGCTCAGCTGTCTATTACATAGCAGAGCTGAGAGTGAAACCCAGGGAGTACACCTCCAGGAGTCACATTCTTAACCACTATTCTAGACCACCTCTCACACAAGAAAAATCTGATGAAGAGAGGAGGGGGAATGAGATGAAAATCAGAGACCAGAACAGAGGAAATATCTTGACTCACACATCTCTTGAACGAGTTGATCCCTCCTTCCTTCCCCCTTAAGTTCCTTCTTTACTTGGCTTTCACATATTCCTCCCGCCTGACTGCACCTTTTCAGAGTTTGCTGTTTGCTTTCCTTCTCCTCCACTTCCTAATACTGAAAGCTCCAGGAATTCAGATCTTAGTATTCCTGTCTTCTCTGTCCACACTATACCAATTCCCTTGGTGATCCTATTCAGCCTCATAGCTTGAAATAATTTGTATATGCAGACAGCTCCTAAATTTCTATCTCCATTTATCTCTCCCAACTCTAGACTGCCACCTCAACATGTCCATGTAGATGTTTATTGGTATCCCAGCCTCAGCTTGTCCCAAAATGATCTCCATCCTGCATACAAAACCTGCGCCAACACAGCCTTCTCCATCTCAGTGAAGACAAATCCACCCTTTCTGGCGCTCAGACCCAAAACTCTAGGGTCATCTTAGCTCGGACCCTTCCAACCCTCCCCAACTCTCTCATCCTACATTCACTCTGTCAGGAAATCCTATTGGTTCTACCCTAAAATATACCCAGAATCCAGCTACTCCCACCATCCCTACTGCAACCACTCAAGTCTGAAGCTACCTAGATTACTGCATTAGCTTCCTAACAGGTCAGTGTCTCTAAATTTACCCCATTCTACTCAGAGTAAAACTCCAAGTCCTTATAACGGCCCAACAAATTCTGGCCCCCTATTACCTCTCTGAATGCACTTGCTACCACCCCGCCTTTTCCACTCTCCTTGCGCAGCCAGTGTGGGCTCACAGCTGCTCCTCAACCATGGGGACACACCTGTATAGGATGGCCTTTGGTCTAGCTATTCCCTCTGCCCAGAACATTCTTCCCTCAGACACCTGTCTGATCAACTTCCTTAGCAATCTTTCCCCAAATCTCACCCTCTCAGTGAGGCTCATTCTGATCTATCTGATACCACATTTCCCCTGCTGTACTTACTTATTAATGTTTTAGCTTTCCCTCCACCCCCCCTCCGCCTACTCTAAGAAGAGAGGTATTTGTCTAGTTTGTTCACTGTTGTATCTAAAGTGCCTGACGATGTACAACATCAAGCTGCACTAAAAAGGTTCAAATAAAATAATGTAACAAAGCTAAATCTATCATATCATTGGCACATAAGTGGGTTATTTAAAATTAACTATTCAAAAGAAAGACTTTTACACTGGGGAAGTGTTAGGCACTCAATCGTGTCCAACTCTGTGAATCCATGGACTGTAGCCTACCAGACTCCTTTGTCCATGGGATTCTCCAGGGGTAGCCTAAATTCACCTCTATGCTGCCTGTAAGAGACACTTTTAACACAAATGGAGTAAAAAAAGTTAAAAGTAACAGAATGTACCAAAACACCAAGTAAATACAAATTGAGAGAAAGTAGGAGTCATGTGGACATTAAGAAGACAGCCCTTCAAAACTAGACAGGCCTAGGATCTAAGTGTCTACACCACTAAATAGTTCTGTGACCTTTGGGAAGTTACTTCACTAAGCCTCAGCTCACTCATCTATAAAATGGCAGTATTACCTATACCTCAAAGGGTTTTTAATGATAATTACATGAAACAAAGCATTTAACATGTTGTCTGGCATATAATCAACACTGGAAAATGCTGTAACGACCTTGTACTGTACCAGAATGGAACAAATATCTTTCAGTGTTTCTGATATCAAAAAATACAGTCTTTGTAAGAGTTGTTTTAAAATAGGAGGAAACACCAGAGCAACAATTCTAGCTTTTAGGCAGCTATTCAGGTTTCTGAAGAGGCCTAAAGAAGCATTCAATGTTAAAAGGCTTACTTTACAAGAGCCTACCCTAACTATCCTTCCTTCCCTCTCAGGTAAAGCACAAATATTTATTATGCCCTGTTAGAGGCTTCTTACAAACTTTCTCCATGAGGGAGCAACCCTACACTACTCAAAAAAACTTAGCGTACAAATAAACTCCCAAATGTGAGAAACGCAAGGTGACATTATTAGACAGACTTACTCACTGCAACACAACGTTTATAATAAAAAAAGGCTAGAAACAACTTAAATAGCCATCAGTAGGAAACATGGCTAAACATACCCATATAGTAGAGTATTAAGCAATTTTTTATTTTTGTATCTTTTTTTAAATTTTTTTTTTTTAAGCAATTTTTTTAAAGCAGACCTTTATGTAGAGATACGGGATAACCTCCAGGATATAGTCTCAAAACAAATCAAGGGCTGCCCTGTGTGTAAAGTCTGGGGGGAGGAGATCTATATTTGCTTATATTAATAAAATATCTCTGGAAAAAACTTATGATGATGAGGGACTAGACTAGGAAAAGGCATACTTTTTTGGACTTTTAAAAATTTTCACCTATTTGAACGCATCACCTGTCATAAAAAATATTTAAGTAAAAAGACTATTGAGTAAGTTAGTTTCTCTCAGTGACAAGCAAGGTAAATTCTGCCTGAATATTCACCAAACATTAATTGAATACCTCCTACATGTTGATGCTTTTATCTTCAATTTTAGGATCTGATATCAAAAGCAAAGGCAACAGAGCAAAAACAAATGAGCTGGACTACATCAAACTATAAACCATATTTACTGAGCAAGGCAAGCACAGTGTGTTTATCAACGTAACACTTGCATCACTTCCTCTTTCAAAATAAAATAAAATAAACCTCTAGCGATGTTTGCAAGGAGTAATGTGCTTGATCAGTAACAGTTTTAAGCACAACTAGTTTGATGTACAGATGAAGATCCAGACTAGAAAATGCCAGTGGTTAGAGCTATCATGAAATGGTGTGCTCAAGATTATCCATTAACAGACCAATGAAGAATAAACAGCTTATATTTATGTTTTCAATGGTGGTTTTCTCCTCTGGCTGCTCTTTGCTCTTTTTGTCCTAACTCTACTATGACCAGAATACATTGGCACCTACTCATAATCCCTGAAAACAGGAATAACATCACTACCATTACAATAATAGAAACAGTAGCCATCATTTATTCAACACTGACCATGTCCTCTGTGATGAGTGCTTAATTAGACATGATTTTATTTAATCCTTAGGGTAAACTTAAGAAGTGGATTATATTACCCACCTTATAGATAAGAAACTAGAAACTTAGCAAGCAAAACAAACAGCCAGGGGGCCACACACCCAGCAAATGGCAGCTGTAGGATTCAAGGCCAGGTCCAGCTTACACTAAAGCCTATGCTCTTCACTAGAAGGCTAAGTTACCTCCCTAAATGTTCCTCCAATCCCAACATTAACTGTATCTGAAAATAGCAAAAGCAGTCTTTCTGAACCCTTTCAGAGGTGAGCACTTACAGAGAACACACGTCCTTATCAGCTCTCGTTCATCTGCAGGGCAGGCTCTGCCAGAGGCCTATGATTGTCCAGTCTTGCCAATAGTTAAAAACAAGACAGAGAGAGGAAGAGAGCAAAGAATGAGAATTCTTAAGGGTGTGGACAAGGAGAAATCCCATCTGTACTGCTCACTGGCCACCAAGACCTGGGCAGTTTCCTCGACCAGAGCTTCTGGGCTGGGGAGGCCTTTCCTCCACCCACTCCCAGTATAATATGTTGCTCCAAATGCCCTTCTTTGCAGTAGACACAAGACCAAGGTCTCCCCATGTACCCAGCCCTCACAGAATAATGCAAGTAAAACAACACTTTCATCTTTCAGCACTTCCTTCTATACCTCCAAAACCCTGAGGAAAACGTCAACAACCTGAGATCAGGGACCAGTTTACCAAGTCAAAGTAGCACTCTCAACTTCATCATCAGAATTTTGGTGGTTCCCAGAATAACTTCTCTATTGTGGCAACACCGGAAATCAGTCATTAGCTAATCAAAGATATTCACAGGCTCCAAGTGATGGTCATGGCTAAGAAAACTGATCATCTATTTTACAGTTTAAATGCTCAGTTAGAAAAGAATGGGAAAATACCTGACAGATGTGATTAAAATGTAGTAATTAAATTTCCCCCTTAAATTCCAGTCATTTTTCACATCTACTATTCTATTGAAGAACTGCTGTAAACAATGTCTTACTGAGATATAAAAGTAGAATGGTACATACTTGGAATTTTATATCCTTTTACATAAAACAGGTTATCTTTGTACTGGCCTAAATTATAATAAGGAATGCTCCTCCCTCAAAAAATACAGAAAGAGAAAAAAAGAGAAGAGGTAATCTTGTAAAGAAGAGAATGAAAATTAAAAAAAAAAAATAAAGAAGAAATTATTTTGGAGGATTCCCCCTTTAGAATTTGAATAAACTTTCTTAAAAATGAAAAAAATAGTATGACTTCGAGATGAAAAAATAGTATGACAGGATGAAATCTGTAAACCACAACTTTACATTGTTTAGTTTAACGAACTTTAATTGAAAACCTACAATTGCTGAAGGAACATGACGATAAGTGAAGTGAAGTGGAGGTAGCTCAGTCGTATCCAGCTCTTTGCGACCCCATATACAGTCCATGGAATCCTCTAGGCCAGAATACTGGAGTGGGTTGTCCCTTCTCCAGGGGATCTTCCCAGTCCAGGGATCGAACCCAGGTCTCCTGCTTGGCAGGCAGATTCTTTACCACTGAGCCACCTGGGAAGCCCCCATCATTATAAGAAATGACTCTAGATATAAGAAGTTAGTGGGAAAAACTAATACAAACAGTTTTGATATGAGACAGTAATTAATTAGTAACAGGTATACACAGGGTACCATTTTTCTACCCGCTAGAGCTGTTTCCCAGCATCAGACAGTTATTCTCGGGCCACCTGAGCTGTAATTCAGTAAATCTTCCTTCATCCCTCTTGTACCACATGAGACCTATTCAGAAAATATATATAGGAATAATTTGCATATACATCTGGTCTTTCACATTTCTAGCAATTACCACTATAATTAAATAATTAATTGTACATATCCAAGGAGATGCTGATAGGCTTCTCTCTCATCCAGCAAAATATCTTGTACAAGATACCTGGCCTACTCTCATGTGTGAAATGAACAAGCAAACACCCAAAAATATAAGACCTGAGACTGGGCTTCCTCCATGCAATCTCTGATCCTCGTTAGATTACACAGAGCCTTCAGTTAAACAGAGTTTCAACTCTACGCCACAAAAAGAAGTTACAGGCCAAAGAATCATAAACCAAAAGACTCTAAAGCACTTGTATTAAATGAAAATTACAGAGAACAGAGAGAAATTAAACCCATAGGCTACTTAAAAGCCATTTAATGCAATAGTTTCTACTCTGTTCCTCAGCAAACTAATGTTTTTAATGAATAAGCATGTAATCTATTTTCACTTAGCAACCCTTCTCTTTTCTACTGCTGTCCTCAAACAGACTTGCTGATTTACAATGAAATGGCCCAAAGGAAGACCCAAGGCAAATGGCCCAAGGCAGGTGAAGAAGGAGAGCAGTAAGTCTGGAGAAAGAGGACTATCAGTTTTTAAAGCAAAAAATGACTGAGTTCAAAGAAAATATTTCCATGGAAAACATGATTGATAATTCAGGTCCACAAACTTTAGCACAGTGATTAAGGGAAATGGGTCTGGAGTGGGGCTGCCTGGCTTGAATCGTGGCCTGTGCAACCTTGGGCAAGTACCTTGCCCTGGGAAACAGGGTGATAACAGGACCTGCTTCAAAGCGCTATGTTCAACCATCTCCCACCAGCACTGAGGGCCTTCTCCAACCACCATGTCTGAGATTCTCCCACCAGTTTCTCTCCATTCTTTAACTCCCCATTATTACCTTCATATGACTTACTACTATCTAAAATTATTTTAAAAGTTACTTGTTTTCATATGACCTCCCCATTAAAAGTAAAAAAAATCTTGTCTGTCTTACTTCCACAGCCCTGGTGCCTAGAAGCAGTGCACAGTACACAGAAGTAGGAACTTGATAAATATTTGTTGAGTCAATGGATGAATAACACACAACATAGGGAGATGTATGTTGTAAGCATTCAATAAATGGCAGCCAGTATTATCTAGGTAATAAATTCAGGTAAATAATTCAGGCTTCAGTGTTATATCTTGAAATAATTACCCTCATAGTCTTTGCAGATCTTATTTACCATTCACCAAAACCAAGAATTGTACTAATTTAGGCTTGAAAGGATTTTTTCCTTCCACTATTAGGTGTTGCCCTTGGGGTAGATTACTTCACTGAAATTCATCTCAGACATTTATTGAGCAATATGCTATGATCTGCATTCTGTAGATACAGCAAAGACAGACAGTCCTTCCCAGTCAAGAGGTTTGTGTCTAAGTTTTGTGCCTGTCTCTGGCCTGCTTAAATGCAGTATGAGGAGGAGATGAGGATTTGTGCAGAAAGTAATTGGATTGGGCAAAGTGGAAGTCTGTAAAGGTCCCAACCGTTTAATGGAAATCATCAGATGATTCTAATGTGGAACTTCAAATTCCTTAACTCATTATGCTAAAATTCTCCCTTAGCTACCGTTTTTGTTGATAACAATATCACCAAGAGACAAACTAGGTTACTGCCGAGATCCTCAAATGAGCAAGGCAGGTGTTTCTGAAATAGTCCCCAACAGATGGAAATTTACATAGGTCCTCAGCAAACTAAGGACTGCATACTTGTGTATGTATGTGAATGAATATACATTGTCAGTGTAAGACTGCCAAATGCTCTCTCTTAAAAGGACTATTCTCTATTTTGAGGCTCTGTCCTTCTACTCATTTATGGTTAGCTGTCCTTTCAAGTAATTATGTTGGTAACTCATGGTGAGTTTTTTCCCATTTACTTGACAAATTAAAAAGTTCTTATTTTTGCTTATTAAAAAAAAATTATCAGTGAAATTCTGAAATCTAGAACATCTAGAAGTAAACAGAACACAATTAACAGCTGCCTGGCCAAACTCCAAATGCAGAATTCGGGATCTTTCATTTGTTAACACACTGTCTCTTCACTCACCCAAGCCCAGTTTTCCTTAACCATTGTCTACAGCCATTGTCTATAGTTTGTCGAGGGACTTTCCAGGTGACACTACTGGTAAAGACCCAGCCCGCTGCCAATGCAGGAGACGTAAGAGACACAGGTTCCATTCCTGGGTCAGGGTGATCTCATGGAAAAGGGAACGGCAACTCACTCTAGTATTCTTGCATGGGGAAGCCCATGGACAGAGGAGCCTGGTGGGCTACAGGCCACAGGGTCACAGGGTCACAAAGAGTCGGACACGAATGAAGCAACTTGGCACAAACAGCACATGCCTTCTATGTTTTCAGGGTAAACAGAGGGGGGAAAACGGAAAATCACTGCAGATGGTAACTGCAGCCATGAAACCGAAAGACGCTTACTCCTTGAAAGGAAAGCTAAGATAAACCTAGACAGCAGATTAAAAAGCAAAGACATCACTTTGCAGACAAAGGTCTGTACAGTCAAAGCTATGGTTTTTCCAGTAGTCATGTATGAATGTAAGAGGTGAACCAAAAAGAACATTGAGCACCAAAGAATTGATGATTTCGAACTGTGGTGCTGGAGAAGACTTGCGAGTCCCTTGGACTGCAAGGAGATCAAGCCAGTCAATCCTAAAGGAAATCAAACCTGAATATTCTTTGGAAGGACTGATGCTAAAGTTGAAGCTCCAATACTTTGGCCACTTGATGTGAAGAGCAGACTCACTGGAAAAGACCCTGATGCTGGGAAAGACTGAAGCCAAAAGGTGGCAGAGGATGAGATGGTTAGAACACATCACCAACTCAATGGACATGAGATTCAGTAGACTCCGGGAGATAGTAAAGGACAAGGAAACCTGGCATGCTGCAATTCAGTGGGTCGCAAAGAGTTGGACACGATTTAGCAAATGAACAACATTGTCTATACTATTTGAGCAGATCTAGATTATAACTCAACTTATAAACAACTTATAGACAATATAAACACAATTTTCCTCATCATTTATGCATCTAAGAGTAGAATGGCATGGACCTTCCTAGAAAATTCTTAAATCTTATGATGTACTGATATAAACACTATAATCAAACTATATTCTTGACTTTGTGACTTTCTAATTTTTCATGTATCCTAAGTAAGTCTTGTAATAGATGGGTTGAGAGCATTTAGAGCATTGATTTGAAATAATTAGCTCTTGTCCCCAGAATATTCAAATAGTCTTGCACTGGAATATTCAGTTTTCTTCAACCTCAAAACCTCTAATCCACTGACCCTTCCTCATTCACCACTATACATCCTGGTTGTGTCTTCATGTTATCTCCTCACCCAGGCAATACGCTATGATTCTCTACTGCAATTGCTCCTTTACAAAATTCCTTGACTCCTCTGCTTTTCAGTAACTCTTTCACATTTGCATGGCAAACCCTCATTGCTGTGAAATCCAATCATGCTCCAATTCAATACCCGCTCAACGTCATTCAACATCCTTAAGAGACACATTTACAAGTGGGGTCCCTAATTCACTTACATTTTGGGCTACAAATCCCAAATGAGGACTCAACATCATCTGACAATCCTTTGTACTTTGAGAACACTAATTTTACCCTTTAAAACCCTCATTTCACACTTTCTCCTCCCTCCTCTTATATTCCCACTTGCCAAAGGATGTTTTGTTTTATAGTTCATTAATAATATGGAAACAATTAGAGAGCTACTCAGTGTTTTACCCACATCAAAACTGCGACCTATCCACAACCTTTATGAAATGTCCTTCCTGATACCAGAAAACCAACTCACCTTCCATACTATGGATCCCATTTAACCTTACCTTTTCAGGGGTCTTGTTCCTAAACTTACTCTTGTTCACTTGAGTCATCAGTTTTCAAACGGACTGCCCAATATCACATAAACATACTCCTGTATCTCATTTGAAAAGAGGAAATTGTCCTGTAACTATATGCCCCTTCTAACTCTACTTCCTATACATAAAAATGTTAAGTCATTCAGTTGTTTCTAACTCTTTGCGATCCCATGGACTGCAGCCATCAGGCTCCTCTGTCCATGGAATTCTCCACCAAGAATACTAGAGCGGGAATTCTCCACCAAGAATACTAGAGTGGGAAGTCATTCCCTTCTCCCGGGGATCTTCGTCACCCAGAGATCAAACCCAGATCTCCTGCATTATAGGCAGGCTCTTTACTATCTGAGCCACCAGGGAAGCCCTCTCTACACATAAAAATAGTTATCAAAAGAAACTTTTGTGACTGCTGGTAAATTACTTCCCCATCTTTGCTTCAACCCACTCCAAGCAGAACTGTCTCCACCATTTCACTGGGACTAGTTTTGTCAAGGGTACCAGTCACTTCTATGTCAAAAAACCCAACAGTTGCATTTGACACAGCTGCCTGCTCTTTCTTTATCCTCTTGGCTTCTCCAACACAACTCTCTCCAGATTTTCTGCCTAACCTCCTAACAGTTACCTCAGGGCCCTTTGTTCCTCTTCTCATGTACCACGGCCCCGTCCTAAACAGATTTTATTTATCTTTTCAAAGAACCAGCTTTTGGTGTCACTGATGTTTCTTGTTTTTGTTTTTCCATTTTCTTATCACCTGCTCTAATTTTCATTATTTTCTTCCTTCTATGTTCCTTATGTTTACCTGTTAAATTTTAAGTTGTAAAATTCAACTTACATTGGCCTTTTTTTTTTCTAATTAATTCTTAGTCCCTTGTTTTCTATTATGTGTATTCAGAGCAGCAAATTTACATCTTAACTGTACTTTAGCTGAACTACTCTACATACGTTCAAAAACAGCATATTCTGTTTTGAGTATACATTCTATACATGTTCACTGAATAAAACTTATTTTACTTGTTCCAATATTCCTTATCTTTATTTTTTAATTTTACTTATTTTATTATTTACTTATTATCCTTAACAGAGAAGCCAACATTGCTTCCAGTTGAGAGCAGCCTATGTTCATGTGGGCACACTCAGTTACTACGTCATGTTGGACTCTTGAGACCCCATAAGCTATATCCTGTCAGGCTTCTCTGCCCACGGAATTCTCCAGGCAAGAATACTGGAGTGGGTAGCCATTCCCTTCTCTAGGGTATCTTCCTGACCCAGGGATCAAATCCGGGTCTCCTGCATTGTAGGTAGATTATTTACCACTTGAGCCATGAGGTTTATCTGATATTAATCTTAAATATGCCAGTTTAATTACCTTTTTCAACATTTCACTCACATTAAACTTTAAAAGTTTTCACTTTTTAATTGCTGGAGTTAGATTTTACTACTTTTTATACAAGAAGAGAAAAACCTTTTTTTTTTTTTTAAATAGGGAGCCTAACACCCTTGTATCTATCCTGTGAATATTCTATCAATTTTTTTCTTTTTCTTCCTTCTACTGGATTTAGTTTAACTTTCCTTCCCACTACAAGCTAGTACACATTCAATTTCTTTTATTTAAAATGCACAATACGCCTTAAATTTTTAAATAATCCATTTTAAATCCTCCTCCCCAGTAAAAAAAAGTCTCAGGAGTTTTCACTCCAATGATTCCCCTGTCACTGTTTATGTTATTCTTATCTAGCATTTATGTTTTTTCCCAGCATCCTAAAATAAACAATTACCCTTTGTTAGTGTTATGGTCCATGTTTATAGTGATCAACCTGGAATTCTTTGCTTATTGTAATTTCTTACATTTGTTGAGAAATACAACATATTTCTCTTAAATCTGTTGAGATATGCTTTGTGGACTAGCGTGTGATCTACCCTAGAGAACTCATCCATATGCACTTGAAAAGTATTTGTATTCTGCTGATTTGAGATGTTATATCTATCAAGTCCAACTGATCCATTGTGTCACTTAAGACCACTGTTTTCCTACCAGTTTTCTGCCTGGATGATCTCTCCCCCTTGATGTAAGTGTGATGTTAAAGTCTCACTATTACTGTATTATTGTCAGTTTTCCCCTTTATGCCTGTTAGTATTCGCTTTATATATTTAGGTGCTTGTGTACTGGGTGCATATATGTTAGTAAGTGTAATATCCTCTTGTATTGAGTGCTGTGCTGTGCCTATGTTCTTTTCTAGGAGTTTTATAATTTCAGGTCATACAGTTAGGTCTTTACCCCATTTTTAGTTTATTTTTATATAAAGTAGAAAGTGATGTTCAGATCTTCCTCATGTAGCTGTCCAGTATTCCCAGCACCACTAATTGAAGAGACTCCATTTTCACCATTGTATATTCTTGTCTCCTTTGTCACAGATTAACTGTCATAAATTAACATACAAGCATGGGTTTATTTCTGGGGGCTCTAGTCTGTTCCATTGATCTCTACATTGGGTTTTGTGTCAGTCAAAATATATAGGTAGAAAAATCTGCCTTTATTTGTCTGAAAATACCTTCATTTTGTCCTTGCTCTTAAAGGACTGTCTAAGAAGATCATTTGTGGTTTATAGTTATTCTGTCATATTAAAGAGACTATATCAATTTTATATATTTGCTACTGCTAATGAAAAACATACTGTTCATCTAAGTAACAACTTCAGAAATCATGTTTTCTCTTGACTGCTATTCAGATTTTCTATTTTGAGTTAGCAATTCCACTGGGTATGGATTTCTCTATTCTGCTAGGTATTCAGTGTGTACCAATCTAAAGACACATTATGTCCTCAACTGTGGATAACTCTCAACCATCATCTTTTCAACAATAGCTTCTCAAAGATTTCTTTATCTCCTTCTCAAATGTCTATTAAAGGTACAGTGTACTTTTTCATTCTATGCTCCACATTTGTTAATCACTCTTCAGCACTCTCAATGTCCATTTCTTCACGTTTCACTCTAAATAATTTCCTCAGATGTGTATTTGAGTCTTCAAGGCTATTTTCAGTTAGGTATATTCTGCTGCTGTTTTAAGGTGAAGTGTAGCTGACTGACAATATTATATAGTTCAGGTATACAGCAAAGTGATTCAGTATTTTGACACATTACACTCCATTAAAAGTTATTACAACATAATAGCTATAATCCCTGCACTATGCAATATATCCTTGCTGCTTATCTATTTTATATGTAGTAGCTTGTACCTCATAACCCCCTACTTCCAGTTTGCCCCTCCCCCTCCCCTCTCCCCTCCAGTAACCACTAGTTTGTTTTCTGAGTCTATTTCTGTTTTCCTAAATACATGTGTTTGTATCATATTTTAGATTTCATATATAAGTGACATCACATAGTACTTGTCTTTGTCTGTCCGACTTATTTCACTAACTGTAATATTCTCGAGGTCTAACCATGCTGTGGCAAATAGAATTTCCTTCTTTTTTAAGGCTGAGTAACATTACATACATATATGCCACATCTTCTTTATTCAGTCATTTCTTGATGGACACTAAGGTTAGTTCTGTATCTTGGCTATTGTAAACAGTACAGCTATGAACACTGCTGTACATGTCTCTTTTTGAATTAATGTTTTCTTTTTTTCTGGATACACACACAGGAATGGAATTACTGGGTCATACTGTAGCTCTATTTTTAGTTTTTTTGATGAATCTCTGTACTGTTCCAAAGTGGCTACATCAATTTACATTCCCACCATTCAGTGTACAAGGGTTTTCTTTTCTCTACATCCTCTCCAACATTTATTATTTGCTGGCTTTTTGATGACAATCACTCTGAAAGAAGTGAGGTGAGGTGATAATTCATTGTTCTGATTTGCATGACTCTGACAATTAGCAATGTCAAACATCTTTTCATGTGCCTCTTAGCTTTGTGTATTATTCTTTGGAAAAATGTCTATTCAGGTATTTTGCCCATTTTATAATTGGTTTCCTTTTGAGATATTGAGTTGTATGAGCAATTTATATATTTTGACCTATCAGTCATATCAAGAGCAAACATTTTTTCCCATCCAATAGATTGTCCTTTTTATTGGTGGTTTCCTTTGCCATGCCAAAGCTCTTAAGTTTAATTAGGCCTCATTTGTTTACTTTGTTTTCTTTTCCTTTGGGAACCAAATCCAAATAAAATTGCTATAATTTATGTCAAAGAGTGCTGTTACTATGTTTTTTTCTAGGAGCTTTATAGTTTCAGGTTGCACAGTTAGGTCTTTAATCCATTTTGAGTTTACTTTTATATAGAGTGGGAGGTGATGTTCTGATCTTTCACATGTAGCTGTTCTATATTCCCAGCACCACTTATTGAAGAGATTCCATTTTTGCCATTGTATATTTTTGTCTCCTTTGTCATAGATTAACTGTGATAGATTAACATACATGTATGGGTTTAGTTCCATTGATCTCTATGTCTGGTTTTGTGCCAGTACCAAGCTGTTTTGATTACTGTAGCTTTAGAGTATAGTTTGAAATCTGAGAGGGTGGTACCTCCAACTTTGCTCTCTTTTCTCAAGAATGCTTTAGCAATTCGTTTTCTTTATGGTTCCATATGAATTCTATGATTATCTGTTTAGTTCTGTGAAAAATGTCATGGGTACTTTTACAGAGACTGCATTAAATCTGCAGATTGCTTTGAGTAGTGTGGTCATTTTAACAATATTAATTCTTATAATTCAAAAGCATGGGATATCTTTCCACTTCTTTGTATCATCTTCAATTACCTTTATGAATGTTTCATACTTCCCAGAAGATAGGTCTTTCATCTCCTTGGTTAAGCTTATTCCTAGGTATTTTATTCTTTTTGATGTGATTTTTAAACAGAATTGTTCTTTACTTTCTCTTTTTAATAGCTTCCTATTATTGTATAGAAAAGCAGTATATTTCTATATATCAATATTGCCTCCTCCAACTTTGCTGAATTAGTTCTAAAAGTTTTGGGGTAGAGACTTTACAGAGTTTCCTATATATAGTTATCATGTCATCTGCAAATAGTGAATTTTACTTCTACCCTACCTTTTATTTTTTTTTCTCATGTGACTGCTGTAGCAAGTACTTCCAATACCATTTAAATAAAACTGGCAAGAGTGAGCATCCGCATCTTGTTCCTGAATTTACAGGAAAGGCCTTCAGCTTTTCGCTACTGAGTATGACATTGGCTGTGGCCTTTATTATGTTGAAATATGTTCCCTCTATACCCACTTTGATGCGAGTTTATTTTTATCATAAATGGATGTTGAATTTTGTCAAATGGTTTTTCCACATCTATTGAGAGGATCATGTGGCTTTTCACCATTCCTTTTGTTAATGGTGCATCACACTTAGGACTTGAAAATATTCAACTATCCTTGCATCTCTGGAGTAAAGCCACCTCGATCATGGCATATGATACTTTTTTGTACATTGGTGAACTAATATTATGTATTTTTATATTGATATGGCCTATAATTTTCTTTTTCTGTAGTGTTTTTGTCTGGTTTTGGTATCAGGTAATGGTGTTCTCATAAAATAAATTTGGGAGTATTTCCTCCTTTTCAGTGATTTTGGAATATTTTGAGAAGGATTGGTATTAACTCTTCTTTATACATTTGGGAGAATTTTCCAGTGAAGCCAGCCAGTCATGGACCTTAGTTAGCTGGTAGTTTTTTTCTTTTAATTACAAATTCTATTTTACTAGTAGTGATCATTCTCTTCAAATTGTCTGTATCTTCTTGATTCAGTCTTGGCAGGCTGTATGTTTCTAGAAACATGTATGTTTCTTCTAGATTGTCCAACTTATTGGCATATAACTGTTCACTGTTCTTACGATATTTTGTATCTCTATGGTATCAGTTGTTAGCTTTCCTCTCATTTCTTATTATGTTTACTTGGGTCCCCTATCTTTTCAGTCTTGATTAGCCTGCCTAAAGATTTATCAGTTTTGTTTATCTTTTCAAAAAATCAACTCTTGGTTTCACTGAGGTTTCCTGTTTTGTTTGTTTTTTAATCTCTATCTAATTTTTTTCCTCTTTGATTTATTATTGACTCCCTTCTGCTAACTTTGGGTTTTGTTTAATTCTTCTTTTTCTAATTCCTTTAGGTAGCAGTTTAGGCCATTTGAGATTTTTTCTTGTTTCTTTAGAAAGACCTGTATCACTATAAATTTCCCTCTTAGAACTGCTTTTGCTGTATCCCATAGATTTGGAGTGCTGTGTCTTCAAGTCAAGTCATTTATCTTGAGATATTTCTGACTTCCTTGATTTCTTTTTTACCTTTTTAGTAACGTGCTGTTCAGTCTCCATGTGTTTGTGCTTCTCTCATTTTCCTTTAACTGTAATTGATTTGTGGTTTCATCCTGCTGTGGTTGGAAAAAATGCTTCATCTAATTTCTATCATCTTAGATTTGTTGAGATTTGCTTTGTGGCCTAGCATGTGATCTACCCTAGAGAATTCATCCACGTGCACTTGAAAAGAATTTATATTCTGCTGATTTGGGATGTTATATCCTATAGATATCTATCAAGTCCAACTGGTCCATTGTGTCATTTAAGATCACTGTTTCCTACCAGTTTTCTGCCTGGATGATCTCTCCCTTGGTGTAAATGGGATGTCAAATTCTCACTATTATTGCATTATTGTCAGCTTTTCCCTTAATGTCTGTTAGTATTTGCTTTATATATTTAGGTGCTTATGTACTGAGTGTATATATGTTAGTAAGTATAATATCTTCTTCTTGCATTGACTCCTTTACCATTATATAAAGTCCTTCTTTGTCTTTTGTTATAGCCTTTGCTTTAAAGTCTATTTTGTCTGATATGAGCATTGCTATCCCTGCTTTCTTGTCATTTGTTTGCATGAAATAACATTTTCCATCCCATCACTTTCAGCCTGTGTATGTATTTGACCTAAAGTAGATCACTTGAGGTAGCATATTGAAGTTTATTGTTTTTTCACCCCATCAGTCACCCTATGTCTTCTGTTTGGAGCATTTAATCCAGTAACATTTAAAGTAATGAGTAATAAATATGTGCCATCTTTTTACTTGTTTTCCAATTGTTTTTGTAGATCTTATCTGTTCGGTTCATTTATTTATTAGTTCGTTTACTAAACAAAAACTATTTTGTTTCTTCCCTTGTGGTTTAGTGGCTTTCTTTGTTTGTGTTCTGTCTCCTATCCATACAAAGGTGCTGGAATCACATTTCACAATGTGTACACTTTAAGGGCTGTCATGCTGTCAATCTGTGCTTTCCTTTTGGCTTTTGATTTCTTTTCATTCCTTCCTCCTTTAAAGCTCAGTTATGTAGTAAATACACTTAAAAAATTATATTTAAGCCAATTCATGTTTTTGTAGCAAGAAGGAAGGAACCATGTCAATTCCTTCCACCAGAGAATTAGTACTCCCCGTATTCATTTTTATGGGCTTCCTTGGTAGCTCAGATTACCGGTAAAGAATCTGCTTGCAATGAAGGAGACCTGGCTTCAAAAGATCCCCTGGAAGAAGAAATGGCAACCTAGCCCAGTATACTTGCCTGGAGAATTCCATGGACAGAGGAGCCTGGTGGGCTACAAGTCCATGGGGTCACAAAGAGTCAGACACAACTGAGAGACTAACACTTTCTTTCTTCACTTTCTACACAATTTCCCTAGGTAAATTTACTGTCCTATGATTTTCAATATTAACTATACCACATGACTCCCAAACCTTTATCTCCAACAGTCCCCCTTTGAATTTTAGACATATTTTCTGACAAAGGACTTCTACAGAATATATTATTTTTTAAAAACTCCTATAAATCAAGAACAAAAACACAACTGACCCAAATTTTAAAATAATCAAAAGATGTGTACATACATATCATAAAAGAATATATACAAATGGACAATAAGAACACTAAAAAAGTATACATCATCACCAGTAATGAATTGTAAACTGAAAATCATAAGGAAATTCCACTAAACATCCACCAGAATGCCTAAAATAAAAACAACTGACAACATCAAGTGTTGGTGAAAAATCATCAGAATTCACACAATTGCTGGTAAGAGTGTAAAATGGTACAATCACTTTGGAAAATATCTTGTCAATTTCTTAAAAAGTTAAAAACATACCTTTGCTACAATTCAACAATTCCAATCCTATGTTTTTTCCCAGAAGAAATAAAAATAAAAGTTAAAAAAAGATGTGTACGAGATGTTCATAACAGCTTTGTTTTTAATAACCCCAAATGGAAACAATCCAAATGTTTGTCAATAGTGGAATGGATGAACAAATAGTGGTAGTTTCATACAAAAGAATACTATTTTGCAATGAAAATGGCTTACTGGCTTATATACACACAACGTGGATAAGTAAATGACATAAGGAAAAAGGCTGAAGTGAAATTTCTGGAATAATGGAAATGTTCTTTTATCTTGATTGAACTGGCTTATACTTTAATCAAAATTCACTAAACTGTACCCCCAAAAATCTGTGCATTTGTGTTTGCAAATATTACCTTAACTTAACCACCCGTCATCCTTTTACTTAACTATAACTTAAATGCCTGGGTTTCACTTGACCATTAGATGCTTATTCACTAATGAGAGCTAAAACACACCACAAAGTTGAATACTGAATATACATACCGAATTGTTCTAAGTAAACATATACTAAAATATTTAGATTTTCAGCCATGTTTTAGAAGGGGGGAAACTTTTTCAGAAGCATCTCACTTGCCAAAGCTACCATTCTGAATACTGTCCAAAATTTAGAGTAAAACATTTCTTATGTGTTTTCTAAATAAACTGTATACTCTCACTTCCTTGCAAGTGTAGTCATCAAAAGCCACAATCTATCAAAAGCTATCACCAATTAACATTCTGATCAAAAAAAGCTCAGACCGTCAGAAGCTTTGTTGGTCTCACACAAAGCCACATACTAACCCTGGGCAGGGGGCTGTGCTGCACAAAGTCAGGGCACAAATTCCACATTCCAGTCCAGGCCAATGGTACCCATGGACTTGTACACAGCCACCCTCAACAGCCCTGACGTCAGCTGTTCCAAATAGGTAAATAAACTGAGGTAGCAATAGATATCACTATATATAAGCAGCATACATCAGCTCAAGGTCAATATCAGTAATAACAACTTTTCTGTACTCAACTTGTGGTGGTTTTGCACCATCATTTTAACTAAGCTGTGATGTTTCCCACAAATTCCCTTCCCTCTATGTTTCTGAGTTTTTATTTGCCATGAGAAACTTGTACAAGATTTGTAAAGCAGAAGTGTTACATTCTGGTTCTAAGTCAGGTGTTCTGTAGCTCACATTGTGACTTGAATTAAAATACAGTTACAGCCTTCAAACAATTCCCAGACTTGAGTACTTTCAAGACCTAAAGCCCCTCGAACAAAGGGAAAGCTAGGTCTGGAAGAAAGACAATATTACTTATCCCCAAATGCATACTGTAAATCCTCCTCCTAACTTTCCCCCAAATGGAGCTGTGTCAGTTTATTAGCATGACTATGCACTGGTGATATGGAGTAAAAAAAAAATACAAACTGTCTCCAAATTAAGAATAACTCCTCAAAACCTAAAACTCCACCGCGTTCTACCAAGTCAGAGCTGGGGCTTAAGGAAATCAGATGATCAATGACCTTCAGAACTGGGCTTACTTCACAGTGGAACCACTGGGTCCCCAGATGGGTCCTATGGTTATTTCCCCAGTTCTGGGATACACAGTTGGAATACACAAACTCAGCACCTGCCAGAACCTAAACACTGGCTCCCAGACCTGTGAATTAATATGAGGGCCATCAGTCTGAGGAAGGGCAGGTGGAAATTATTAGAATTATGCGGTCTTACCAAAACAGTAAACCAAAGCAATCCCGGCTCCTTGAGGGACTGCAGAGATCAGTGACAGCACAGAGATGTAGGGATAGTAATCCCCCAACACATCCATTCCCACCCCATATTCATTCAACTCAGGTATTTGGTCTCAGCAAAAAGCAGATACATTTTGAAAAATGACTAAGTTATCAAAACTTCATCATTTGGTAATTCCAATTAAAAATGCTATTTTAGATGTGATTTCCCTGCTGAATCAAATCAACATACCCTCTGGTACTGAGTGTGCAGCTACTGAGCTGATGAATGCTTTTTCCGCTATACATCTTAGAAAGAATATCTGAAGCAGTCTGTTGCTCCATTCACTATGCTACTTTGGAGATATTTCAAACCTCCAGCCTTATCTCGTAATCTAGTCCACACTTTCTCAATCTTGGCACTACAGACATTTGGGGCCAGATCATTCTTTGCTGTAGGGACTGTCCTGTGCATCACAGGATGCGTGACAGCATCCCTGGGTCTCTGCTCACGAGATGCCACTAGCGCCCCCCACACACACACACACTTGTGATAACCAAAACTGTGTGCGGGCACGGCCCAATGTCCTCTGCCAACTCTCCACAACTGAGAACCACTGACCTAGTCCACAGGAACCTCGTCTTTCCATAGGACATCTCACTGGTCTGTTACACCGATGATATCATGCTGACTGGATCTGGTAAGCAGGAATTAACTACTCTGATACTTCGATTAAGTTATGTGTATGCCAGAGAAAATAAATTCCACAAAAATCCAAGGGCCTGTCTCCTCGGTGAAACTCCTAAGAGTTTAATCATCTGGGATGTGTTGAGATATCTTCTTCAGGGTAAATAACAAATTGCTGCACCTGCCTCCCCAGATTCTAAGACAGGAAGGCCACAGACACGGAGTGAAGGCAGCACACACACCTCGTTCCCATTCCAGGCAATCCCAAAGCGTGCCAGTCGTGTCCTGGGGCCAGAAGAGCAGGACTGTGTAAGATACAAGGCTGTTGTCAAGCTGCCCTGCCACCTGAACTCAGAAGACTCAATGGTGCAAGAAGCATCTGTGGCCAAGAGAGACCAAGTACTGAGCGTTTGGAAGGCCCCTATATGTGATCACAGTGCAGACTTTTAAGACTTTGAAGCTAAACTATGCCAGCCTCAGCAAATAACTATTCTCTTTTGGGGAAACTGCTTCTAACTTGAAACTGGGCCCCAGGAGAGACTGAATAGTTGATCATTCAACATGAGCTTCCCATTATGACTTGGGTATTGTCCAACTCATCAAGGCAAAAATTTGGGCATGTACAGCAACATTCCACTATCAGATGGAAGTGGTGTATATTAGATAAGGCTTGAGAGGATGCTGAATGCACAAGCTGCATCCACATGGCTGAAATGTCCCTAGCCCATACTCCAGATTCCCTGCTTATTCTCTGTATTTATTCTAAACCCACACCTAAGGCCTCATGGGACACTTCCTACGGCCACATGATAGAGGAAGAAAAAAATCCAAATCTAGATCACACTCGCTTCTGCACAATATTCTGGTACCACCCAAAAGTGGACAGCTGTAGCACTGCAGCCCCACTTTGTGCTGGCACTGAAGGAAGAGTAGCAAAGAAAACTCCCCACGGGTGGAACTTTAAGCAGTGCGCCTAGTTGCTTACTCTGCCTAGAAAGAGAGTGTGTGGATTATCGATCTACAGAGATTGGCAGACTAGTGCTTGTGGTTTGGCTGAACGATCAAGGACTTGGAAGGAACATGATTTGAAAATTAATGACAAGGAAGAAGTATGCTAACAGATCTCCCTAAATGAGCACAGCATGTGGAGAGAGTTGTACGATGTGAAAAAGCTCACCAAGGATGACTCATGTGATTGATATCAGCCAGCCTCTTTCTCTGGTCACCCATCTTCCTAGCAACATGGACTAACATCCACCACGGCTGATCTGCCGAGTGCAAAGAATAACACTGAGGTCCTCAAATGATACCACCACTCCCAGAAGGAACAAGTAAGTGCAGCCTGG
Organism: Cervus elaphus; assembly: GCF_910594005.1. Classification (NCBI taxonomy): domain Eukaryota; kingdom Metazoa; phylum Chordata; class Mammalia; order Artiodactyla; family Cervidae; genus Cervus; species Cervus elaphus. The sequence goes on along the minus strand of NC_057828.1, from coordinate 26,152,100 downwards.
TGGCAGGCTGATTACATGGCTGATAATCATACACTATGTGATTGTACTCTCATCACAGAGGGGGCAGTGCTTCGCTCTCACTGGAATAAACATTCGTTGTAGATACGAATTTGCCTTCCTTGTCCATAATGCTTACGCCAAAACCTCCATTAGGAGGTTTACAGAATCTATTTTTTGCCATCATGGTATTCCACAAAGCATTGCTTCTAAGCAAAGAACTTGTTTTATAGCAAATGAAGCAAGACAATGGGCTCAAGTTTGAACAGTTTACTGGTCTTATTATGTTCCCAATATCGAGAAGCAGCTGGCTTGATAAACCAGTGGGATGGCCTTTTTTAAAGATTCTGTTATGACGCCAGATGGGTGACACTTTGCAGAGCTACCCTAACATCTTCTAGGATGCAATATGTACTCTGAATCAGTGACCATTATATGGTGCTATTTACTCCATAGTCAGAATTCATAGGTCCAGGAATCAAGAGACAGAAATGAGAGGAGCTCTTTTTTTCGTTACCCTTAGTGATCCACCTGTGAATTTTTTCTTTCCGGTCTCTACAACTTTGGGTTCTGCTACCAGAGAAGTCTTAGCACCTAAGGCAGGAATGCTTCCACCAGATGTCGTAGTAATGATCCATTAAACTGCAAGTTGAGACTGCTTCATGGCAGTGAATCAGTAGGCAAAGAAGGAGGTTATTATACTAGCTAGGGCGACTGATCCTGACTATCAAGGGGAAACTGGGTTGCTATTATGCAAAGGCTTAAAGAGGAGTATATCCAAATGCAGAAGCTCCTCTGGGGCACCTCTTATTACTCTCATGTCCTGAGATAAGTCAATGGAAAATTACAATAACCCAATACAAGTAAGGTTTCTGATGGCCCAGCCTCTTCAGGAATGAAGTCCTGGGTTACCTCACCAGGCAAAAAATTGTAATCAACTGAAGTGTTTACTGAGGGCAAAGGGAATATGGAATTAGTAGTAGAAGAAAGTAATTATAAACAACATCTATCCCCATGTGACTAGCTATAAAACAAGGACTGTAATACTTATGAATATTTCTTCCTTATTTTACTATAAATATATCTGCCTATATATCAACCAATTATTTCTTCCTTTATATTCCCCTCCCCCATCCCCCTAGCTTTTTATATGAATATTGAAATTACAAGGTATAAAAGGAGAATGTGACTCAGAAGAGGAGTGACCATTACCCGAAAAGGGATAAAGGTATTTCATGTCTTTCGTCTTTCAAGGAGAGGGTTAACATGTTTTTGGTCTACCTATGAGAGCTGTGTCATATTAGGCAAAAGCATAATTTGCTATTATCTTTATTTGGAAGTTAGGTATGGCTAAGATTGGTGTGGCCACATCCCATACTTAAAGGGGATGTCCAAGGTGACACGGGACAGGCTGTGGTGGCTTCTGGTATGTGAACTTAGCTAGGCTAGAGCTACAGTTCCCAGAGCTACATTTCCCTTCCCTCTATGGTCCTGGGTTAGTGTTCCGAGCATTTAGTTGCTAAGTCATGTCCAACTCTTTATAACAGTTTGCACTGTAGCCCACCTGGCTCCTCTGTCCATGGGATTTCCCAGGCAAGAATACTGAAGTGGGTTGCCATTTCCTTCTCCAGGGGATCTTTCCAACCTAGGGATCAAACTCGCATCTCCTGAATTTCCTGCATTGCAGGCAGATTCTTTACCCACTGAGCCACGATCTGGGTTAGTACTGGCACATTTATTTGCTCTGAAAGTCCATGCAGGGCCAGACACAGCTGCAGCTCATGCCTGACACAGAGAATCTGTTGGCATGTCTTGTGGACATGAAGCAGCAGCCAGGCTTCTGCAGCTCCTTCAGCCCCACGGGACCACTTGCCTCAGCTGCCCTGCATCCTGAGCCAGGTGAGTGCGCATCGCTACAGTGAAGGGCATCAGCCTAGCCTGCAGGTCACCCTCCTGAGAGGCTGGAAAGCGATGACAGAGACAGACACTTAAGTGCCAATCTGTCCTCAGAGACTCCAATGTGTCTTGTTCCCCACTACTTTCACATTCGTCTTTCCTTCCTGACTGGAAAGCCTTGTAATTTCAGCTTCTTAATACCAGACTCCAAAGCAGCAACCATATATAAAACACTTAGCCAGTTCTCACAACTCTGGAACTTTAATGCCATAGCAAAACCCTTAATCTATATCATTTATAGGATTCTGCTTCCCAGACTGAATTCAGATGTAATAATATAGATAAGATTGCCATGGTCTTACTTGTGGAAGGCAGTCAAACATGAAAATGTATTCCTAATTTAAGTCACTATTATGCAAACTTCACAAAGGTGAAATTAATTCCTCTGAAGAGAAAAACAGCTATCAAGCATTATTTCTAGAAAAATAAATGTTATTTCCTTATAAGAGAAGGAAGACAAATACAGAATTAGAAGAACTCACAACTTCACCAAAATTTTGCTCATCAAACCATTACCTATCATTTCTAAGGGGCAAAAATATAAGTATCACAATTCAAAAAAGACAACAGAAGAACATTATATTTCAGCATACATGATGTCACTACCAAAATTATCTTCAACTTGTAAATACCTGACTTAAAACCTGCCTTTAAATTTGGGTTCAATAAAATCAATGCGGTCTCAAGAGAGAGATTCCATTAGCATGTTTAAAGCAGTAATCGATGCTAGTACATTTGCACTCTGTCTGCAGAATGAGTGGACTGACATGAAGAAAATGGTAAGCATGGGAAAGAGGGAAGCATAAACACCGTTACGTTTAATTGTGTATCTTCAACACTGTGGGGTAGAAGAAATGCATCCTAATGAGCAATGTGAATCTTCTTGTCACCTTGGTTTCGTTTCTTTGGTACCATTACTGAACACCTAACTATTGCCAAGTATGTTCGGTTCAGTTCAATCGCTCAGTCGTGTCTGACTCTCTGTGACCCCATGAACTGCAGCACGCCAGGCCTCCCTGTCCATCACCAACTCCCGGAGTCCTCCCAAACCCATGCCCATCGAGTCGGTGATGCCATCCAACCATCTCATCCTCTGTCATCCCCTTCTCCTCCTGCCCTCAATCTTTCCCCGCATCTGGGTCTTTTCAAATGAGTCAGCTGTCTGCATCAGGTGGCCAAAGTATTGGAGTTTCAGCTTTAGCATCAGTCCTTCCAATGAACACCCAGGTCTGATCTCCTTTAGGATGGACTGGTTGGATCTCCTTGCAGTCCAAGGGACTCTCAAGAGTCTTCTCCAACACCACAGTTCAAAAGCATCAATTTCTTCAGCACTTAGCTTTCTTTATAGTCCAACTCTCACATCCATACATGACCACCGGAAAAACCATAGCCTTGACTAGACGAACCTTTGTTGGCAAAGTAATGTCTCTGCTTTTTAATATGCTGCCAAGTATGTAATGTGTATCTATTAACTTAAACCTGACAATCTAACCAACCAGGTAAGTATTTTATTCATTTTAGATAAGAAAATATGCCTAATATTATACACCTCTGTTGTTGTTCTGTCGCTAAGTCATGTCCGACTCTGCAACTCCATGGACTGCAGCATGCCAGGCTTCCCTGTGCTTCGCTATCTCCCAGATTTTGCTCAAACTCAAGTCCACCGAGTTGATGATGCCAGGCAACACCTTATAAATGAGTTAAGTTGGGGATAAGCACCCCAAGGATGTCTTATCCACAAAATTTATGCTCTTAAGCATCACACCTATCACAGGTATGTCCCCTGCCACTGAGAACACTGATGTGACCACACATCTATCCTCCTCTGTGCCCTGCTCTAATCCTTGTTTACCAAGCCACCTCACACAATTCAGACTTCCATTTGGCTTTCTTGTACTTAATAGCAGCATTTCAATGAGCCAGAATATTATACTTCACACTGTAAATTTAATGTATTAAAATTTACCACAATTATTACTTTTTTGGTATAAAAAGGAATAAATCCATGACCTAAACTACAGAAATTCTAGTTAAAATCATGTGTAATCCAACAGTTCTAAGGTAAGAACTTAAAACTTTGGCATGCTCACTTCCTTTATTTCAATGTAATAGTAGTAGTGGCGGTGGTAGCAGTAGCAGCTACGTCACACAGCTTCTCCTGGGGGCTTGGCACTCTTCTAAGGGCACGATATACATCCAGTCATTTAAACCTCACGACAACCCTAAAAGATGGTCACTACTGCTATTCCATTTAACAGATAAAGAACCTGAAACATAAAGAAAGGAAGTGCCTTCCCAAGATCACAGAGCTAGTAAATGGCAAAGCTTGGCTTTGAATATGCCCTAAACTCTGGAGTGACACTGCTTTTGCATCAGAGCTGGGGTATACAAAGGGTGACTCCCCCTCTTCAGGAGGTGGACAGGGGTGGTTGGCCTGTGTCTTATTTCCAGAGACACTCCTCCCTGAGACACTCCCCTAAACCCCAGGCACTCCCCTGGGACGGCTCTCACTACAGCTTGCCAGAAGACCTTACAAGCTGACACAGCTGAGTCACCAGGGGATACAAGAAAACATGGGCCTAAATTATATCTAAAAATATGGTACACTGTTCTAGAAACTTCCGAGTTCTTTCAAGTACAAGTTCCCCCAAGTACTAAAATCACACGGCAAACTCGTCAGAAATTACAATGGATGTTTGTTCTTTAAAACATTAAAATACTCCAGTACTCAATGCTTTAGTCTAAGACTTTCAGTTTAGATATAGTTACTAAGCTAACAAAATTCTGTAATTTTCCTGAATATAACAAGCTAATAATCATATCAACTTAAATGTCAATATACTTTCTGAATAAATCTTTTAAATTATAGTAAAATTTTAATTGATGACCTATGAACATGAACATGAGGGGTAGAGGGAAATAATCTTCAAAACACCACAGAAGTTCATTTTAAAAATGACCAGAATTTAAAAGGCAAATACCTTATCTCCATAGCCAACGCCTCAGATTCTTAAAGCACTTCAACATTTTCCAGAGAGTGCCATCAAGTAGCTACTAGGTGTACAGGACTGTGTGCCAAAGGACTTCTGGAGAGGCTGTATTTTACTGACATATCCTTGCTATTTAATATGACACAGCAACAATTCTGAAAGGTTCTGAAAGCAAAAACTATACCAGCACCACTGGCTGACTGACACGGCAATCAGGAACAGGGATCCAAGTCTCCAGGAGTTTGCAGCACGGTATATAGAACAGACTTAAGGAAATCTCAGTACAGTGTGAAAGGGCTGTCCTTTGAGGGCACACAAGCGAGAATCCACGGCATGATACTCAACTCCACCAGAAGAGAGAGCACAGTCTCCTGCTTGACACACTCTTCCCTCCTTGGTTCTACCCCTCCTGGAGAGGAAGGGAAGGTAGGGAAAAAAGGTGGAAGTACTCAACCAAGGTGGCAGCAACCTTATCAAGGCTTTCCTCCTTAGCATGTTTTTTGGCCACTGGTCTTTAAGAACTTACTAAAGAATCAATCCCCATGTTTAAACACGTGGCCACTGTCACAGAACTTATTTCCCTCCAGCTTTGGTATTTAAGCAGTAAACAGAAAGAATCTAGAGTGGCCAGAAGGACCAATGGCATGACTCAGTAGTGCTCTTCAGTCAACAAATAATTTCTGTAGTGAAAAAGGAAGTACCAAAATTCATGTGCGTGCTCAGTTGCTAATTCATGTCTGGCTCTTGGAAACCCCACCAGGCCTCTCTGTCCATGGGATTTTCCAGGCAAGAATACTGGAGTGGGTTGCCATGCCCTCCTCCAGGGGATCTTCCTGGTATACCAATGAGTGTCAGAAGAAAGGGTAAATAACTTATCCAAGATAACTAGCTAGTGACTCATTAGAAGCTAAATAATGTTCCCCTTTAGTTCAACTCTATTCACTACTAATAAAAATCACAAAGACAGGGTGCCATGAACGGATAATGAGTTACCTACCTCAAGCATTTGCTAAATCCTTGTCCTAAGCCCTTTACATCACCCTATTCTTCTGCCCTAAGTCTAGAGAGGCTCTACTTTCTGACCTCATTTTTTTAAGGCTACTCTGGACTTCTTTAACCTTATTCTCAGTACCTACTACCACGGTGAAATGTGCATGGGATTTCACTACGAAATGTGAATCTTTTCTTAAATGGTGTCAAAGAAATAACTACCTTGATACTTGTTAAACAGTAGGAAGAGTTTATTGAAGATTACTGCACAGGGATATTACAACAGGGGTGAGAGATCACCTCTGAATGCAGCAAAGACATCTGGGGCTTTACAGCCAAGGGGCACAGGGAGGGTGTCAGTGGCAGAAAAATTACCAGGAGGAAACATCAAGGGTAGGGGGTTCTTGCTAAACTGGCCTAACAGGATTCTTACGGGTCAAGAACTTCGACATCAAAGACAGGGGATGAGAAACTTAATTAGATATCCAGGGTGGTCAGATAGCCAAGAGTTGGGAGTTCTCACTTAACTGACGTCGCTGAACTCTGCTGAGACTGGACTGTGCAGGCTCTGCAAGGACAGGACAGACAGGGAGGCCGAGGTCACAGCCGAGCTGAAAAGAAGGCTCAGAGGAGCCTAACTGAAGTTTGATCAAGGACCGAGATGGACAGGCATTCTCCTTTACCAAACCTTTCTCCAAGTAGGCCAAATTAAGTAAGTCTCCTATTATAAAATTTTTATAAGTCCCCTATTAAAAGCTCTTTCATGAGCCATGAGAAAGCAGGACACGGAATTTAAAAACTGGAATGTTTCTAAAACATGCCAGCATACCTAGAATACAAATCTAATCCTGCTGACCCTTTACTTGCATCGCCCAAGGGCCACCAGTGTCCCCAGGACCACTTCCTGCTGACGCAGGCTGCAGGGCCCTCACTAGACACGGCCATTCCCAGGCTACTGTTTGCCTCCTCTGACTCCACATGCATAATGCTCCTTTAGCCCAATATTCTCTTCCTCCCACCAAATCAATTTTCCAGAGAGCTGGCTGTTGGCAAAGGACGACTTATCCTTCAAGCCTTAGTTCAAAGGCTATTAACTTTTCTTAAGCACTACCTCCTGCGTCCCCCCACCCTCTTCAGTTTGTGTTCTGACCACTCAGACAAGGAGCTGTAACTTCCAACTGCACTCTCTATGACTATCTTCCTCTCCAGGCTCTGAGTCCCTCCAGAGCAGGGAACAGGTTTCATCTGCCTTTGTATCTTGACTGTCTACAGCTAAGGTGAAATAAATAGGAAAGGAAATAAAGGAACGCCTTCTTTTGAAACTGAAAGCAGCACTGCTGGTTCCCAGAGGACAGGTACTGATAGCGCGGGCTCATTCACTCAGTCGTGTCCAGCTCTTTTCGACCCCATGGACTGTAGCCCGCCAGGCTCCTCTGTCCACGAATTTCCAGGCAAGAATACTGGAGTGGGTTGCCACTTCCTCCTCTGGGAGGTAGTCCCGACCCAGTGATCAAACCTGTCTCTTGCGTCTCCTGCACTGGCAGGCAGATTCTTTAGCACCTGAGAAGCCCAAAGGAAAGGCAGTCATGCTTCAAAGATTCAAAATAAACCTGACACTATATCCCTTACAGGTAGTTCATTAAGACTTTGGTCCATTTCTCAGTTTCCAACTTTTTACAGCCTGAACTAAACTCATAGAAGCCAAAACAATACTAACTAGCACCTCCTCAGAAGAAAGAGGCAGCCTACATCAGAGGCACTGTACGGGGAACTCCTTGATGTTGGCACCTTCCCTCGCAAACAGTTAACCACATAAAGCTGGGAGACAGGAGGAACACAAAATTCCTCATTACCCCCTTCTTCCATCTTCCACCTATAAGCGCCACACATGTACCTTATTATTGTCAAGCAAGACAATTCCAGTATTTTCTACTGCTGTCATCACCTACCAAAAGAACTGATTCATCATGTCTCTTATCCCACTTGCTTAGTAACCAAAGATAATTTTCTTTTCACTTTAATCAAAAGATGAGACTTATTACACTGTAACCATCATCATCATCATAGCTCAGTGTTTTACAAAGCCTAGGTGGTGGATATCCATATCAGAATTACTTGGGCTCTACCCTAGAGAAACTGAGTAGGAATACAGACTGGAGAGAGCAGGGAATAGGGAATGAGAATTTGAAATGGTCTCCTCAGCTGGTCTGAAAACTCACTATATTTGATAAAAAAAATAACTCTGATTTATCAAAATGCTGAGGGCCAAAAACTGTGCCAAATACTATGGTAGGTAACATACAATATACACAAATAATTTGGAAGTAATCACTGACAAAATTTTCAGTTGAGTTAGGAAGGTAAAATTTATACACAGAGGAACTATAGAACAATCTTAACTTTTATGATATAGAACGGCCTTCAAAATTTAGATCAAGTGCCCAATCTTTAAAATCTTTAGGCACAGACCACTTTTAAGAATACTGACATAAATTGTATATGTATTACTTTACTCACAGATCTTGTACATAAAAAATAATAACATAAAACAGGTGAAAGGTTCTTGAAAATACACCAAAACTAGAGTAGTGCAAACTTTATAGTAATTAATAAACTATTACTAATACTATACAATATAAATATGCTTCCTGACTTTTAAAATTTTGATTTAACAATTGGTGATACAGAGATTGAAGGACTGATTATAAGTTAAGCATATGTCAATATTTAATTTCAATGACTATCATGGATTTTAAAAAAGTACCCCATATGAATAAAAGTAGTTCATTTCTGGTTACATTTATTTATTTATAATGTCCACATTTCAATCTATCCACCAATTATGTGAAAAATTTTTATAAAAGTAATTTAGGAGACACCTACCTGATGACAATCAGCTGTTCTTGAAAGGTAACTATTTTAACAATTGTAACAAATGGCTTCCACAGTCTACTAAGATTTTTTTTTTATCTACAAGACTTATAAACAGCTTGGAAAACTGTCCACATTTTAAAGTATACAGATATGAGTATTTCAGATATGACACACAGTTTAGGGTAATAAATTATATGAGTATAAAAACTTCTGAATTCCCATTTTCAAAAAACTTATTACAGCCTTTCTGTAGTATAGTAGGCAAGATACTGTAGTGGGTCCTCCAAGATAAAGCACACTTTTTAAAATGCATTGTTGAGCTTGAACGGAATAAGAGAAACATCGAAGAAAAAACAAAACAAACAAATATATAAAAAACAAACTCCAGCTAAAAGCTACCACAGAAGCCATCATTGCCCTAGGGCCAAATACTAAGCCTTGGACCCGCTACAAGGAGGGAGACTCTGAACCTATAACACCCTCATTAAGCGAGGATCCCTATTAGGAGACTGAAGTGGACCAGGTCAGAAGGGGCTCCCATCAGGGGCAAAGACAAACACAAACCCTCTGCAGAGGAAATCATCCTCAATTTAGTCTCCCAACTTTCACACAGATAAAAGTCAGACAAATATGAGTTCATCAGCAAAGATCAGCAAATACAGAAGAAAAAAGTCACAGTGAGTAAGCAGGCCCAAACAAGAGCACTAAATCCCCAGGGCCTTGAGACAACGGAATATCCAGATTCAGAATGTAAGTAACTATGTATTAATGTTTAAGAAAATGTAGATTTTATCACAAAAGGAAGCAAAGATAAAAAAAATATTTAAAAAGCCAGACTGACCTAAGAGAAAACCTTAGAACTGGTAGAGATGAAAAGCTGAATTAACAAAACTAAAAATTCAACATATGGGGAAAGAGAAGAGTGGAGAATGCATCCAACACTCTGGCTTTTCAGGGAATCGCCCAAGGGACTGGTTTCCATCCAGCTCTGCTCAGGTGCTGATGGGAACTGGCATATGCTAGATGCCAAGTGGCCGCTGAGAACAAAAAGACTGGTTCAGGGTGTTGTGCTGCTTCAAAGAAACCACGGTACAGCAGACAGACACCAGAGGGAGCAAAAGATTGCAAGCTGCCACCCTTAAGGAAAAAAAATCCTAAAATTTCTCTAATCAGGAGTCTAGCCAGACAAGTGAAAAAGACAACTACAGAAAAGATTGGAGAGCTCTGAGAATCTCCAGTTGAGTTGAACAGTGAAAATCCTTCCTTGTATCAAGGCAGTACAGAAAGACCAGGAGAGGTAGCCATTTTTAAATTGTTTGGGTAACAACACAAAACTACAAGGAACATGAAAAGAAAATTAAGAAAACAAAAAACACTATGATCCACTCAAGGAAAGAAAGAAAGTTTCTAGAAATCGAGCCTAAAGAAACAGTCATATGCACTACCTGACAAAGGGTTCAAAATAACTAGCAGAAAGATGCTCAATGAGCTTATGAAAACGATGCATGAAGAAAATAAGAATTCCAACAAAGATGCAGAATCAAACAGAAGTGCTGCAGCTGAAGAATGCAATAGCTAAACTGAAAACCTCATTAAAGAGGTTCACCAATCCTTGATCAAGCAGAATAAAGAATAGCAAACTTCAAGACAGGTTCCTTGCAGTTATCTAGTCAAAATAATTTCCCTGGTAGCTCAGTGGGAAACAATCCACCTGCAATTGGGTTTGATCCCTGGGTCAGGAAGATTCCCTGGAGAAGGAAATGGCAACCAACTCCAGCATTCTTGCCTGGGAAATCCCACGGACAAAGGAGCCTGGAGGACTGTAGTCCATGGACTTGCAAAAGAGTTGGACATGACTTAGCAACTAAACAACAAAACAAAATAACAACAAATAATGAAAACAGAATGAAGAAAGTCTAACATAAAAATGGAATGCCTATGGTATTTATAAGGACCAATATCTAGATTATGTGGCTTAGAGGTAAAAATTCCACCCACCAATGCAGGAGATACACGTTTGACCCCTGAGTCGGGAAGATCCCCTGGAGGAGGAAATGGCAACCCACTCCAGTATTCTTGCCTGAAAAATCCCATGGACAGAGGAGACTGGTGGGCTCCACGGGTCAGAAAGAGTCAGACAGGACTGAGGGACTGAGCATACACACACATCTACACAGAAGATGAGAAAGAACAAAGTTTAATTTAAAGGAAGAAATGGCTGAAAAATCCCCAAATGTGGAGAAGGAAACAGATATCCAGATTCAAGAAATGCAAGAGAATTTAAATAGCGTGAACCCCAAACATGGTAAACCCACAGACGTCCATGCCAAGACACATTATAATCAAATTCTCAAAAGTCACAGACAGAAGTTTTAAAGCAGCACAAAAAAAGGGACTTGCCACATACAAATGAACACCCAAAAACCTAGTAGTAGATTTCCCAGAAGAAAGTTGGCAGACTAGGGGGAAAAAAGCAGTAATACATTCAAACAGGTAAAAGAGGAAAAAGAATAACCACCGGCCAACCAAGAATGCTGTATCCAGGAGAACTGTCCTTCAAAATGAAGGAAAGAGAAAAAAAATTTCAAAGATAAAAGCTAAGGGAGTTTATCACCACTAGACTTGTCTTACAATAAATGTTAAGGTAAATCATTCAAATTAAAACAAAAAAACACTAAATAGTAACAGGACAAGTATTATATATAAATGCATATACATGGAATCTAGAAAAGTGGTACTGATGAACCTAGTAGAGAATGTACTTGTGGACACAATGGGGAAAGGTGAAGGTGGGATGAACTGAGAAAGTAGCATTGAAAAATATATAATCTCTGTGTAAAACAGATAGTGGAAAGTTACTAGATAACACAGGGAGTCTGGCCCGCTGTTTTGTGCTGACCTAGAGGAGTGGGACTGGAGAAGGCAATGGCACCCCACTCCAGTACTCTTGCCTGGAAAACCCCATGGACGGAGGAGCCTGGTGGGCTGCAGTCCATGGGGTCGCTAAGAGTCAGACACAACTGAGCGACTTCACTTTCACTTCTCACTTTCATGCATTGGAGAAGGAAATGGCAACCCACTCCAGTGTTCTTGCTTGGAGAATCCCAGGGTCGGGGGAGCCTGGTGGGCTTACATTTATGGGGTCGCACAGAGTCGGACATGACCGAAGTGACTTAGCAACAGTAGCAGAGGAGTGGGACAAGGAAGGGAGGCAGTCTCAAGAAGGAGGGGATATGTATATATAATAAAGACAGATTCATGTTGCTCTATAGCAGAAACCAACACACTGTATTGCTATTTTCCACCAATTAAAATAAATAGTGACAGGAAAGCATATAAAAATATAATGTCAGTAAAGGGAAATACATAGATAAATACAAAATTCTGTAATACTGTAATGATGGTGCATAAGCCACTTTAATTCTGGTACATTAAAAAAGAAGTATGTTTAAAAACTAACTATAAATATATGTTAATGGACACACAATATAAAAAGACCTAATCTGCACAATCAATAGTATAAAGTATTGAGGAGGGGGAAATAAAAGTGCAGAATTTTTGTATTAAATTGCAATTATCAATTTAAAACAGACTGCTACAACTATGAAGTATTTTAAGGAAGTCCCATGATAACCACAAAGAAAATACAAAAGAGGCACACACACAGAGAAAAAGAAACAAATGAATAAAGCATGTCACTACAAAAAATAAATCAGAATACACATAAAGACAGCAAGAGAGGCTGAGACCAAAAAAAGAAAAACAAGACAAAACACAACAAAATAGCAACAGCAAAGTCTTCCCTATCAATAACTATTTTAGATATAAATAGATTAAACTCCCTGATCAAGTCAGAGTGGCTGGAAGGATTTAAAAAAAAAAAAAAATCCCAACTAGATGCTGTCTAAAAGAGCCTCAACTTAGATTTAAGGACACACATGTGCTTAAAGTAAAAGGACGACAGAAGATATCCATGCTGGTAACCGGCAGGGGTGGCCATACTTATATCAGACAAAATAACTTTAAGTCAAAAACTGTCGCAAGAGACACAGAAGGACATTACATTAATGATAAAACGGTCAATTCACCAGGAAGATGTAACAATTATTTATAGATTCAAAGACAGAGCACTTAAATACAAAGCAAACACTGACAGAAATGAGGGGAGAAATACACAGCAATACAATAACAATAGATTTTACCACCTCACTTTCAATAATGGATACAATCCCAACAGAAGATCAAGAAGGAAACAAAAGACTTAAACAACACTATACATTAGATGAAGCTAACTGAAATACACAGAACATTTTACTCAACAGCAGAATACACATTCTTCTCAAAAGCACATGTATGCCTCCAGGTGACAAAATGAGTCTTAACAAGCAGAAGAATATTAAAATCATACCAAATATCTTATCCAAATTGATGGTATAAAATTAGAAATTAATAACAGGAAGAAAAAAATGGAACACTCACATGTATGTGGAAATTAACACAGTCTTAAACAACCAATGGATCAAGAAGGAAATAGAAGAGGAAATTAGAAATATATCTTGAGACAAATGAAAATATACTATATAAAAAATGTATGGGACACAGAAATAACAGTACTAAGAGGGGCACTTATAGCAAAAAATGCCTGCATTTAAATATATATGTATATAATAATCTAACTATATTTCCAGGAACTAAAGAGAAAAAACCTAAGCCCAAAGTTAGCAGAAAGAAAGAAATTAAAACTAAAAGAGTAGCAGAAATAAATGAAATAGAGAATTAAAAAAAAATAGAAGAAGTCAACAAATGAGTTTTTTGCAAAGATCAACCAATGACTTTTTTTTTTAACCTTGGCTAACTAAAAAAAAGAAGATGCAAATAAAATTAGAAATGAAAAAGGAGACCATTCGACCGATACCACAGAAATATATAGGAACGTAAAAGACTGTTATGAACAATTACACACCGACAACAACCTAGAGGAGATGAAGAAATCCCTACAAACAAAATCTACCAAGACTGAATCATAATGAAACAAAATCTAGGGATATAGGTAACTAGAAAGGAGACTGAATCAGTAATCAAAAATTTGCCAACAAAGAAAAGCCTGGTACCAGATGGCTTTTCTGGTGAATTCCATAAAACATGTAAAGAACTTACACCCATTCTTCTCAAACTCTTCCAAAAACTGCAGAGGGTAACACCTCGTAACTCATTGTATGAGACCAGCATTACACTAACACCAAAGCCAGAAAAAGACACTACAATAAAGGGAAATTAAAGGCCAAGAACCCTGATGAATATAAATGCAAAAACCCTAAGCAACATATTAGCAAATCAAATTTAAAAACCTATTAAAAGATCATACACTATGACTAAGTTGGATTTATCCCCAAGATACAAAGATGAGTCAACATATGATAATCAGTATAATACACCACACAGGACAAAGGATAAAAACACATGATCATCTCTACTGATACAGAAAAGGCATTTGACAAAATTCAAAGTCCTTTCGTGATAAAACTCTCAACTCTCTAGGAACAGGAAAATTACCTCAGCATTACATGGTGGCTCAGTGGTAAAGAATCCACTTGCGATGCAGGAGACATGGGGTCAATCCCTGGGTTGGGAAGATGCAATGAAGAGGATATGGCAACCCACCCCAGTTAGCTTGCCCGGAAAATCCCATGGATAGAGGAGACTGGAGGGCTACCGTCCACAGGGTCGCAAGGCTCAGACATGACCACTGAGTGACTGAACAAGAACAAATAAAAGCCACATATGAAAAGTCCACAGTTAATATCATGCTCAGTGAAAGTCCTCTAAAATCAGGAATAAGGCAAGGATACCCACTCTTGCCTCTTATATTCAACACCGTACACTTGTCTCTCAGTATGCTTAGGACACAGCTTCCAGGACCCCCCCTCTACGGCTACTTGGCTGCTCAAGTCCCTTACATAAAAGACAGAGGATTTGTATATAACCTACACACATTCTTCCATATATTTTTACCATTTCTAGATTAACTACTGTAATAGCATGATGTAAATAAAAACTACATAAATAGCTCAATGCATAGCAAATTCAACTTTTGCTTTATGAAAATCTGTAATTTTATTTTTAAAATATCCTTAAATCTACAATTGATTAAACCCATAGATGCAGAACCTGCAGATATAGAGGGCTACTGTACTGGAAGTCCTAGTCAAAGCAATTAGGCAAGAAAAATAAATACAGATAAGTAGGTGGGACTACTAAATACAAAAGTAAGTAAATGGGACTACATCAAATTAAGAAGCTTCTGTACAGCAACGGAAGCAATCAACAGAGTGAAAAGGCAGCCTATGGAATGAAAGGAAAGATCTGCAAACCATATATGTGAAAAGGGGTTAACAGCCAAAATATTTCAGAAACTGCTACAACAGCCAAAAAAAAAAAAAAGTGATTTTTTTTTCTTAAAATTTGAGTAGATATTTCTCCAAAGATGTATAAATAGCCAACAGGTATATGAAAAGATGCTTGACATCATTAATCATTAGGATTAGGAAAATGCCATCAGGAAAATGCATGTCAAAACCACTGTGAAGAATCACTTCATGTGTTAGAATATGTTTATCAAAAAACAAAACCAGGACTTCCCTGGTCGTCCAATGTGAATGCCACTGTCTGCCAATGCAGGGAACACAAGTTCTATCTCTGGCCTGGGAAGATTCCACATGTCACAGGTCAGGTGAGCCCATGTGCCGTAACTACTGAAGCTCCCATACTCTAGAGCCCATGTTCTAAAGCAAGAGATGCCACCACAACCAGAAGCCTGTGCACTGCAACTAGTGAGAAGCCCCCGCTACCCACAGCTACAGACAGCTGGCACACAGCAACAAAGACGCAGAGCGGCTAAGAAATAAATAATGTTTTAAAGTTTATTATTAAAAAAAAAGAAAAGAACAAGTAACGACAAGGATGTGAAGAAACTGGAACCCTTGTGCACTGTTAGAGGGACTGTAAAATGGTGCAGAAAACAGTGTAGACAGGCCTCTAAAAGTTAAAAATAGAACTACCACACGACCCAGCAGTCCCACTTTAAGGTATTTATTCAAAAGAATTGGAATTAGTATCTCAAAGAAATATTTGCAGCATTACTCACAATAACCAAGATATGAAAACGACCCAAACGTCCATCAGTATCTAAGTGTATAAAGAAAATGTGCGATACACATTCAGTGGAGTATTTTCGACCATAAAAAGGAAGGGAATTCTGTTATATGCTACAACATGGATGCACTTGGAGGACACTATTCTAAATTAGTCACAGAATGAATAATACTGCATGAGTTCAGTTGGGCCAAGACGGCAGAGTAGAAAGACCCTAAGCTCTACTCGTCTTAAGAACACACCGAGATCACAATGAACTGCACAACCACCATCATTGAGAAAGATCAGAAACCCACCAGGACACCTACAACTGAAGGCATAAAGGAGGAAACGCAACAAGACAGGCAGGGTCTGTGGACGCGAAACCTAGTTAAGTCCCATATTCCCAGATGGGTGACTCACAAATGACAATCAGTGCAGAAGTTCTTCCACAGGAGTTAGAGGCCTGTGTCACATGCTCCCAGCCCCAGGTCTCATACCAGGACAAGCCCCCAGAGAATTTGGCTTTGAAGGTCAGCAGGGCATAATTTCGGGAGCCCCACAGGACTGGGGGAAGTAGAGAATTCACCATTAAACGGCACAGACTAAAGTTCACACGCTTCAGGACCCAGGACAAAAGCAGTTATTTGATAGAAGCCTGGACTAGACCTACTTGCTGACCTAGGAGAGTCTCCCAGAGAGGCAGGGGGTAGCTGCAGCTCACACGAGTGATGGCTTTTACCTCATGAATGCTTGTGCTGGCAGGTGCCATTGTAAGATCCTCCCTCTAACTCATTAGTACCAAGGCTTGCCCCCACTCCCAACAGCCTGTAGGCACCAGTGCCAGAAGGCCTCTAAGTAACTAACTGGCGAGGAACACAGCCCCACTCAATAGCAGACAGACTACTAAAGAGACCTCCTGAGCCCACAACAGCTATAAGCACACCTCAAGACATGGCCCTGTCCACCCGAGGACCCAGGACCCAGATCTACCCACCAGCTCCAGAATCTCACATCCTAACTCCCCTGACTTCCAGGAAGCCTGCTTTAGCCTCTGGAGCAGCCTCACCAACTAGGAGGCAGACACTAGATGTAAGAAAACCATAATCCAATAGCCTATAGGTCCAGCCTGCCCACAGCAGTCCAGACCCTGACCAGTTGGACCACTGCCCTGCCCACTAATGGGCCAAGTTCAGGACATCCTGACCTCATATCCAACTCAGTCAGGAATCAGACCCTCAACCAGACACCACCTCTGGGATCCCTAGGCCTCTGCAACCAGACTCCAGGGTCCAATGCTGTCTGCCAGCAGTCCAGCATCAATCCCAGGACCTGGCTTCACCCACCAGTGGGCAAGCAACAGCCCCAGAATCTTCTGGATTATGACTCTGTCCAGCAATGAGCCAGGAAAAGCTCTGGGGAACCTAGGGATTCCACAAACAGCCACTTCACGACAGTGCCACTAACCTGCAGCCAGCAGCCTTTCTACGAGGCAGGGCCTAGCAAACTACTGGGCTGGGAGCCAACCAACCCTATGAGACTGCCCACACAGCCCACAACAACAGAAGATCCATGCAGCCCTCAGAGGAGGAACTCCTAGAGCACACAGCTTAGGTGATGAGGACTTCATTCCTGGGACACACAGGATGTCTTCAACAAAAGGCCACTTCTCCAAGACTGAAATATGTAGCCAACCTACCAGATACAAAAAATATAAAACATAACTTAGGCAAAATGTGGTGACAGAGGAATGAGATAAAACTCTTAACAAAAGAACAAGACAAAACCAGAAGGACTACTAAGTGAATTAGAGGTAAGTAATCTACCCAAGAAGGTGTTCAGGATAGTGATCATAAAAATGATCGGAGAACTCAGGAAAGAATGGACGCACAGAGAGAAGTTAGAGGTTTTTAACAAAGAGTTATAAAACATAAAGAACAACCAAACAGCAATGAAAAACACAATAACAGAAATGAAAAATACAGTAAACAGAATCAACAGTAAACTAAATGATACAGAGGAGCAGATTAGCGAGCTATAAGACAAAGTAGGAGAAATCACTGATGCTGAAGAGAAAAAAAGTAAAAAGAACGAAAAGAAATGAGGATAGTTCAAGGGACTTCCGGGACAACATCAAGCACACTAATATTCACATTATTAGGGGCCCCAGAAGAGGAGAGAGAAAGGAGCAGAGAATTTATCCGAAAACAGCATCGCTGAAAACTTTGCTAACCTTGGAAAAGAAACATACACCCAAGTCCACAAGGCAGACACAGAGTTTCACAGGGGATTAACCCAAAGAAGAACACACAAAGATGCATACTAGTTAAAATGACAAAAATTAAAGAAAAAGAGTATTAAAGCAACAAGGGAAAAGCAACAAACAATATACAAGGGAACTCCCATAAAGCTATCAGCTGACTTCTCAGCAGAAACCCTGCAGCCAGAAGGGAGTGACACAATATATTTAAAGTAATGAAAAGGAAAAGCCCACAACCAAAAATACTCTACCCAACAAGGCTCTTGTTCAGATTTGATGGCAAGATTAAAAGCTTTACAGATAAGCAAAAGCTAAGAGTTTAGCATGACCAAACCACCTTTACAACAAATGTTAAAGGAATTTCTCCAGGCAAGAAAAGGCCACAACTAGGAACATGAAAATCACAAAAATGAAAAAGCTCATCAGTAGAGGCAAATATAAAGGTTGGAAATCATCCACACACAAAGCTAGTAGGAAGTTTAAAGTATGAAAGCAGTAAAACCATCTGTATTCACAATAATAAGTTAAGGGATACAGAAAATAACTAGATATACATTATGATATCAGAAACAGCACCTTTGAGGGAAGGAGTACAAAGACACAGTTTTTAAAACTGCATTTACAATTAAGAGACGAGCAAATTAAAACAATCGTGTGTGTGTGTGTGTGTTTTCATCTAAGACACATGAAAACCTCATGGTAACCACAAACCAAAAATTTTTAATAGATATACACACAAAAAAGAAAAAAAGATACTAAACATAACACTAAAGATAGTCATCAAATCACAAAAAGAAAAGACAGTGAGGGAAAGAGCTATAAAAACAACCCAAAACAAGCGACAAAATGGCAGTAAAAACATACACATCGATAACTGTCTTAAATTTAAATGGACTAAATGTTCCAATCAAAACAGAATAGCTAAATGGAAACAAAAACAAGACGTGTTTATATGCTGTCTGTAAGAGACTCACTTCAGATATAAAGACACTCACAGAATGAAAATGAAAGGATGTAAAAAGGTATTCCATGTAAATGGAAATTTAAAGAAAGGTGGGGTAGCAATGCTTACATCAGACAAACTAGACTTTAAAATAGAGACTATAATAAGAGACAAAGGACACTACACAATGATCAGGGGTCAATCCAATATGAAGATATAGTCGTTGTAAATATACATGCACTCAACATAGGAGAACCTAAATATTTTGAGCAAATATTAAATGACACAAAGGGAGAAATCAACTGTAACATAATAATAGTAGGGGACTTTAAAACTCCACTGACATTAATGGATAGATCATCCAGATAGAAAATCAATAAGGAAACATTGGCTTTAAATGACACAACAGACCAGATGTACTTACTTGGTATAGAGAGAGCATTCCATCCAAAAGCAGATCACATGTTAGGCTACAAAACAAGCCTTGGTAAATTTAAGAAAACTGAAATTCTATCAAGCATCTTTTCCGACCACATTATGAGACCGGAAATCAACTATGAGGGAAAAAAACTGCAAAAAACACAAACGGTGGAGGCTAACAATATGCTACTAAACAACCAACAGATCACTGAAGAAATCAAAAGGAAATAAAGCATCTCAGAAAACAATAAAAATCTCAAATAAGCAACCTAACCTTACACTAAAAGCAACTAGAGAAAGAACAAAGCTCAGAGTTAGTAGAAAGAAAGAAATCATAAAGAAAAGAGTAGAAATAAATGAGACACAAAGAAAATAACAGAAAAGATCCATGACACTAAAATCTGGTTCTTTGAAAAGATAAAAAAGTTGATAAACCTTTAGCTAGACTCATCGAGAAAAAAAGGGAGAGGACACAAATCCATCAAATTAGAAATGAAAATGGAAACATTACATCTGACACCACAGAAATACAAAGGAACGTGAGAGACTACTAAAGACAACTACACGCCAACAAAATGGAGGACCTAGAAGAAACGAACACATTTTTAGGAAGGTACAGCTTTCCAAGATGGAACCAGGAAGATACAGAAACATGAACAAATCAATCACAAGTAATGAAACTGAAACTGTGATTTAAAAGGAATATAAATGGGTAGAACCAGTATGGAGAACAGTATGAAGATTCTTAAAAAAAACTAAAAAGAATATCATATGCTCCAAATCACTGCAGAAGGTGACTGCAGCCATGAAACTAAAAGACGTTTACTCCTTGGAAGGAAGGTTATGACCAACCTAGACAGCATATTAAAAAGCAGAGACATCACTTTGTCAACAAAGGTCCATCTAGTCAAGGCTATGGTTTTTCCAGTGATCATGTATGGATGTGAGAGTTGGATTATAAAGAAAGCTGAGCGCCGAAGAATTGATGCTCTTGAACTGTGGTGTTGGAGAAGACTCTTGAGAGTCCCTTGGACTGCAAGGAGGTCCAACCAGTCCATTCTGAGGGAAATCAGTCCTGAGTGTTCACTGGAAGGACTGATGCTGAAGCTGAAACTCCAATACTTTGGCCACCTGATGCGAAGAGCTGACTCATTTGAAAAGACCCAGATGCTGGGAAAGATGGAGGGTGGGAGAAGAAGGGGATGACAAAGGATAAAATGGTTGGATGGCATCACCAACTCAATGGACATGAGTTTGGGTGGACTCCAGGAGTTGGTGATGGGCAGGGAAGCCTTGCGTGCTGCGGTCCATGGGGTCGCAAAGAGTCAGACATGACTGAGCGACTGAACTGACTGATGATTCAGCAATCCCACTCCTGGGCACATATCCACAGAAAACCATAATCTGAAAAGATACATGCACCTCACTTTTCACTGCAGCACTATTTACAACAGCTAGGATATGGAAGCAACCTAAATATCCATCAATACAGAAATGGATAAAGAAGATGTGGTACATGTATACAATGAAATATTACTCAGTCATAAAATGGAATGAAATTGTGCCATTTGCAGAGACATGGATGGACCTAGAGACTGTCATACAGAATGAAGTAAGTCAGAAAAACAAAACCATATACTATCACTTGCATATGGAATCTAGAAAAATGATACAGAGGAACTTATTTGCAAAGCAGAAATAGAGACACTGATGTAAAGAACAAACATGGCTACCAAGGCAGGGATGGGGAGTGGTATGAACTTCTAGGTTGGGTTTAACGTGTATATATCTATGTGTGTGTATATATATACACACACACACTATGTATAAAACTGATAACTAGTGAGAATCTACCATATAGCTCAGGGAACTCTACTCAGTGTTCTGTGATGACCTAAATGGGAAGGAAATCCAAAAAAGAGAAGATATATATGTATAGCTGATTTACCCTGCTGTATAGCAAAAACTATTAATAACACAACATTGTAAAGTAATTATACTTCAATAAAGATTAATTACAGGAAAAAAACTAAAACTAGAGTTACCACATGATCCAGCAATCCCACTCTTTGGCATACATCCAAAGAAGATGCAAACTTTAATTCAAAAAGATACATGCAGCCCAATATTCACAGCAGCACTATTTACAACAGCCAAGATATGGAAGAAAACCTAAACAGCAATCAACAAATGAATGGCTAGAGAAGATGGAGTATATATGCACAATGGAACATTACTCAGGCATAAAAGAAGAATAAAATAATGCCATTTGCAGCAGCAACATGGATGAACCTAGAGATTATCACACCAAGTGAAGAAGTCAGAGAAAGACAAGTATCATACGGTATCATTTATATGTGGAATCTAAAAAAATGATCTAAGCAAACTTATTACAAAACAGAAATAGACTCACAGACACAGAAAACAAACTTATAGTCACCAAAGGAGAAAGCGGGGAAGGGAGAGATAAATTAGGAGTCTGGGACTAACAGATACATACTGCTATATACAAAACAGACAAACAAGGACTTACTGTATAGCACAGGAAACTATATTCAATATCTTGTAGTAACCTATCATGTAAAAGAATCTGGAAAATATATATGTGTATGTATCATATATGCACATACATATATAACTGAATCACTTTGGTATACACCTGAATCTAACACAATATTATAAATCAACTGTATTTCAATTTAAAAAATAAAAAGAAGTTAAGACATGGAAGAGTTAAGGTCCAACATAATCTAATCAGAGTACCAAAACAAAATTCTAAAGAGCCCAGAAGCAAGGCCATGTTCAAAAAAATAATAGTTAATAGTATCCTAGCTTTTAATTAAAAAAATAGGAATTCAAAGACAGGAGATACAAACAGGAAGAAAAGAAATCTATACTTAAATACACCGTTGTGAAAGTATGACACTCAAGAAAAAGAGAGAATCTTAAAAAAAGAGGGAGAGAGAAAAGACACCAACATACTGGCAGATGACTTCTGAACAGAAGCAATGGTAATAAGAAGACAATGGAAAAGCAACTCAGAATTGGAGACTGAGCAAGGCTACCTTTCAAGAAACGGGCAAAATATGTTTTTATATTAAAAAAAAGTTTATGACAATTATCACCAAAAGATATCTATAAACAAAAGGGAAAATGACCTCCAAAGGAAAACCTGAGATGGAAAAGAAATGGCAAAAGAATAGCAATTTTAAAATATGTGGCTGATTCTAAACCACCTAAGATTTAGAGGAGGAGGGGAGGGAGAGGAGGAGGAGAGTTAATAATAGCCTTGAGGTCAGAAGGAAGACGATAGAAGGCAAAGACATTTTTTTTCTCACAATGGATGGTCCTGCATACCCACTCTGGAAACCAATGGTATGGACTATACATACACAGATGTTCAGTTACAGCAGACAGCAATGTTGGCTACAATCATTTCAAAAGTCTTCTTAAAGAAACTTTGGGACAAGGGGAAAACAACAAAGGTTTCTTTGAGCAAAGGTTCAGGAATCAGATGAGCATGGCAGACCCTGTTCTTCCTCTAATTATCTCATATCATCATGAATGTTCTTTTAAAATCTCTGAGACAGAAACAAAACAAAAACCTGAAGAAGCAATAGCACGAGCGCAGCAATGGTAGAAGACATCAGAGACTGGTTATGACCTTGGGCAGCTCACTGCACTCTCTGAGGGCTTTGTAATATGTTCCCTTCCCAGTGTTACTAATATATTTTGATGACAAAGGAAAAAATTCAAACGGGAAATATTATACAACGGCTCTCTTATATATTACTGCCAGTCATTGTGCTGGCACTGGCGGTACAGAACAAAGGAGACAAAGTAAATTAGCAATTAGAAGGCAATATGATAGGTCCCGTGACACGTGATGTACGCACATGGTACTGATAAAACCCAACAGTAGTGGCAAAAGCATACTTCTCTCCTGCCTTTTCACATAATTAACAATTGTTCCCATGAGGCAAACTATTGACGTCCACCTTAGTAGTACCATTATGGTCACCATAGTGAATTTCGGATTTTTGAAAAGAATCATCATCAAGAGTTTTGTTATTAAAAGTTTCAAGACAAATTTATCCAAAGTCCATTTTACAAGATCCTAAGACGGAATCAAGTCAATTTCCTTTGTACTGATCACAATTTCACCACAGAAAGCTAGCTGGGACACTTTGGATCCATAGTAATTAGCAAAATTGGTTTTCCTAAAACATGAGAAAAAATTGTTTCCTAAAACATATTTCAGGAAAATTGTTTAGAAAATTTATGTAGAAAAATTATTTCCTAAAACAGGAAAAAAAACTGTTATTTACAAGCACAAAAGGGTAATGGCAATATATTCTCTATAGCCATGCTGGAATTATCCAAGTATAATCTAACAGAAGTAAAATAAGGAAATATCCATTCAAATACCCATTCTCTTTCTAGACTTATTTACAACCTAAAATCAAACACATTTTGCATAAATTAATTCTACGATACTCAACATATGTTTTCTACCTCACTAGGAAGTATTCATTGCCTTTAAAGTTAATCATCGGTTGTTCTATTGTATTTAGCCATTTGAGGCCTATTAAAAATGCACACACAAACCCTTCATCTAAGAAAATACTTTTGAAAAAACACACAGAATGTTCTCAAAGAAAAGCAATTCTTTCTCATTCTACTATACACCAGTAGTAAAGAGAAGAATATTTACTACTAATGTTACAGTGCTGTAACATCAGTCTTCTGAATTGTTTTATATATAATATTACTGTTTACTTATATACCCTCGATATATATTAGTGAAGGGTAGATACTACATATTTCCAAAGATACCAAATCCATTCATGTATCACTAAAATGTTTATAACAAGTGCAAATGACAGTAAAATTCAAAGGTTCTTTAATTATTTTGTTTAAATCATTTTTAGCAATCATAAAAGGTATTTAGTTATATCCTTAATATTCCAAAAGGCTTACCAGCATTTGATAGTCACGCGAATGTAAATTTTTCACAATCATTTTTTTTTAAATGTCAATTTCACTGAGAACAGCTACAAACAAATGTTCATTTTGATTACCATACTGGTCTTTGTATATTAGCTAACAAGTAGATTTGTTGCTTTATCTCACTGATGAGAAGTAAGCAAGAATGAGTAATGACATTTACTACCAACCAGAGAATAGAGACACGAATGGTGATTCAATAGCCATCACTGGTGATCCCTCTAATTAAAAACCTATAGCACCTATAAAACAATTCAGCCATATTTATACATAGCTTTCTACTGTACACTATCTCTTTGAGACTCTATTTACCTTCCTTCTTAAGTTCCTTGAGGGGAGAGGCCTTGTCTTAAATGTTAATACTACCTCGGCATCCCTTGTAGCTCAAAAACAGAACTGAGTGCATACTTGCTGATAAATTAACAGCTATAGTACAACAGATACTTTTCATGGCAATCAGGAGAATATCAGGATGTGGGTAAAGACAGCCTAAGAGAGTATAGTTATGCACGACAGAACCAACAACAAGGGACAAGATCATAAAAGCAACTTAGAAAAACCATGTCCAGAAACAGAGCAGGTGAGTTTACATAGCATATTCATTTTCAGAAGCAAAATGTAGTACACTGCTATTGCTTAACTGAACTCCCCCCTTCTTCCTGGTTTACATGTGATGCTGCATTCTGTACTATTCCCTGATAGATATTTGTATAATGCTATCTCATGTCTGTATAAAGCAGACATGAGACGGTGGAAAAAGCCGTACTACTCATAATCCAAAAGAAAATAAAAACAATGTATTTTTCCACCTTTCTTAGGTTAAAAACGCAGTGTCTTGCTCATAAAAGCAAAGGTCATCATTTGCCTACTTTTCATTCATACTGAATGACACCGTTTTTTGAAGATTTTTTATTAGGAAAATCCTGTACCACCTTGGCTTTAAAATCAGCTTTAACCTAATTTTGCGTCTTTTCCCGTCATCTTCTTCAATCTCTCAACCAAAATTATGTATCAATTATATTTTTAAAAACAGGCTTTTAAAAAACAGTTATGTTGTAAACTAAGTTATAATTTATGGTGTCAGCAGCCTTGCACTGTATCTTTACCATGTGAAACGCAGGACACTAAACAGCACATAAGCATACTCTGAAATTTCTTGGACCTTCGACAGTCTCTTACCAGAATTTCGTCTCCCTTCTATCAAGTTTCTACGTTCCTCTATGCTCCAAGATTAAATAAACTGTTTATATACCTCCCTCCAACACTTTGGCGGTGAGTTTGTATGTCTTCTCTCTTGTATCTTTTGTCTAAGAATGCCAAAGCCCTTCATTATTTTATTTTACCAACCCTTGGAAGGCTCTCCAACCAAGAGCTGGAGAGTCAAGGAGTTGACTTGACAGAGATTGGACAGCAGACCAAAACTCAGTACCCCTCTAAGGGGTACTCAAAACCGGTCAGAAAAATCAGCCAAGGCCCTCTTTACAGGTCATGAGGACTTAAAAAAAAAAAAATTTTTTTTAAACCCTTTGCCACAAAGAAACTCATGCATTCACACACAATTGTACTTTTCAGAACATGGAAATAACAACTGATTTGGCTCTTTCGGTTTTCAGAAGTTTAAACACAGGGGACACCGGCAGCGAGATGAAAACTCCTGAGGGCAATTTGATCAAAGACACAGAAAATCCTTCCTTCAAAGAAATGCACCTTGTGACACTCCGAGGAGGAGGAGAGGTATTTAAAGTAAAACCTGCCCTGAATTATTACCACTGACTTGAGGAAGAGAAGCAAAAGCCGTTGGCTTCACTGGGCTTTTAAACATTTTGCTGTCACCCTGGAACCACAGAAACGGGTGATGAAATTCTTCCACTCATTTCTATGGAAGAGTATCACACAGCAGTATAAACTCACACCCCAACACACACACATACACACACACACCCGTCTCTAGTCCTCTTCTCGTCCCTTCCATCCCCGACCGTCCCCCTTTGGTGCCCAAGACCCAACTGTGGACCTAATGTGATAAAAAGCAAAGTCATGGGGCAATGCAGGGGGGTGGGGTGCGAAGGACCGAAAGAGCCAGAAAAGCAAGGGGAAGAAGAGGCAGTCGGCCGGCTCGCCTGTGATCATAGAGCAAACATTCGGGTGGGGAATACGGAATGCCGAGTGGAAATAAAAACCTCCGGGATGCCCACTCTGCCATCTCCTTGTGCCTCTCTGCCCTCCATCACCCCCATCCTTCTCCGGAGGACACCTCCGCGGGGAGGGCGCCACCGACGGCGCCCCCCAACCCTCACCCTTCAGAGGAAAGCAGCGAAATGGGGCTGGAAAGGAGGACAGGGGCTAAGCCGGGGGGCGAGGGTCACGCCGGGCTCCGGGTGGAGACCCTGCGGCGGGAGGTCGCCCTGGGGACCCCGGGCGGCCCACGCGGAAGGTGAAGCGGCGGTCGGGGGGCAGCGTCCGGCCCCACCGCTGCCGGGGAGGCTCCGGCTACTCACGTTCTCCGTGTCCCGCTCGTTCACCGTCGGCAATGGCGTCCGGGCCGACATTTTGTGCGGGCGGCGGGGTCGGGCCGGGGTCTCGCGGGCCGGGCAGGGCCCGGGCTTGCTGCGGGCCCCGGGGGCGAGAGGCAGGGGTTGCGGCCGCTTCGCGCGAAGCCGGGGCCGGGCCGCGGAGAGCGGCTCCCGCAGGCCGCGGGCGGTGCAACAAGCGGCCGCGGCGGGGGAACGGGGGGGACAGAAGACGCGGAGGAAGAGGAGGGGGAGCCGCTTCCCGCGGCGGCGCCGCCGGGGGGACGCGGGCCGGGCCGAGGGAGGGCTCCGGGCGAGGGCGGTTGCCCGGCGCGGGCCGGGCGGCGAGGCCGGCGGGACGCGACGCCGAGGCTGGGAGGCGGGGCTGGAGCCGGAGAGGGGCGGTGGGGGGGGGCGGTGTCCGGGCCCCGCTAGGCTCTCCGGGCCATGGCCGAAGGCGAAGCGGCGCCGCAAATCACTGCCTGGCTCGTCCCGCCGAGCGCAGCCGGGAGCCGGGAGCCGCGGCCCTGACAGCACCGCCCGCGCCGCGCCCCCACGCCCCGCCTCAGGTGAGCGGCGCCGCCCGGCCGAGCCGCAGCCACGCGCCCGGGGCCCAGCGCGGCGGCGTCCCCGCGCCCCCGGCGCGCCAACCCAGACTCAGAGTCCCGCGCGGTCTCCGCCGCCGCCGCCGCCGCCGCCGCGCCTGAACCGGGAGGAGCGGCCCGAGCCGGCTGCGCGAGGAGCGGCGGGCGCGGCACGCTGCGCCCGGAGGCACTTGGCGGCCGCCGCCGGGTGGGCGGGCGCCAGCCGAGGGGGGCCTCTCCATTCATTCCCTCATTAGGGATGCGGGGCCGCCTCCTCCTCCTCCTTCCGCGCTCCATCGCCCGTCTGTCCCCGTGTTTATTTTTGTTTCTCGCCCCCACCCGCGGAGTACGGTAGTCTCTCAGAGCTTCTGGTGGATTTAATTTTTGAATTGTGTTTGGGTTTTGCCGGGGCGGGGAGGCGGTGGGGAGGTGAGAGGGCGCTGATGCAATTGAGTGGTCCTTTTTGTCCGTTTCATGGGGGTGGGGGGGGGGAGAGAATCGGTACGATCCTACGCTGGATCCTATCTGCTATCTCGGGACTTTTCCTATTCTTAAATTCATCGCCTCCTTCGCCGTTCCCCAGCTTTCTCAGTTTCTGTCCTCCCCCGAGCTCTCTCGGTCCCCCTCTCCCGGGAAGCCGTTGGGTTCAGGTCACCCTCATAGTTGGGGAGAGGGCATAAAAGCCCCCCTAAAAGTGCCAGCAGCCTCGGAGGCGGTGCTCCGGGACGCTGTGCGATGGGCTCCGGCCAGACGGCTCGCCGATATGCCGGGACAGGATGGCCTCCTAGGGAGCCCGGCCGGCGGAAGAGGTCGCCAGGCGCCCACCGCGGCACCCCCGGAGTGGCTGAGACCCGGGAGTGAGGACGTCTACTCTGGCTGATCGTCACTTCCTGGGACGCAAGGAAGTGTCACTTAGGCGAGCTTGTTTAGGGAGGGCGGAGAGCTGGCTCTGATTTGTCCTGTCCTACCTCCTCCAGGTGGTTTTATCACCCGGCCACCCACCTGCCACTTCTTACATCCTGCAGACCCACCTCTGTAACGCGTTACCCAGGGCCCATTGGCCCCCTAAAAAGCAATGCTGCTTCTTTTATCTAATTTGAAAGCTTACATTTTGCACAGTCAGCCTCTAGGACAAAAACCATACCATTTCCCTATTCCTCGTCTTTCCAGTATGTCTTTTTCACATTCTTTCATGACTGGAAGATAAAAGGAGCAGTAGATAGAAGGGGATAAATCCCATTTTTGAGCTACTTTCTCAAACCCATTGGGAATCTTAAGATGATGGGAAATTCCTCCTTTCTCCTGAAGTTCATCCATTTGCACCAGATGGCTTTTACCCTGACTCATTAAAGGTTGTTTCTGAAAACGTAACACTTGACCCTTAAAACATGGTACAAAAAACTTAAAAATAGCAGACACGGGGGTCCTCTGAGGAAAAAAATCTCACCCAGCATATAAATTGACTTCTAGACCATCATCTATGTATTTGTTTCTTTAACATTTTATTTGTAGACACATCTCAATTTCACAAAGCCAGTAAAAAATGTCACAAGATCCATTAGGCGTTCATCACCATTCCACAAACAGAATACAGGCATTAGAACTACAAGGCTGCATGCTAAAAAATGGTGTGCAATTGAGAATGCCAAGCTTTCTCAGTCCTTCTGCAGAGGTCCTGAATCATCAAGATGTACTGAAGTTGCCAAGGTAGAAGCTTGTACTTTTCTGATCAACTACAGCCACTGCTACAGTCCAGGGTGCAGCCACTCAAGAGTACCTTATGTGGCAATAGTACCCTGTTAACATGAGCAGAAACAAGCGTCTGTGAAAGGGTGTTCAGCCCCATTGGAATATGAATCAGTCCTTGAACTGGTAGCTTGGATGTTTTTTCTGTGTCCACTCACATGTTATCTATCCGTATGGTGACCCAGACAGGCATATTTCTTCCCATTTTACAAAATTCCACTCAACTGGCTTATTCAAAATCATGGATGCACCAGGTTAATGGTGTACAGAAAAAAAAATAACTAGAATATATGGTACAGTTCAATCTTGCAGTGGTCAAAAGATCAACAGCTCTCCCCTGACCCTGTAAGGTCATTATACCTCTGAGATGCGATGGCTAATTAGAGACAGAGCTCAAAGGAGCACCCAGGATTCTGGCCTAATAGCTTCTAAAATGTTGACGTACACATTCGCAGTCTTGGGTAATATTCCATTGTATGTATATGCTACACCTTCCTTCCAATGGGCTGTTACTCAGCCATAAAAAGGAATGAGATTGAGTCATTCATAGAGACCTGGATGGACCTAGAGTCTGTCATACAGAGTGAAGTAAGTCAGAAGGAGAAAAACAAATATCGTATATTAATGCATGCATGTGGAATCTGGGAAAATGGTACAGATGAACCTGGGTCAGGAATGGAGACGCAGATGTGGAGGGTGGATGTGTGAATATGGGTGGGGGGGTGAACTGGGAGATTGGGATGGACACATTCCCATGTGTGCTACTTAGTGGGAACGTCCTGCATAGTGCAGGGAACTCAGCTTGGTGCTCTGTAATGACCGAGGTGGGTGGGATAGAGAGGGGAGGGAGGGTCAACAGGAAAGGGATATATGTATACATATGGCTGATTCACTTCATTGTACAGCAGGAATTAACACGACAGTGTAAATCAACTATACTTCAATAAAAATTTTTTTAATTAAAAAACTGTTTTAAAAGTCTTCAGTAAATCCCTTAGCTATATTTCCTACACAGTGCTCACATGTTGAAACTTACTGAATATTCCATACTAATAATGAGGGATACCTATTTTTAAAATCAACCCATAAAGATGGCTTTATAGCAATGGAACTATATTCAAAGACAGTTGTTACTAGATGGATAACTCAAATCTGTAATTATGGTTAACAAAATAGACTAGAAACAACTCTATCCAAAAATGGCGTTCAAACAATCCTATTCATACCCACAATTTTAGGCTTGGTACATAAATTTCACTTTACTTGGGTTAGAAAAAAGTCATTTTGTCTTTTAAAAGACATCACTTTCCTGACAAAAGTCTGTATAGTCAAAGCTATGGTTTTTCCAGTAGTCATGTACAGATGTGAGAGTTGGATCATAAAGAAGGCTGAGCACCATAGAACTGATGTTTTTGAAGTGTGGTGTTGGATAAGACTCGAGAGTCACTTGGACTGCAAAGAAATCAAACCAGTCAATCATAAAGGAAATCAGTCCTGAATATTCACTGGGAGAACTGATGCTGAAGCTGAAGCTCCAATACTTTGGCCACCTGATGCGAAGAACTGACTCATTGGAAAAGACCCTGATGCTGGGAAAGATTGAGGGCAGGAGGAGAAGGGAATGACAGAGGATGAGATGGTTGGATGGCATCACCGACTCAATGGACATGAATTTGAGGAAACTCCCAGAGATAGTGTTGGACAGAGGAGCCTGGTGTGCTGCAGTCCATGGGGTCACAAAGAGTTAGTGACTGAAAAACAACTACAAAAGTGAGTGTGTACTACTATGTGAGCTCACCCCCCTAAAATGGCATGAGGCAGTACTGTGATTGAATGAAAACTGTTTAGCCATAGTCCTTAATAGTGAGAATGCTCATAAGCATATTTTTTTGTGTCACTATATATAGCTTCTTGTGCCAGTGACTATGAAGAAATGACCAAAGCAATATCTTAAGGATTTTAGTAATTTTCCTTTGGATTGTTAACTAAATGGGGCATGTTTAATATAGAGATTTCTAACCTCTAAGGTGTTAGGGTAATACAGGTTTCAGAAAAAAAATTGAAATAATGCAAAAACAAAGAAAATTTAAAATATATATGAGGTGCTAAACCTACACTGAAATGTGCTGAATAAGCACTGTTTTCCAGTAACTCTATGGAGCAGAATTCTCTAGAACTACACTGTTGTATACAGCAGGTACTAACTACAGGCAGCTACTGAGCTCTTGACTGGTTGCCCCTGTGACTGAGGAACTGACTTTTTCATTTGATATCACTTCAAATAATTTGAAAACTGACATTTGATTCAGTTATTGGAAAATTTTAAATTATGTTGGGTAAAACTTGGGTACATGAATCTATCTTTTCAACTATAAATATTCTGAAATCTAAATACAGATTTAGATAAATTTAGAAAATTTATCATCTGGATTGAGATGTGCTCTGAATATAAAATGCATGCTGATTTTTAAATACCTAGGGAAAAAAGTGTAAGGTATCACTTTAATAGATTTTATATTGATTATATATCAAAATCATAATATATTGACATGGGTTAAATAAAATATATTATTATATTAATTTCAGCTGTTTCTTTTTACTTTTTCAAATGTGGATACTGAAAAACATAAAATTACGTATGTGACTTAAATCATATTGGTCAGCATTTCTCTGTAAAGTAAAAAATGACAATAAAGAGATTTAATTGCTGAAGAATCAAAGGCCTTGATTAGAAGCCATTAATAATTTGTTCTTTGACTCAACAAACATTTATTAAGTGCTACTCTACCACATGCCAAGCACTGAACTGCTCAAAGGATGTATTCTTCACCTAATAGTTACTGGCAGTTAGCATTATCATACTGTTTTTACGGAGCTAAATAAAAAACATGGTGAATTCATACAAATGTTCACAGATAATAGTCATTTATAAACAATTTATCAAATGTGACAGATTCAGCAGAACTTATAACAAATTCAGAAAACTGTATATTTTTTATCATGTGCTTTAAATGTATCCAGTGTCTGATAGACTTGACTGTTGGGGGCATACTTTGTTTCAATAGCTGTCTCCAATCTCTCATTTAACCCACAACAAAGAAACTTACAAGATGAGAGGTTTTGTAAAGCACCCAAGAGTTATCCCAGCTAAAGAGAAACATGGTTAGTTCCTTTCAAAAAATAAACTGGATCCTGATTGCTCTCCTATGATTAACAAGGTAAGTTTTTATTTCGTGTTAACAATCACTACTCAAAATGGTGAATCACTGAAATGGAAAATGGTCTCAAAAGAAAAGATATAATTTATCTTATAAACTGTCTTTGTTATTTAGGTTGGGCCACTCTGCATGTTGCAAACACAATCACTGTCGAGGTGACATTTAATCTCCTTCCGTTCCCCACAAGGACTCTAGGCTCAGCAATATCTCACTGTTTGGAATTCCCCACATGTGGCATATTGCTTTATTCCTCTGCACCTTTGTCATCTGTTCTCACTTTTTGGAATATTCTCCCCTCTTTTCTGCCTGATGGAATTCAAGTTGATCTTTAAAAACCATCTTTTGGAAGGCTTCCCTGACATGCTTACTCCTTCCCATACCACAGAGTTAATTAATCTCCCCCAGTCCCACTATCTCCGGGATTCCCTGGTGGCTCAGATGGTAAAGAATCTGCCTGCAATGCAGGAGACTTAGGTTTGATCCCTGGGTGAGGAAGATCCCCTGGAGAAGGGAATGGCAACCCACTCCAGTATTCTTGCCTAGAGAATTCCATGAACAGAGGAGCCTGGCAGTCTACAGTCCATGGGATTGCAAAGAGTCAGACGTGACTGAGTGTCAGCCACTGTCTATACCTTGCCCAGTCTTCTACTGTTGGTCCGTTTGAGCTGTGTGTACCTGACTGGTCCCCCACCCTACTGTGAGTTGAGTCAAGGAGGGAAATATGTCCTGTTTAACTCTTTTCACCCAACACCTAGCAGGAGTACTTAGAAATTAGTCGATTTCCCAAATGACTTTTACTGAGTTGCCTCCTGTTGTAAATTTTCCGACACTTACACATTCTGAGTTTCTAAGAAGCATTACATGGGAATTGAAAAGATGTTATAGCAGAATCATTCAAACTTACAACCAGGGACTTCAGGAGTACATAAGAGTTCACACAGTATACAAAATATTTTCCTAAATAAATGTTACTAATTGCACAGCAAAGAGACTGTTCTGTCTCCTGTAGAGCAGTTGCTTAATGCAGTGCTGCTAATTTTACTATTTTGTGATTTTACTGTAATCATTCATTTTTATCCATATAGAAGAGTTGCTGCTCACTGATATTTCAATAAAACAGCCTTTTAAATGTATATCTGCATAAACCAAGGTGTACTAACAGTAAGTCTTAGTCAGGAGGAAGGACTTAAAGGTAGGCTGAAAAATTAAAAGTGGAATAACATGATGACAGAGCACTGAAAGCAAGAAAGCTGGTAAATCAACTCCAGGGAGGAATCCTCAGCAATCAGGTGGCTCTTTCTAAGCAAAAACAGCAGACTGAGCACCACAGCATCACTCAACAGTGCAAATTGGAAGAGCAAAATGACTACTGGAGATGAGTGATGCATGAGTCTTTAGCAACATCAAAAAAAAAAAAACCACAGATGAAAATCAGCCTTAATAGCATCATCTTCAAATAAAGGGACATTGGTTATGTATAGACTCATAGAGGTGTGGATACACCCACACTATTGCACCTTTCAAATTGTAGTTTTATAATGTCACATAGGAAGCAAAGCAATCCTTTCAAAGTCTTATGGTAGCCACCCAAAAACAAGAGTTTGGTCATCTTTCACTTGGCCTTTACAACTGCAAACTGACGCATAATGTAATTCAACATCCATTTAAGCAACCTGTAATTTGATTAGCTGACTTCATAGATAGTATACTGGATGAATGGTTCCTTTAAATTCTTATACTTATTTTCTGAGTATAAAAATATCAGTTGTGTAGCTTCTTTCCATAATCTCTACTTAATTTACTCAATCCCTTCAAACTGCTTTTGCCATATTAAATGTTATGTTACTTACACTTTGATGATTTTCTTTCCTTCTTACTTAAATATGGACATCACTTGTTACTTCGCTTTTCTTTCATTCATTCATTCTTTAAAAAATATTGAGCCCTGCTAATGCCAGGCACTATATTAAGCTCTTCAGAAAGAGCAGTAGATAAAATAGACAAAAGACCCCATCCACAGGAAGTTAAAATTTGGCTAGGCACTTTCAGTGTCTAGACAGTTCAAAAGCAGAGGCTTCCATCAAACAAATAGCATTTTCTGAAACTATGCATTGATTATCTTGCGCTTTTAGCAAACAGAAGCTCCCAGGTCTAATTTATTTTTTTAAGTAATGAATTGCAGTAGTTAGATCTTTTCTTCAATCCAAAGGTAATTGCTTTCTCTCTTAATACTTTGGCCTTTCTCCAGTAAGCTTTTGTATAAACGGCTTCAACTGGTTCCACAAGTAGCGTGGGTACTTTAAGATCATAATAAAGATGCCTTCATGACCAGGTGGCTTGTATTTGATCTACATTTTGTAATATTATCCTTTCTTATCTTGACACCAGCATATTTACCACATTTCATCATTAGGGACTGCTTTATCTTCTATCACTGGTAGTTTTTTTTTTTTTCCTTTTTCTATTAGCCTCAGATAAACTGTCAATATTTTAGTAGTTCAGCAAGAATCATACAATAGATAGGAATCTGCATTTATAACCATTTTAGCAGAATTTTTTTCAGATAAAGAAATGGTTTTGGAAATTTCCTGTCAGTCCTAAGAAAAAAAGCCCCACTACTCATTTTAATGGAACATTTTATTTTCCTATGCAGCTCTTACGCTAATGATGATAAGGAGATTCTGTGGGTGTATTTTCCAGTGCCTAGAATATGGGGATAACTCAACAATGATTAGAGAAATGAATCATCAGTTTTATAACTTCTCTGAATTTAAACATATGTTTTCAGATCCTAGATTTCTTGCAGACAACCTTGGCATATTGCCACTCATACATGAAGGAACCACTTTAGGTTTCCCTCAATATTTTCAAACTATCTCTTCATAGTCACCCCTTAGGCCCTTCCATTGCTTAATAGGTCAGTTGCCAAGGATCCAGATGAAATTTTCCCACTCTTTGCCAGTATCTTTCTTTTCTAGTTCTAAAACAAGTATCCAAATTCCTAAAGTTAGAAATGCCTCTTTTTAAAGGCATCACAACCATGAAATATGCATCTTAGAAGACTACCACAGCTAGAATCCAAGTTTACTTTTATGTGAAAAAAAAATGTATTTCCTTTGTAATATTTTTAGTCATTCTTGCTGCCTCCTTGTCTCATATTAAATCTTAATTCCACCTTAACACCATGCTACAAATCCATTGCACATTACCAAGTGTTAATGTCTACTATGTGCTCTGTGCTATATATGCTAAGAGGAGATATACCAAAGTCTGACACTGACATGTTACAAATAATTTTTACATGCATAGAGCAAGATTTACATGTCATGTGTTGAGCTGAGCATTCCAAGTGGTCACTCGGGAGAAGTCTGTAGTGCTGTGATGGCACACATCGGGAACCCCTCTTTTGTAATTGCCTCTGGAGCCTGTGACACAGCTATTGTGTATTCTCAGTGGTGGTAAGTCATCGCCTTTCAAGGGTTTATTTTAATGAAGAGTCGTTCAGAGCAAACCCCATCACATGGTATGGGTGATTCAATTGGATAATCTCACATTTGATCAAACATTAGAAATTTAATATTTGCAAAATATTTTCTTGTATTCGTCAAGCTGGATCATGTTTTAAAGAAGTATTTAAAGCATTGAAAGATGACAGCCTCTTTGGGGTAAGTATAGAACCTTAAAAAGTGACTATTTTAAGACATGTTCTCATTGTTTTATCATTGTTTTCAGAATCACTTCTGCTTGTGGTTATGTGGGTCTTAAAGTTAAGGAACATGAACACTTGATAGAATGACGTGAGAAGTTGAATAACAAAATACAGTGTTAATTGCTAAGTGCCCGATGGGTATGAGAGGCAGTGTTTACAGATGGCCAAGAAACATATGAAAAGGTACTCAGCACCACTAACCATCAGGGAAATGCACATCAAAATCGCAACAAGATATCACCTCACACCTGTTAGGATGTTTATTATCAAAAGACAAGAAATCACAAGTGCTGGTGAGGATATGGAGAAAAGGAAACCCTGTGCGTTGTTGGTGGGAATGGAAATTTGGTGACTATTGTGGAAAACAGTATGGAGATACCCCATAAAATCAAAAACAGAACTACCACATGATCCAGCAGTTTCACTTCTGTATATATATCAGAAGAAAATGAAAACACTAATGACATATATATATATATGCATATATATATATATATATATAAAAAATACACTTCCATGTGTTAAATAGATAGGTAGTGGAAGCTGCTATAAAGCACAGGAAGCTCAGCTTAGCACTCTGTGATGACCTAGAAGGGTGGGGTGGGGTGGGGTAGGAGGGAGGTCCAAAAGAGAGGGGATATATGTGTACATATAGCTGATTTACTTAATTATATAACAGAAACTAATACAACATTGTAAAGCAATTATATTTGAATGAAAAATATATGTACCCCCCCCCATATTTATTACAGCAGTATTTACAATAGACAAAACATGAAAACAATCTAAGTGTCCACCAATGGATGAATGGATAAAGAAACTGTGGGAAATATATATACATATATATAATGCAATATTATCCATCCATTAAAAAGAATGGAAACTTGCCATTTGCAATAACATGAATGGACCTTGAGGGCATTATGTTAAGTGAAAAAAGTCAGACAGAGAAAGACAAATACCATATGATCTCACTTACATGTGAAATCTTAAAAAAGAAAAAACTTCACATACACAGAGAACAGATGGGTTGTTGCCAGAGATGAGAGGTGACAGAAGGTAAAGTAGATAAAAGTGGTCAAAAGTTACAAACTCCCAGTTAAAAATAAATAAGTTATGGGAAAGTAAGTATAGCATGGTGACTGTAGTCAATAATACTACATTAACAATATGATTATCACATATATCATAGTTACTAAAAGAGTAGATTTTAAAAAATTTTTGTAACTCTGTATAGTGATAGATGTTAACTAGATTTATTGTGGTTATCATTTCTCAAGGTATGCAAATATCATATCATTATGGTATATACCTGAAACTAATATTATATGTCAACTATATCTCAATAAAAATAGAATAAGCCAATGTTTTTGTGTATTTTCTAAACTTGTTTCTTTGTGTTATCTCATGTAATCCACACTCAAATTCTGATAAGCAGACAAAAATTCTTAGTTCATTCCCCAAAGGAGAAAGCAAGTCTCCAAAGGTGAAATGACTGCCTGGTAGCATACATTTCACAACAAACATCTGAAAACCTGGATCCTCCAGCCCTAAACCCAGGCCTCTTTTCATTCATTTCTGGGCCTCTTGCTTGTACACCTGGGCATCTACATGAGGATTGCTGACCCACACCCATCTCCCTCATTTCCCTTCTGTTATACTCACCCTGAAAACCACTGTTAGCCTTCTGAAATTGAGAACATCAGTGCAGCTGAGACATGGAGGTGAGTGTTAGGGACAGGAATATATGTCAATAGCTGAGTTTACCTTCTTACACGTAAAGTAAAATCAAGTCTGGCCCTAGAGGTAGGATCCAGGCCAAAACTGTATTATGTAGCTTCTTTGATGTTCTTATATGGATGATATCAGATTAGAATGAAAATCAAGAGCAAACGAGAATTAGGAAAGAAATAATGAAAAGATATAACTTACAGCCTGGAGAGTATGTGTTTGTGTGTGAGGGGGTGTGATTATGGAGAGGACAGTTCAGTTCAGTTCAGTCTCTCAATCGTGTCCAGCTCTTTGCGATCCCATGGACTGCAGCACACCAGGCTTCACTGTCCATCACCAACTCCTGGAACCTGCTCAAACTCATGTCCGTTGAGTTGGCGATGCCATCCAATCATCTCATCTTCTGTTGTCCCCTTCTTCTCCTGCCTTCAATCTTTCTCTGCATCAGGGTCTTTTCTAATGAGTCAGCTCTTCACATCAGGTGGCCAAAGTATTGTAGTTTCAGCTTTAGCATCAGTCCTCCCAGTGAATATTCAGGAGTAATTTCCTGTGGTCTTCTCTTGTGGCTCAGTTAGTAAAGAATCCGCCTGCAACGCAGGATACCTGGGTTTGACCCCTGGGTTGGGAAGATCCCCTGGAGAAGGGAAAGGCTACCCACTCCAGTATTCTGGCCTAGAAAATTCCATGGACTGTATAGTCCAAGGGGTCACAAAGAGTCAAACACAACTGAGTGACTTTCACTCACTCCTTCAGGATTGGCTATTTTGATCTCCTTGCAGTCCAAGGGACTCTCAAGAGTCTCCAACACCACAGTTCAAAAGCATCGATTCTTCAGTGCTCAGCTTTCTTTATGGTCCAACTCTCACATCCATACATGACCACTGGAAAAACCACAGCCTTGACTAGACGGACCTTTGTTGGCAAAGTAATGTCTCTGGTTTGTAACATGCTGTCTAGGTTGGTCATAGCTTTTCTTCCAAGGAGCAAACATCTTTTAATTTCATTCCTGCAGTCACCATCTGCAGTGATTTTGGAGTCCAAGAAAATAAAGTCTGTCATTCTTTCCCCATCTCTTTGCCATGAAGTGATGGGACGGGAGGCCATGATCTTAGTTTTTTAATGTTGAATTTTAAGCCTGTGTGTAGAGGTGGACAGAGGAGTTGCCTGGGCGATGGTTGTGAGAGAGCTTGTGGACTAATTAAATAGTTAAAGGCATTAGATTTTTTTTAGTTTTATTTTATCTCAGAGTATACTTGATTTACAATGCTGTGTTAGTTTCAGGTGTTCAGTAAAGTGACTCAGTTATACGAACCCAAATGTCCTGCATTGCAGGCAGATTCTTTACTGTCTGAGCCACCAGGGAAGCTGTATACATATACATATACCCATTCTTTCTCAGATTCTTTTCCCATATAGGTTATTACAGAATATCAAGTAGAGTCCCCTGAGCTA
This sequence comes from Cervus elaphus, assembly GCF_910594005.1. Lineage (NCBI taxonomy): Eukaryota > Metazoa > Chordata > Mammalia > Artiodactyla > Cervidae > Cervus > Cervus elaphus. The sequence continues at coordinate 26,112,582 of NC_057828.1, read as the reverse complement.
TAAAGTAGGTCTTTGTTGGTTATCTTGTAGATTTATCTATTTTATACATAATAGTCTATATAGAGTAGTATGTGCTGTGCTGTGCTTAGCCACTCAGTCATGTCTGACTCTTTGCAACCCCATGGGCTGTAGCCTTCCAGGCTCCTCTGTCCATGGGGATTCTCCAGGAAAGAATACTGGAGTGGGTTGCCATGTTCTCCTCTAGGGGATCGTCCCAACCTAGGAATGAAACCAGGTCTCCTGCATTGCAGGCAGATTCTTTACCAGCTGAGCTACCAGGAAAACCCAGCTGTGTGTATATGTTAATCCCAAACTCCTAATTTATCCTCCCCCACCACCTTTCTGCTTTGGTAACAGTAAGTTTGTTTTCAAAGCCTGTGAGATCTTTACTGTTAGTGGGAGTAGGCAACTATCAAGCGTAAATAACTCCAAGTGCATTCAGTTGGTACACAGTTATGAATAGACAGGCTCCCACAGGGCAAAGGTTGTGGATGTGAAATCCCGTCTAGCAGTTACAATAGGTGGATGTTTGAGAAAATGTCTGGAACTGGTACAATGAAGAAAGGGTAGGCAGGATGGGCTGACTCTCAGAAGACTGAGGAAACTCAGTCCTCTTTGTCAATTGGACAAAAAGATATAAACTGCCAGAAATAAGAATAACAAAACTTGCTTGTAGGCAGGGCTGGCTTTTCGGGCACACAACCCAAGTAGTCACACAGGGCCCTACTCATGAGGACCTGAGCTTGAACCTGGGCTTAAGTTAATACTTTGCTCCCACCATCCTGAAATTCTGAATAATTTTAAATGAGGGACTTGCCCTGAGCCCACACTTCATGCATCCAGTCCTTCTTGCCAAGTTGTTCTGAGGATTAAGCGAATTAATACATGTAAGATACATTACATAGTTCTAAACACCATAACTGCCTCTCAGTAATGTTATTTATTGTTTCTTCTTCCTCTTCTTTTAGTTGAATGAAAGACTCTTTAAGTTCTATAGTGCTTTACATTATTATCATTATTATTATTATTAATTACTATTATTAGCTATGCTCCAGAATACGGGGAAACCAGGCAATGACCTCAGTCCAGCAAGCGTCACTAAATTCATAACCACCTGCCTCAAAGGATAAGCCATAAATGGAAGACTGCTGCTGCTGCTGCTAAGTCGCTTCAGTCATGTCCGACTCTGTGTGATCCCATAGACGGCAGCCCACCAGGCTCCCCCGTCCCTGGGATTCTCCAGGCAAGAACACTGGAGTGGGTTGCCATTTCCTTCTCCAATGCGTGAAAGTGAAAAGTGAAAGTGAAGTCGCTCAGCCGTGTCCAACTCTTTGTGACCCCCGTGGACTGCAGCCCACCAGGCTCCTCCGTCCGTGGGATTTTCCAGGCAAGAGTACTGGAGTGCGGTGCCATTGCCTTCTCCGAAATGGAAGACTAGGTGTGTCCCAAATGCCAGTGTCCGACTAAATGACTAGCCATCCAGCCCAGGAGAGTAAATGTGGGCCATTTCTAGTAAGCAAACCACAACAGCAAGAAAACAGCCAGCCATCAGGAAGTGAGAGCTCCCATAGAGTGCCTTGTACACTAGAATCTACACAAATAGAAGGCTCCTGTTATTTAACAACCTACTGAGCCCCCAGCAGTTTCCATTTATTATTTTGTCTAATCTCCACTGGAGCCCTATGGGACTTGTCCAGAGACATGCACGCCATCACAGAATATGTCAGACTCCACTGTGCCCAGATGCCAGCAGAAGGAAGTGTCCCAACTCTCCAGGAGCTCACGCTCGAGTCAGTTAGGCCAAGACCCCTACTCTCATCTCCACTCACCCTGATCTACCACCAGGATCTGAACACACACACACACACACACCCCACACACACACACCACAAAATCAAAAGCAGCTATAAAGGACAATAACTGCATAGGAAGATGGTACACAAGGCACCTGTTAGGGCCATGAAGAAACAACGAAGTGGGTCAGAGTTACATGGGGTTCATTAAAAATGTCTTTCTGGGGAGCAGAGCTTTGAGCTGCATTTTCAAAGACAAAAAGACCAATACACAAGAAGAGGTGTGAATCAGGTATTCTCTGAAGAGCAAGTGATGGGCAACAGCTCGGAGACAAGAATGAGCATGCTGGGGACAGGAGATGACAAGTAGATGTGTTGGACAGCCATAGAGTTTTCAGCAGTCCGGAAAAATCATTCATGTGCAAAAATATTTAAGGACTCAACTCTGTGTGCTTATACGTGAATGTCAGTCTTTCCCTGAATAGAACCATGAGCTTCTACTGAGCCGGCTTTAAAATAATGCTGGGAACCATCGCTTGCTCTTTTTAATTCCTTAACAGTTTTGTCCCAGGGGGACCATTCAATCCTCCTTGTCTTTGGGCTGCTCTGAATTCTAACAGAACTCACTCCCTTGGGTCTATTAGACCCCAAAAAAGAAAAATCACAAAACTCTCTCTTTCCTTGAGTAAATACAATTTCAATTTAAAATTGAAATGTATTATTGTGTGTTTTCTGACATTCTTTCCCCAAATAAGACCACAACTATTTGTACTGCAAGGCTATTTTGCAGTTCGACATGTGGAAACTCATTTTATTAAGATAGCTTCATGCATTACTGAAGAAATGTTTGCTTTCTCTGCTGCTTGTTATTTTTATAGACCATTTCTTTGTGATAGCAAGAGCTTTAAATGATAAACAATACATGAACACTGTCCTGACTCCCCAGAATCTCCTCTGGGGAGGAAGTGGGGTCTGGATGTGAAGCCATACCAGATGGATGGAATGATCAGAACTCTCGGTCTGATTTCTGGTTTGAGTGTGCCTCACTGATTTTTCTTCCCTGGGTCTCAGTTTTGCTACCTATTAAATGGAGAGAGCCATTTCCACTTCACAATAAATGCTTTTAAAATATGTTCAAAGCCCTAGTGAGGTACAAATAGAAAAAATACACACACGCACCCAAACATGCACACACAGGCTTTAAAGTACTCACTCCCTTCTATTTATGGTAAAAATTCAAAATCTCCATGACGTCATGTTCCCAGAATAGAGCACTCCCCATCCACCTCAACCCTCTCAGATGATGACCAAAGTGCCACTGGAAATCATATTCACGGAGACGAGGCCCGGTTCTGAGGGAGGCGTTCATAGCTCTGGTCTTTGCATCATTCTCCTAGGCTTCTGAACTTGTGTCTTACTGCTCCAGAACAGTGTTTTTCAAATGAATTACACTCAAGGGCCAGATTTCCCTCTCCCCCTGTTGTAGCCGCGTGTTCTGGGAAACAAGCTCACTCAGAAGGACGATGCAGATAGTGGAGTGCAGTTTATTACACCAGTGGGCCCAAGGCAGAGTCTCCTCTTAGCCAAGGACCCCGACCAGCCTTTGTGAAAACCTTATATACCCTAAGTGTACGTGCACAAACCCGCCTCCCCCAAATTCCCTGAAACTGGTCTGAACAAAGGAAAAAGAAAGATACAGCCAAAGTTAACCCGTGATTCATATGCCTTCCCAGGAAGTTAACAGTGGACAATTATCAATAGGCCTGTGGTCAAACCCCAATAAGCTTAATAGAATGTATGATTCTATTCGGTTACACAGATAATTAGTGTATTCTTTTAGGAGAAGGAGAGCCCTGGGGCTCTTCCTTCGGGGGGCCTGGTTTCCCAGTTGGTACGTCACTTCCATAGATTCGGGGCATACAGCTCAAAGTCCACAGTCCGGCCCAAGATGGCGTCCTGCTTTCAAGATGGAGCCTGTTCTCTTTCCTCCTTCAGCCCAATTCCAAATCTGCCCCAGCTGACACTTCTGTCAAAATACGCGTTATTCACAGCATACTAATATTTTAAAATTAGACACACACAGTAAAAGGTTAAGTTTATTATTAGACCCCACAGACATAAAATCACTGTAAAATTCTAGATGTTTCTAAGCATTCTCAACATGTACTTAGCGTGTTGCTCAGAGACAATGAACACTTCTGTGTGGCCCTGGTGAGAGGAACGACCGTGTTTTGAGTAGCGCTGTTCTAAAGCACCCTCCTGAGAACTAAAATATTGCCTGCCGTATCAGTAAATAGAGTGTCGCGGCCATCAAGCCATCACATTAGAGCTGGCCCTCTGCCCTGAGGGAACTCAGGATGGAGGCAGGATTTGCCCCCCCCTCCACCTAGCAGTCAGCCATGGCAGCCACCTCCCAACGGTGCACCCAGAGGAGACTCAGGATGAGAAAACACAGGATCCCGGCTGCTCCGTAGCTGGAGTGCATATCAAACGAATGAGTTCAGTGAGTCTAGACTTTGTATCTTCCAACCTGTAGGAAAGGGCTAAATCCTTTTAACTTGAATTATCAGGTTTTATTAACAGTAATCCTTTGATGCACTGACTACCTGGTCTTTCGCTGCAAAAACTTCTATATATCCTGACATCCCGCCTTGTCTCTTCAGAATAGCTTTCTCAGCATTATCTGAGATGCTATGTCCTGGGCTTGAAGTCCTCAGAAAGTGCACCATATAGAACATAACTCTCAACTTTCAGGGTGTGCTTTTTTTTTCAGTTGGCACTCCCCAAACTCTCTTTCCTCTACTCTCTCCTCTGCCCTCCCAGAAACTCTTCTTAACACTGAAGCTCGACTCTGCACAGAGGAGTTTTCAGTTAGTGCTGGGAGGGAGAGCATTTTCTCAGCTTTTGTCTCCATTTCAAGTGCAGAGATACATCTGAGTCATTCCTTAATTAAATAGCTGTTACCCAGTCCAAGCTCACTCTGCTTGCTGCATGAGAGGCCAATGAATCCGAGGGACAAGGTGTTGAGGCAAGGAATATAACCTTATTCATAAAGCCAGCTGACTGAGATTAATGTCTCAAATTATCTTCCCGGGATCTGGATGCCAGGTTCTTTTATGGATCTGAGATGTGGGGAGGTGAGGAAACCAAGTAAAAACTCACTTAATCTTGCAAGTATCTCTTAGAATGGCAAGCATCATACAAGGAATGTGTTAATTTCTTCCTTCTTGCCATCTAGAGCAGAACAGGGTTCTGAACAAAGGCACTTTAGCTTAACAGTCAGGCAGAGGGGCTGGATTCTCTGAGGCAGGCCTTTATGTGTGATTATAATAACAAAAGTGGACAAAGAAAAAAATCAAGCATGGAAGAGTAAAAATTGACTCTTCCTTATTACATAGCCTTCTTGGAAAGAAAGCTAAATATTCTAGGCTTGCCCAAACAACTCCAAAGTCACACACCACTGCTAGGCTACCTCGGGGATTCCTGAGACGTGCCACGAAGGTGCTTAGTCACAGTCTAATGCTAGATCTTCCACATCCTAATTCCTGGCCCAGAGCCAGAGAGGCCCAAGTGAGTCAGACTCTGCAGAAGTCCTCCTCCTTCCTACCCTTTGTATTAATGACCTCTGCCACCTTTGGTGGGCTTCCCTCATAGCTCAGTTGTTACAGAATCCACCTGCAATGCAGCAGACCCTAGTTCTATTCCTAGGTTGGGAAGATTCACTGGAGAAGGGATGGGCTACCCACTTTAGTATTCTTGAGCTTCCCTTGTGGCTCAGCTGGTAAAGAATGCGCTTGCAATGCGGGAGACCTGGGTTTCATCCCTGGGTTGGGAAGATCACCTGGAGAAGGGAACGGCTACCCACTCCAGTATTCTGGCCTTTGGTAATGACCTCTTCTCCAAAAAAAAATAGATTTTTCCCATCAGCCATTCTTATCCTCTGGCAGCATTTTTCTCTAATGACTACATTCCTGTGATATCAGATAATCATAAAAAAAAAAAGAAACACTGCCAATGGGTATCAGCCTTTATGACTGTAAGATGAAAAGACTTCAAGCCCTCCCCACCATGACATCATGACAGGAGGTTGCCCACTCTTTACTCTTGCTTCTGATAGAGCTGCGATTAAATGAACGGTTGTTTATCTAGAGTTCTGAGACAGAGGAAGATCCAAAAACTCCCTGAAAAGATATGAGAAAGTATGTGTGCATGTGACTTTTCCTGTAAAATGAAGCCTTTGTGTTAATCAGATTACAAGAGTTGCATTAAAAAAAGTTAAAACCTCTAACTTAAGGAAAATGATTTTCTACAGTATTAACCTCAAGCCTTATATAATATTTCCTCTCCATCTAGACACTGTATTTTCCAAAGTACAAGTTGTGATCTGTACCATGAATCACTGTGGACATTAAAAAATGAATTAGAATGAATGAAATAATCACCAGTCATAATCATCACCAGCCTCACATGTACTCAGGATCTGTACTATTTCATGACACTTTTATCCTGTGTGTGTATGAGAACTTGTAAAATATATTTCTTACATGGTGGGGCCAAAATGGGTTGAAAATTGCAGATGCAGAGATTCAGTTCTCAGACTCGTGCATATATAAGAATCACCCAGCAGTGAATTAAAATGCATATTCCCAGGCCCTTTCCACACAAGATCTGCTTACTATAAATCTGCCCGTGGGCAAGCACCTCAGGAGACCTTAATGGAGGTAGGTAGGTTATGAGCTTAAGGTAACTATTACGATGCTGATAGGAGTTTATTGGAAATTCCTTAATCAGGGTGATTTGTTCTATAGTTAGGTGGTTTGAAAGAAGAACCATTGTGCATATATTGGGTTGCAAAAAGTTCATTTAAGTTTTTCTGTAAGATAGTATGGAAACCTGAAGGAACATTTTGGCCAACCCAACAGAACCACTGGCTCACTTCAGGCCTGTCTTAGACATGGGGGAGGAGGGATCACAGACGGTCCTTTCAGCCGCAGCACCTGGCAGTGTGAGGGGAAAGCAATCTCTTGCCCTCTCGTCTCCAGGAACTTCTCAGCAGCAAGGTGAAAGCCCACCCCCTTGATCTGTCAGTACAAGTTCAGTAAAGCACTTTCAAGATCTAACTCTCAGAACTTCATGTGAAGTAGAAATCAAGTATGGTTAACATAGGTTTAGAGATGAAAAAATAACATGTAGAAAAACTCACTTGTAACCTCTGGGCCAGTTATCTACATGCTTCTGTCATTATCTCTCTGTTTCTGACTCCCCAAGTGACATTCCCACCAAGGCCATTCATTTCTGACCTAGCTCCAGGGAAATTTAAGTATATTTCTACTGAAACACCTTAATCTCAAATGGGCTTGAAACCAAACTTTGCATGTTTGTTGTTCAGAATGGCTTCTATTTTGGACTTTCCAATTTGTTTCAATACCCTGTACCAGGACCTCAGGTTTCTCTCTAACTTATTCGTACATACACCTTTCACACATAATACACATTGTTTGTATTATAATTATGCATGTGCTCCTCTATTGACCCTACTGAATTCAAGTTTCCAGAGGGCAGCAACTGTGATTTATTCTTTTATAAATGCCCTATCAGCATAAAATAAGCCCATCCTCCATTTCCATAGAGATAGAGGGTGGAGGGCACACACAGTAAACCCTGCCTGGAGCATTTCCACCTCCTCTTCCTTGCTGCCTGTTCAGGTTGCCAAGTAAGGCTCCGGTTTTCCCGGTGACTGCAACAATTAAATGCTGCTTAAGTCTTGAGACTTAATCCAAATGTCACAATTTGCAATTCTTGTATTTCCATTAAGAAATATTTGCCTGGAGGGAAGATAAATTAGAAATTTGGGGTTAAAATATGTATGCACTACTATAGAAAATAGATAAACAACAAGCACCTACTATACAGCACAGGGAACTATATTCAATATCTTGTCATAACCTATAGACATATATGGATAACTGAATCACTTTGCTGTAGACTTGAAGCTAACACAGCATCATAAATTAACGATACATCAATGTTTTTTAAAAAAGAATAGGCTGAATGACAGAGGAAAAAAGAAATATTTTCCTGGGATGGAGTTGAGATGTGTAGGACTTCTACTTATGTCATTGGGTAACAAAGTAACACAATTTGAAAGTACTTAAAATTTAAGCAAAGCTTCCCTGATAGCTCAGTTGGTAAAGAATCTGCTTGCAATGCAGGAGACCTCAGTTCAATTCCTGGGTTGGGAAGATCCACAGGAGAAGGGATAGGCTACCTACTCCAGTATTCTGGCCTGGAGAATTTCTTGCATGACTTTGGAGGATGTCTTGATACCTAGGACTACTCTGATATATCAATCAGTCCACAGACTGAAGAATAGTATGTCAATCAATCACCTGTTAGGTCAAGCTCTAGCACACTATTTCAAGGCATAGTTTTTCAAGCACCTTAAAATCAAGTTGAGAGAATTGTCTATGAAATTAGAAACATATTGGAGGGTACTGACATTGTATAACTGGCTATACATTTCAGCGATGGTTGCAAAGTAATAAGATTAATATGTGCACAAATGGCTGAAGGAAGGCTGCTTGTAGGTGGGCCTGGGATTGAGCTCTGAAGGATGAAAAGAGTTTACAAAGATAGAAGGGAGACAAGAAAAGACAGTTGGGGGAAATCACAAAGTAGAGTGCTTTCTAGGTGGCTCAGTGGTGAAGAATCTGCCTGCCAATGAAGGAGACATGAGTTTGATCTCTGGGTTGGGAAGATCTCTTGGAGGAGGAACTGGCAACCCATTTCAGAATTCTTGCCTGGAAAATCCCATGGACAGAGGAACCTGGTGGGCTATAGACCATGGGATTGCAAAGAGTCGGACACAACTGAGTGACAGAGAAAGCACACATAAATCATTAACAAGGTGAGCGTGAGTCCAGCACGTATGGAAGTTCAGTCCAGTGCTTAGTTGTGTCTGACTCTTTGGACCCCATTGACTGCAGCACGCCAGGCTTCCCTGTCCATTACCAACTCCTGGAGTTTACTCAAACTCATGTCCATTGAGTCGGTGATGCCATCCAACCATCTCATCCTCTGTTATCCACTTCTCCTTCTGCCTTCAATCTTTCCCAGCATCAGGGTCTTTTCCAATGAGTCGGTTCTTCTCATCAGGTGGCCAAAGTATTGGAGTTTCAGCATCAGCATCAATCCTTCCAATGAATATTCAGGACTGATTTCCTTTAGGATGGACTGGTTGGATCTTTTGCTGTCCAGGGACTCTCAAGTCTTCTCCAACACCACAGTTCAAAAGCATCAATTCTTCTGTTCTCAGCCTTCTTTATAGTCCAACTCTCACATCCATACATGACTACTGGAAAAACCATAGCTTTGACTAGACAGACCTTCGTTGGCAAAGCAATGTTTCTGCTTTTTAGTATGCTCTCTGAGTTGGTCATAACTTCTCTTCCAAGGAGCAAGCGTCTTTTCATTTCATGGCTGCAGTCACCATCTGCAGTGATTTTGGAGTCCAAAAGAATAAAGTCTGTCATTGTTTCCATTGTTTCCCCATCTATTTGCCATGAAGTGATGGGACCAGATGCCATGATCTTCTTTTTTTTTAATGTTGAGTATTAAGGGAGCTTTTTCACCCTCCTCTTTCACTTTCATCAAGAGGCTCTTTAGTTTTTCTTCACTTTCTGCCGTAAGTGTGGTGTCATCTGCATATCTAAGGTTATTGATATTTCTCCTGGCAATCTCGATTACAGCTTGTGCTTCATCCAGTCCAGCATTTCTCATGATGTACTCTGCATATAAGTTAAATAAGCAGGGTGACAACATACAGCCTTGACGTACTGCTTTCCCGATTTGGAACTAGTCTGTTGTTCCATGTCCAGTTCTAACTGTTGCTTCTTGACCTGCATACAGATTTCAGGTGGTCTGGTATTCCCATCTCTTGAAGAGTTTCCCACAGTTTGCTGTGATCCACACAGACAAAGGCTTTGGGATAGTCAATAAAGCAGAAGTAGATGTTTTTCTGGAAGTCTCTTGCTTTTTCAGTGATCCAACGGATGTTGGCAATTTGATCGGATGTATGGAAGATGAGTAAGAAAATCAGCTAGTCTGAAGATAGGAGTTTATATTTGGGAATAAAAAGCACCTTAGTTTGTATGTTTATGCTAGCCTGGAACATCGAAGTCTTGAAATGATGAATGGACTTTGAACTTAATCGAACAGGCAACAAAGAACAGACTCTTTTCAAGGATTGCAATAGCATAGGCGTAAGTATCTGTCATCTGTGCATATGATTATGGGGAAGATGAGAATGATGGAGTGATGAGGGGATGGAAGGTTTGTCATAATCTATATGGGAAGCAGTGAGAGGCTGGGCAGCAGTAGAGGCAGATACATGGAGGGGAAAAAAAAGGAAGGAATCTGAGTTGTTGAAATCCAGTATTCACTGAACGCCTGCTGAGTGCAACAGCTTCTGCTCTGCTCTAAGATATTAACGGCAAACAAAGTACGCACGGGTCTACTCGCCCAGAGTTTGCCTCCTAGTGAGGGAAGCAGACAATTCAAGAAGCAGACTATCACGGTACAGCATTACGAGATTCCGGTGGGAAGAGCAGAGGAATCATCTCCATGAGCACCTACAGAACGACTCCCACCCCTAAGGGGCAGAAAGTCAGGGAAGACATCTAAATACAATAACACTTGGTATAGGAAAGTGCGAAGGGCATGGCAACCCACTGCAGTATTCTTGCCTGGAGAATCCCGTGAACAGAGGAGCCTGGTGGGCTACAGTCCACGGGGTCACAAAAAGTCAGGCATGGCTGAAGCAACTGAGCTATAGGAAAGTGAAAGTGAAGTCGCTCAGTTGTGTCCGACTCTTTGTGACCCTGTGGACTGTGGCTTGCCAGGTTCCTTCATCCATGGGATTTTCCGGGCAAGAATACTGGAGTGGGTTGCCATTTTCTTCTCCAGGGGATCTTCCCAACCCAGTGATCAAACTCAGGTCTCCCACATTGCAGTCAGATTCTTCACCCTCTGAGCCATCAGGGAATCCCTTGGTATAGGAGAAGAGGATTAAAGAAAGAAAGGTATTCCAGGTAAAGGAAATCATATGCAATAAAATGGAAAATAATGTCACACAAAATACACATGGAAGACAAACATGGATTAGAAGCCCCTTTCAGTCTTCAAATCATTTCTCCTTCATAAATGACAGAGTCCTGAATGTAAGTCTTCTTTTTGGACTTGAAGATAATGGAGATGGATAAGATTTGTATCCTTGTCTTTTTCTCCAGAAATATATGTTCTTGAAGTATAGCAGGAGGGTATCAAGAGCCTCGTTCTAGGCAGCTGCTGGCTGAAGCCAGAAAAGGTTACACTTCAAAATATGTTTAGAGGCAAACAAGGCTTTAGCGAACAATCACACCAGATTTTTATATCTACAATGATACTCTGTTATATGCTGACACCAAAAGCATTTCTACAGTTACAAAGACCCATGCACAAGGGGAAAGTGGAGCATGGAAGCACCAGCCTATGTATTCATGATGTGATTGGGGAAATAAACTTTAGTTCAGTTCATTTCAGTCGCTCAATCATTTCTGACTCTTTGCAACCCCATGGACTGCAGCACATCAAATTTCCCTATCCATCACCAACTCCCGGAGCTTCCTCAAACTCATATCCATCAAATTCGTGATGCCACCCAACCATCTCATCCTCTGTCATCCCCTTCTCCTCCTGCCTTCAATCTTTCCCAGCATCAGAGTCTTTTCCAAGGAGCCAGTTCTTTGCATCAGGTGGCCAAATTATTGGAGCTTCAGCTTCAGCATCAGTCCTTCCAGTGAGTTTTCAGGACTGATTTCCTTTAGGATTGACTGGTTGGATCTCCTTGTAGTCCAAGGAACTCTCAAGAGAATTCTCTAACTAAGAAGCTCAGGGACCACTGGAATTGTCGATGGCCTCGTTCTTTAATAAAGGGAATATACAGGAAGGAAGGGCTTCCCAGGTGGCACTAGTGGTAAAGAACCCACCTACCAGTGCTGGAGACTATCACAGGATTTATTACAGTGTCTTGTAACCATGGATTTCCTTGTTAGTCTCACCTACTGAACTGCATGTGTCTTAGGGGTTGTGATTGTGTCATTTTGGTATAGTAGTTTCTAGTCTAGTACATGGCACAAAAAGGCAGTACATGTAAATAATGAATTAGTAAATATGCCATAACAAGATAGAGGCTTTACGTCTGAAAAAAGGACCCTGATCTTGCTGCTAGAGAGCTACTGGCAGAAGAAATCTCACATGTGTCCAAAGTGTGAACAGCAATAGCCTGTGCAAGAGCCCAGTGCAATCAGAGAAACCCTCAACTTGCAAACCTTTATGGCTTTCTGGGTGGAAGACCTCAGAGAGCAATTGTTTCCACTTGCCACTTCAAACACACATACACAAAATGTCACCAGATTCCCAGGGCCCGGTGCTGTTGACAAGCCCCATAATGAAGACTTCCTCTCCGAGTCTTCTCAACTACCTACGAGGTCCAAAGACAGAACAGTTAAGAAAGGAACATGGCCTTGCTTTTCTCTGTGCTCTTACATAAGGTTTTCTGGCCATATGCATTTCCTGTCATGAGATTTTAGTCCAAGGTCACAGGAGGGACATTGCTGGATGCAGAACTCAGGTTTTCAACCCCCAGAGCAGCTGATTCTAACATTCTTCAAAATGAGCTCCAGCCTTTTCTCCTGCAAGAAGCATTTGAAGGCCTGCTGCACACTCACATTAAAATGCCCTCCTCCTTGTTCTCTGCAAAGTGCAGGCTTCTATAGTAGCATTTATCACAGTGGTCAGAAGAGGGACTGGCTGACTGGTCTGTTTTCCTCTCCCAAGCTGGGAGAAGTGGAAAGCCATTACACTATCTCATATCTAATGCCCAGTGCTGGGCTCCACAGACTTTACATCACTTATCTCCCTGTTCTTTCCTGGGGGGCAGGGGGTGGGGTGTAAATATCCTTTGAGGTCCCTCCTCCTCCTAATGGTCTACACTTTTGGTGAAATCCGTGATTGGATGTCCCACTGCTGCCGGTAGCAGAAACATTTTCATGTCATGTTTCCATGTTAAGATAAAGATAGATAAGGAAGATGGGCTTCCCAGGTGGCTCCATGGTAAAGAATCTGCCTGCCAACATAGGAAGTCAATATTTGGTTTCCTTTAATCATCGGGCAGCTTCCTGGATGGCTCAGACAGTAAAGAATCTGCCTGCAATGCGGGAGACCTGGGTTTGACCCCCTGGGTCGGGAAGATGCCCTGGAGAAGGAAATGGCAACTCACTCCAGTATTCTTGTCTGAAGAATTCCAGGGACAGAGGAGTCTGGTGGGCTAGAGTCAGTGGGGTTGCAAAAGAGCTGGACACGACTTAGCGACTAAACAACAACAAATGAAGAAGATTGCCTAAATAAACTCCAAGGGTCCCTCCAGCTCCAAAAATCGAAAATGTCATTTGATCCACCTTCCTTTCTCTCTTCTGTGCCAAGCAAGTTCTGCTTCTACACAAGAGAAGCCACAGGAGAGAAGGCAGAGCTGCCCTCAGCTCCGCAGACATCTGAAGGCTGATGTTATAAACGCTCCCTGGGACCTCCTAACAGCTGGGAGGGCTGAACTGCTGTCAATTTAGAGACAGTCCAGCTGCTATCCTGGGATGAAGGATCACGGGCAGAAGATGCTCAAACAACTGTTATAGATTTTACCGGCAGTGGCTTAGGAGAGACTAGAATCGAAATGATAATTGGTGAAGACGTCTCAGAGGTCACTAGTGAATAGGAGAAAGCTCTCTGGCTTTCTATAATAGCAGTCTCTGCCTGAGTGGAATAATAACCTTGAGGAGGGTGGCTTGAAAGATGAATTCATATGGGGACAACGTCTGGGAACACCTCTAAATAGCAGCTTCTAGCTTTTTAGAAACAGTGCTATAATGAGAGTGAATGTTTCTCTTTAAGAGGCTCTCTGCTACCCCATTAAGGTAGCCAAATAGCTGCACCCCCGTTTCATCAAGAAATAAACCTCCTAAATTAACAAATAAGCCCAAGTCATTAGCGGGTATTTTCAATAGTGAACGTATGTTTCTTAGCAGAGTAGAGAGGTTCTAGAAGGTAGCGTCTCCTTCCTGACTGCAAGTGACCTTAAAGGCACTGTTAAATAATAAATGTCCATTAAATAGTCTTGAAATAATTGCATTTAAACCAATTTTATGATCCTATAGAACCACATGTGATATCATAACGGAGCAAGAAGAAAGTGCTCTGTATTGCAGATATTAGCCAATAACAGAGGTGGTTTTGTGAGAAAGATTAACTTTCAGGGCATCAAAAGACCCCAAGTGTTCCCAAAATATGGCATCCCTACCCTGTGGCATCAGTCTCTTCTTCTCCCATCAAAAGAACTAGAAACCAGATCATACCTGTGACAAAGTTGTTCAAAATGTCACTCTTAAATGGCAGGTATGTGACTCAACAGAGAGTTTATCTAGACTCCACCACAAATGCAGGCTTTTCCAACTACCTTGGAAGATAGAGGAAACCTGCTAATATTTATCAACACCCTAGAGCCCTAGAGTATCAAGGAAGTGAGGTGTAGAAACACAGGATATCATTTTATATTGATACATCTGTTAGTAGGTTTTCTTTGCACATTACTTATGTTTATCATCAATATGACCTGAGTTTTTAGGTACACATCCAAGCGTTCCAATGCAGTGATAAAAAAACTAGACAGAGAAGCAGCCCACTTTTTCAGGTCTAGACTCCAAATCAAGACAGAGAGAGAAAGAAACTTCTTCTCAAAATTAAAAATTCTAATATACATTCTTGGTATTCAGTAGGAGAGTTCCTATGCTTGTCTGGAAAAACAAGGAAATAAAATCTTTAGGGAGAAACCAAGTATGTCGTGACACTATAGAAAGTCCTGCAAAGGATTCAAAGTGAAGAACCTGTGGCAAGTATAACCAAACAAGAACACTATTGCAAATACACCAGTGGCCTTGGTGATAGCCTAGGTGGGTACAGACTACGTGATGCTAGATGAAGCTCCACCTTAAAGGATTAGGGTTAGGGCAAATGTGCCTGTATGCTCCTGCTTTGCCCTATGAGATAAAGTTACACTATATGAAAAGAGTACATGTCCTTTGATAGAAAATCTGCCCCTTGCTTTCATGAGGATGGTCTTCCCACTCTAGTCAGTAATTCTGAATCTTCTGATACAGTTAGGGAAGGTGGGATGATCAGGCAGGGGTCAAGTCAAGAAAAGATGTCAGTAGCTTTTCCTTTCATGTTTTCAAGTTATCTCCACTTCAGCCCTACACACTTACAGGAGTCCGGAACACCTTGTGGACTTGGACTTATTAATATTGACTCTAATTTCAAGGCAGGGGCTCCCCAAAATGGCCGTGAAACACATATACCTGAATAATATGTCCAGCATTACTTGAAAGACAGGAGGAATGAGTGAGATTTAGACTGTGTCAGAGCCCGAGTTGATGAAAGAAAAGAATAGGAATGTCCCTATCCTCCAATCCCCAGGAGTGTGCCTCTACCATCTCCCCACAGAGGGAAGGGAGGGGGCAGTCAGCACCTCCCAGAAGCACTGCTCCTCCCAAACGGGTGGAAGTCCCCGTGGAGGCATTAGTCTATGTTGGAAGTAGCTAAAATGATGTGACCACAGAACAGCAGGCTGTTTTTATACATTAGCATGATTTGACAAGTCTGCGAGGTACCTTTTCTTCATTTTTTTTTACTTGACTTCTTAAAAAATAATCATTTTTATTGGAGTATAGTTGCTTTACAATGTTGTGGTTTCTGCTCTACAGCAAAGTGAATCAGCTATGTGAATATATGCGTGTGTGTGTGTGTAAATCAGCTATGTGAATATGTGTGTGTGTGTGAATCAGCTATGTGAATATATGCGTGTGTGTGTGTGTGTGTGTGTATTCCTTCGTTTTTGGATTTCCTTCCCATTTAGGTCACCACAGAGCACCAAGAAGTTTCCCTGAGCCAGCCAGTAGGTTCTCATTAGTTATCTATGTTATACATACTAATGTATATATGTTAATCCCAATCTCCTCATTCATTTCACCTTTGCTTTTCTTCCTGCAAACTACGGCTGACGGTTTGGTTGAAATCCATGTGGTTGTGGTCACCAGGCATGGAGATAGCCTCAGAATGCTAACTTCTAGTCCCACATCTACGGGACAAGAAACTCTGAGGGTGATTATTCAGTTTACCTAGGGAAACTTTTCAAAATACCCTTTTCACTGCATAGTCTCTGATGCAGTGTACTTTGAAAACCCAGGAGACTGTGATATCCACCCCAGATTAGTTATCATTCATCACCCAGGAAGACATTCTCAGTTTCGAGTAAGAAGTGACCCAGGATAGAGCCAGCCAGGACAGGAGTGAGGACTAGCAGTCATTTAACTTCATCTACCTCAGTCTTCACATCTGTAAAATGGAGATGGATGTGGGATTTGTTTCATGGGATAGCTATAAGCATTAAATGAATAAATCATGGTAATGCATATAATACGGTGCCTGGCTCCTGTATATTCTTGATAAATATTAGTTGTTGTTGCCTTTGTCTAGCTCTGAACCTGCCTAAGTAGAAATTGGAGATTGCAGCAAGGCTGTTTGAATGGGACTTGCCTGGAAAGGGTCCAGAGAAGACAGAAAAAAAAAAAAAAATCCAGTGCCTTTAAAAATCCAGAGAAGAGATGGTCATTCTCCTGTTGTCAATCTTTGAGGATTAGTATTTTATTAATCCACTTAGGGTACATCATGCGAAATGCCAGGCTGGATGAAGCACAAGCTGGAATCAAGATTGCCGGGAGAAATATCAATAACCTCAGATACGCAGACGACACCACACTTATGGCAGAAAATGAAGAGCTAAAGAGCCTCTTGATGAAAGTGAAAGAGGAGAGTGAAAAAGTTGGCTTAAAGTTCAACATTCAGAAAACTAAGATCATGGCATCTGGTCCCATCACTTCGTGGCAAATAGATGGGGAAACAATGGAAACAGAGACTTTATTTTCTTGGACTCCAAAATCACTGCAGATGGTTACTGTAGCCATGAAATTAAAAGATGCTTGCTCCTTGGAAGAAAAGTTATGAACAACCTAGACAGCATATTAAAAAGCAGAGACATTACTTTGCCAACAAAGGTCTGTCTAGTCAAAGCTATGGTTTTTCCAGTAGTCATGTGTGGATGTGAGTGTTAGACTATAAAGAAAGCTGAGCACCGAAGAATTGATGCTTTTGAACTGTGGTGTTGGAGAAGACTCTTAAGAGTCCCGTGGACTGCAAGGAGATCCAACCAGTCAATCCTAAAGGAAATCAGTCCTGAATATTCATTGGAAGGACTGATGTTGAAGCTGAAACTCCAATACTTTGGCCACCTGATGCGAAGAACCGACTCATTGGAAAAGACCCTGATGCTGGGAAACATTGAAGGCAGAAAGAGAAGGGTAGACAGAAGATGAGATGGTTGGATGGCATCATCGAAGCGATGGACATGAGTTTGAGTAGGCTCCGGGAGTTGGTGATGAACAGGGAAGCCTGGCTTGCTGCAGTCCATGGGTTTGCAAAGAGTCAGACACAACTGAGTGACTGAACTGAACTGAACTGAACTGAAGCAAGATCATTATATATTCATAATTTATCAGTTCATGTCATCCCCAAAAAGTCAGCATTTGCTCAAAAAGAAAAAAGAAAAAGGAAAATAACTTACCTATAATTCAGATTTTGCTTGGTAACTCCTGACATACATTCCTAATAAAAAGTGAAACATTCTCAGCATTAGTATTTAAATTCTAACTCAGATCTCTAGTCAGGGCGGTGTATTTGTTACTTATAACTGTGTAACAAATAACCACAACCTTAGTGGCTTAAGACAATACACATCTATTACCTCAGGGTTGAATTCTCATGGGCTGACAATTCAGGCACAGCTTGCCTGGGTCCTCTGATTCTGAACCCCTCACTCTGAGATTGATTGAGATGCCTACCAGAGCCGAAGTTTATATGAAGGCTCTACTGGGGAAGGATGTGCTTCTAAGCTCATGTGGTTGTTGGTAGGATTTAGCTCCTTATTAGCTCAGGCCAAGGCCCCTGTCCTCATCCCTTGTCATTTGGGCTTCTTTAATATGTCAGCTTTCTTCATTAAAGCCAGCAAGAGAGTGATTCTGCTAGAAAGACAGAAGTCATGATCATATGTAACCTAATCATAGAAGTAGCATCCCATCACCTTTGTTATTCTCTGCTGGTTAGAAGTAAGCCACAAGACTTCCCTGGTGGCCTAATGGTTAAGAATTCCCCTTGCAGTGCAGGGAGCATGGGTTTGACTCCTGGTTGGGCAACTAAGATCCGACATGCCACTAGGTAAATAAGCCTGCCAGCCACAACTAGAGAAGCCCATACGCTGCACCAAGGCCTCAACACAGCCAAAATTTAAAAAAAAAAAAAGTGAGTCACAAGTCCCATCACACTTAAGGGGAGGGAGTTACACAAGAGTATGAATCCCAGGAGGTAGGGGTCATTGGCGTCCTTCTTAGAGTTGACCTGCCATAGACACATTCCCCAAACTAAGTTCCCTGAAACACTATTATGTCTCAAGACATTAACTATATTCTGGAACACAAAGTAAATTGAACCAATGCTAATGATTATTTGTCATCTAGATGTTCTTAGGGGAATGCAAAATATACTTTTATATAATGACACCACATATTATCTGCCATACTCAAGAAAATTTTCCTTGAAATATTAACACTTGATACAAGAATGTAAAATGTACACCCTGTATGTTGATGCAAAACTGAAGCTCCACTGATTCCAGGTTGATCCATGCTGTTTGTTCAATGATGATGTATGCTATGTATCTTGTTTTACACTTTCAACGTTAATTAATATTTAATGTTTCTTATATATTAAATATTTATATTACACAAACTCATTCTCCACAGATCCGTGCTGAAGGGAAGGATGTTTTCAAACAAAAAGGAGAGTCTCAAGCGTCTCAGACTGTGCCACAATCAAATAATCAAAGGTAAGAGCACATAAAAATGAAGGTTACAGCTTTTCTTTCTAAAAATGCCTGGAACCAAGCTGTCTGAAATAAAACAATGGATTTTTCTGGAATAATCTGAGTCAAGAATACCAAGATCTTGCAAAACGTGCAATTCCTTTCTCCATAACACGTGTGCACAACAAGGAAATTTTGCAGTAAAAAGAAAATATAGATTTAATGCTGCACTTCACATTTGGATTTGAGTCAACAATATTCTTACAATTAAGGCAACTTATGAAAAAAAAACAATAAAAATGAAACACTATGTTCATTGAAAAAGTGTGTAGTTTTAATGTCACATTTTATATTGACATGTAAAATATGTTCTTAAATGTTCCCATTGTTCATGTATTCCATTTTTAAAATTTTTTTGTGACAATTTTATATAAGTAACAAAATATGTAATCTGACACACTCTTTCCCTTGTCAAACCTTCTGAAGAAAATCCTACACTTAATGTTTAGTTCCATGTACTTTTGTTGTAATGATAGGATAAAAAGGTGGTAGACACCATGAGAAGGTCAGTGAATTCCTAGAAAAAGATCACACAAAAAAAGAATGACACAGAAATTTAGAGGCAGACAGAGGTCATCAGAACTTTCAAAGACAGAGAAGAGAGCTGGAGGCAGCATTTGTAAATAGTGGAGCTTTTGTATTGAGAAGGATGGACAAAAACCTTCTAGTTTTTCTCTTTGCTTTGCGGTATAATCCTCTCTTTTGCTATCCCCTCAAGGTAACCTTCAACAGGAATCATGATTAGTCTTTAAGACTTTTGAAGCCAGATTTATTAATGTGTTCCTTTTAGTTGTGTGACTGTGCTGGGGTGGGCTTCCAGTGGGCACACAGAAAGTGGCCTGTCTTCACAGCATCCTCTGTGTTTGCCCTGTGCCCTTATGGACAGCACTCCCAACTTCCCACTCAACAGGACATGAGTGTGCAAGGTGGACTTTACTGAAGATTTCACGGTGGAGACCAAGGAGATGTTTCCTTCGCATCATGGATAACTTCATTATGCAATGTCCCCTGGAACATTCTCTCCAGGACTGTCTTCTTGCCTCTGTTTCTCCATCTGCTTTTTCCTCCTTCCTCTGCTGGTACACCCCTCTAGCTCTTCCAGACCTGCCTACCAGTACCCTACATGGCAAACAAAACACCCTCCTCAGAAGTCCATGTAGGACTATGTAGAAATGTTTTTCATTGTCACGTGAAGTTAAAATAAACACAGATCCTGTTTTACTCGTTTATTATAGCAACTGTTCTATCAGTCATTTTTATGATATGAATATAAACCCCAATTACAAGTCCCCATTACATCTCTTGACCTATCAATACATTCGAATTTGAAAGGGCTTTTGATGTCTCAGTGGTCTGGGAAAATTTATGGTATGATGTCCAACGGGAAGTGGCATCCTGAAATCCAGGTTAGACAGGAGGGTCTGGGCAAAACCTGGGTAAAGTTGTTTGCTCAGAAGGATAAGTCACTTGGAGAGGGAGTGGCTGAAAAGTTCATTCATTCAGTAAGCATTAGTTGTACACTTACCCTGAGTCAGATATGGAGTTGGGGCTATGAGAAGAACCAAGGTGGATGTGGTCGAGAAGCCTGTAGTCTAGTGACAGAGATGAGTAATTAAACAAACGACTTGAATATAATGTGGTAGGTGACAGGGGGAGTACAGCATGAAATGGACCAGCTGTCAACACCCCCTGACCATTTATCCACAATAAATAGAAAAGAGGTGGGGAGGGGAGGAGGCGGGGCCGTTGAGAGAGGTAACAGCAAGGACCGAGGTGAGGAAGCAAAGGAAGCTTGGGCGGCTTGAAGTGCGTCAGGAAAAGGGCTCCTCTTGGCTCTGATGTGGGCTCTGAGTGGGGCAGGCTAGGCAGAGTCCAAAAGATGCTGGAGAGTTTAACAAAAATACATGTATTATCTTTTTTTTTTATTTTTGGATATGTATTTTTTTTTACCTTTCAAATTTTACTTTTGCTCATGGAATGAATTGAAATCTAGTGTGTAATTTCAGATTAGACACAATGACAAATGTATTATTTTTGTTTTAAGAAGTATAAATATATTACAAGCTATGAAATTAGCAATTAACCAATCGGTGAAATTGACCTATATATAAGAAAATGTATCTGATAGCTAATACTTTAATTTGTACCCATTTTATAGCAATATTTACTTCCAAAGACTTCTAAATTTGTTCCTGACTTTTAGATAATTATTTCTCATCTCTGAATGCCCTCCTGTAAATTCTGGAAACTGAAGAATGTATTTGTAGATTAGACATTAACTTGCGTTTACTAACTATAGCTTTTTTTTTTTTCCTCTCTTTGTGGTATGCTATTTGAACTATTCTTTATAGGCTTTATATTCATGGGATTCTTCTTTCATATGCTGATTACAAGATTGACAGCTATTAAGTATGATGGTAAGTGAAAATAATTTACTTTGATGGAGTGTTCAAAAAGCAGAGTGCTGTGTTTACATCCACCTTTCCTTCTATGGTTTGACCAGTATTATCAAAATACATGTATTTTCTTGATACAAAAGAAATTAATTTCACATTAAGAATTTTTTCTGAGACTATCTTGAGCAACCTTCAAAATAGTAGCAAAAAGCCTGGTATATTACAAGCTGATTTTGAAATTCTTTTCCTTAAACTGAATATTATGCTCTTTGGAAGTGAAAACACAGGACTAGCTCGATAACCAGGAATAGCTGCATCTTGGGGCTACATAAGAAAATGTCTCTCCAGAGTGCCCACCATCCAGGAAACGTGCAAAAAACAGCACTAAAGATTCCTGTGATAAGAAGAGATGTAAAGGGCATTGTTAGAACCTAGATATGAGGCATGGAGTTAAATGTGAATGGCTGGGTAAGGCTCACTGGGGAGGTGATGTTTCACATCAAGGAAGACGGTTTCTCTTTGCCCTTTCTCCCTTTCCCCTATTGCCTGATTATTACTATTCACCCAGGATTTCTGGGACCACGTGCTCAATTACCACACCACTGTAGTAATTAGGTAAAAAGACTCTGGAATAAAAGCACTCTGGATATGAGTTTGGAGTTCAAAGAAGAGGAACTTGTTATTTTTCATTTGATTTTTAAATTTTTATTTTATTTAAATTTAGCTGATTTACAACTTTGTGTTAGTTTTAGATGTACAGCAAAGTGATTTAGTTATATATATATATATGTATATATATACACATATTATTTTAAATATTCTTTTCCATTATAGTTTATTACAGAATATTGAATATAGTTCCCTGTGCTATATAGTAGGACCTTGTTGTTTATCCATTCTATGTACAATAGTTTGTATCTGCTAATCTCCTAAGTCCAAACTTCCAATCCATCCCTCCCACCCTTTGTCAACCACAAGCCTGTTCTCCATGTCTGTGAGTCTGTTTCTGTTTTGTAGATAAATTCATTTGTGTCAGATTTTAGATTCCACTTGTAAGTGATATCATATGGTATTTGTCTTCCTCATTTTTACTTCACTTAGTATGATATGTCTGAGTCCATCCATGTTGCTACAAATGTCATTATTTCATTCTTTTTTATGACTGAGTAATATTCCATTGTTTTTTGTACCACATCTTCTTTATCCATTTATCTGTCGATGGATAATTCCATGTCTTGCCTATTGTGAAGAGTGCTCTTGGAACACAAATGTGCATGTATTTTTTTGAATTATAGCCTTAAAGGAGATTTTTCTTGATCACAGTCACTTTCTCTGTCTCAAGCCCCTTTTCATTGCCATGTCTTCCCCCCTGACTTCTTGGATTCTTTGACCAGGAAGATATCCCCCAACCAACAGGCAATGAGATGGTAACCTAGATGGTTTCTAAAGACTCAGGCATTCCCCGCCCCAGCACAGGAATTAATATCCAGAGGAGACAGAGAGCAGCTAACCAGAAAAGACCCTCAGAAAGAGAGGGAGGGAGCTTCCCTGGTGGTCCAGTGGCTAAGACTCTGCACTCCCAGTGCAGGGGGCCCGGGTTTGATCTCTAGTCAGAGAACTAGATCCCACATGCTGCAACTAAGAGTTTGCATGCTGCAATTAAAGATCCTGCATGCCACAACCAAGACCCATTGCAACCAAATAAATGAATTAAAAAAAAAAAAAAGACAAGGAGGCAGAGACCAAAAGATACAAGTTTAACTGACAGGGACAGAGATACCCACACAATTATATGAGGGAAAATGTACTATCTTGGACAGCATTTGTCCTAAACAACTTGATAAATTTTTTAAAACTTGATATCTAAATGGAAAATGACAATAAACATTTGAGGTAGAGAAGTCAAATCAAATGGTGCTTTTTTTCTTCTCATGCATCTTATAGTCACTCTGGGAACAGACAGCCCTTTGTTGAATAGGAAAATTTGGATATTCTAGGTAGGCTTAATTATCTGCAGTAGTTATCTTTTTCATTCATTTGTTCATTTATACAACAAAAATATATAGAACTCCTCCTACATGTCATACATTGTGAAACCAAAATATAGATAAAATGAGGTGAGTCTAATGAGGGAGTCAGCAAGTACAGTACAATGATTTAAATGCAATGTAAGCTTCAGAATGGGCGGGCACCATATTTGTATTCAAAATTCCATCCTTAAAGCAACACCTGACGTATAACAGGTATGTGTCAAATGATGTGTGTATGTGTCTAATATACAGCATAGCATGGAAGCAGGACACATAATTAGACAGGGTAGGGGAATTAGGAATGTTCATCTGAGCTTGGAACCATGTCTAGAGTGGCACCATTCTGCTTGACTGTGTGAGTTTATGCAGCAGTATTCAGCTGCTTGATTTTGAATGGGATCATTGGATAATTTGGATGATAATAAAATAAGTTCCAGAAGGAAAAATATACAGGAGCAGAAAGGCAAAGGGCCCTCCTGGAAGCAGTTGAAGCATAAAGTCTAGAATGAAGAGAGAAGGAATGAAGCGCAAAGAGAATGAAAAAGTGGTCAGTGAACCAGAAGCTTCATGAGGTTTCAAGATTGGAGAATGGGGCTTAAAATGAAGAAACAGGACAAAAAGGGAAATGTGCATGTATAAAAATGGGAAATGGAGCCATGGAGGATTATGTCAGTTTCCAGTGGGTATGCAGAAGTAGCTGTAGTTCAGTTGCTCAGTCGTGTCTGATTCTGTGACTCCATGGACCGCAGTACACTAGGCTTCCCTGTCCTTCACTATCTCCTGAAGTTTACTCAAATTCATGTCCATTGAATCAGTGATGCCATCCAGCCATCTCATCCTCTGTCATCCCCTTCTCCTCCTGCTTTACAATCTTTCCCAGCATCGGGTGGCCGAAGTATTAGAACTTCAGCTTCCGCATCAGTCCTTCAAATGAATATTCAGGATTGATTTCCATTTAAGAAAAGAAGGTCAAAGCAATATGTAACACTTGGGTGGTGGTTGGGTCACCTTGGTTGTGTTGCACAATGGCAATAGTGGTAGGGGAGGGGAAGAGCCCCAGGCCAAAGACATCACGGGAGCACTGGCAGGAAAGTCAGAAAGTGGGCATCAGAGAGGGAGAGCCCAGGTGGACTGAGCCTCAGCGTGAGTCTCAGCCAGGGTTCCCCCAGAAAGCAGAGCCTGAGTTAGTTGAGCTTGCCTGTAGTTGATTGATTTTAGAAACAATCCTAAGGAAGAGGATGAGAGAATGGGGAGGGCAAGCAATGAACACCACTGTGAGTGAGGTGGGGGGCGGGCTCAGTCCTGCCCTCAAAATCTTCTGAGAAGCCATATGGAATAAACCTTAGAATTTACCCACTGGTGTCTTCTCCCCTTCGTCAAGTGTTTTGCTGGGCGGCTGAAACTTCCCATCAGTGAGGCGGCACTAGTGTGAGCGCCAAGCAAGTTTGTGCAGATGTCTTGTGCTAAAGCTTCTAAGATGCCCCAGGTAGAAGTCAAAAGATAACAGAGTGCAGCTGAGGCAATACGCCATCAGGTTTCCACCAGCCTGAAGCTGAATGGCACAGCAGTACTGGAGGAAAAGGTGGGCAGAGAGAATGTGAGGTGGAACGCAAGAGGTGCTCCTGTGACATTGGGTTAAAGAGTCATTGTCTATGAGCAGTAGGTGGGAGCAAGTAGAAAGCCTAGGCACTCAGGGTGCCACAGACGGATGGTCTGGGTGGCCAGAGTCTGATCGTTTTGGCCCAGGATGCCAAAGGGAAATGAATGAAAAGTCATTTTTGCCTGAGTAAGACCCAACCCTGAAGAGGAGACTGAGATTAGAAGCTCTAAGCTCATCGGGGCTTTCAGATGTTTCCTAGAACTAAGCAGGTTTAACCAGATCTAGAAATCTAATCATGGAGAAGGCAATGGCACCCCACTCTAGTACTCTTGCCTGGAAAATCCCACGGACGGAGGAGCCTGGTAGGCTGCAGTCCATCAGGTCGCTAAGAGTCAGACACGACTGAGCGACTTCACTTTCACACATTGGAGAAGGAAATGGTGACCCACTCCAGTGTTCTTGCCTTGAGAATCCCAGGGACGGGGGAGCCTGGTGGGCTGCCATCTATGGGGTCACACAGGGTTGGACGACTGCAGTGACTTAGCAGTAGCAGAAATCTAATCACGGTATGGCTGATTGTGAAAGCAAGCTGTGACCTAATCAATAGTATCACGATTGAGATCAGAAGTGTGGTCTGAAAGTAGAAATGTGTAAGATTATCCATCTATATCTATCATCTATTTATAACTATATTTACCTATCATCTATATCCATATCTATCATTCTATCATCTATCTATACATTTATACGTATGTATGTGTGCATGTGCACTTTTTCTGGTAAAAGACGAATGGAGAAGAAGGCGGCATTAAGTTCAGTTCAGTCGATCAGTCGTGTCCAACTCTTTGCGATTCCATGAACTGCCTCCCTGTCCATCACCAACTCCTGGAGCTTGCTCAACCTCATGTCGATCAAGTCTGTGATGCCATCCAATCATCTCATCTTCTGTCACCTTCTTCTCCTGCCTTCAATATTTCCCAGCATCAGGGTCTTTTCTAATGAGTCGGCTCTTTGCATTAAAATATTGGAGCTTCAGCTTCAGCATCAGTCTTTCCAATGAATATTCAGGACTGATTTCCATTAGGATTCAATGGTTTGATCTCCTTGCTGTCCAAGGGACTCTCAAGAGTCTTCTCCAACACACAGTTCAAAAGCATCAGTTCTTCAGTGCTCAGCTTTCTTTATGGTCCAACTCTCACATCCATAAGTGACTACTGGAAAATCCAGTAGCTTTGACTATACGGATCTTGTTGGCAAAGTAATGTCTCTGCTTTTTAATATGCTGTCCAGGTTGGTCATAGCTTTTCTTCTGAGGAGGAAGCCTCTTTTAATTTCAAGACTGCAGCCACCATCTGCAGTGATTTTGGAGCCCAAGAAAACTGTTTCCATTGTTTCCCCATTTTTCCCATGAAGTGATGGGACCGGATGCCATGATCTTAGTTTTCTGAATGTTGAATTTTAAGCCAACTTTTTCACTCTCCTCTTTCACTTTCATCAAGAGGCTCTTTAGTTCTTCGCTTTCTGCCATAAGGGTGGTGTCATCTGCATATCTGTGGTTATTGATATTTCTCCCGGCAATCTTGATTCCAGCGTGTGCTTCTTCCAGCCCAGCATTTTGCATGGTGTACTCTGCATATAAGTTAAATAAGCAGGGTGACAATATATAGCCTTGAAGTACTCCTTTCCTGACTTGAAATCAGTCTGTTGTTCTATGTCCAGTTCTGTTTCTTCTTGACTTGCATGTGGATTTCTGAGAAGGCAGGTGAGGTGGTCTGGTATTCCCATCTCTTGAAGAATTTTCCACAGTTTGTTGTGATCAACAGTCACACTCTTTAGCATAGTAAATGAAACAGAAGTAGATGTTTTTCTGGAATTCTCTTGCTTTTTCTGTGATCCAGTGGAAGTTGGCAATATGATCTCTGGTTCCTCTGCCTCTTCTAAATCCAGCTTGAACATCTGGAAATTCACAATTCATCTGCTGTTGAAGCCTAGCTTGGAGAATTTTGAGCATTACTTTACTAGAGTGTAACATGAGTGCAATTGTGCATTAGTTTGAACATTCTTTGGCATTGCCTTTCTTAGGGATTGGAATGAAAACTGACATATTCTAGTCCTGTGGCCACTGCTGAGTTTTCCAAATTTGTTGGCATATTGAATGCATTACTTAAACAGCATCATCTTTGAGGATTTGAAATAGCTCAATTGGAATTCCATCACCTCCGCTAGCTTTGTTCATAGTGATGCTTCCTAAGGCCCACTTGACTTCACATTCCAAAATGTCTGACTCTAGATGAGTGATCACACCATCGTGGTTATCTGGGTCATGAAGATCTTTTTTGTATAGTTTTTCTGTATATTCTTGCCACCTCTTCTTAATATCTTCTGCTTCTGCTAGGTCCATACCGTTTTTGTCCTTAATTGTGCCCCTTTTCTCATGAAATGTTCCTTTGGTATCTCTAATTTTCTTGAAAAGATCTCCAGCCTTTCCCATTCTATTGTTTTCCTCTATTTCTTTGCATTGATCTCTGAGGAAGGCTTTCTTATCTCTTCTTGCTGTTCTTTGGTACTCTGCATTCGAATGGATATATCTTTCTTTTTTCCTTTGCCTTTAGCTTCTCTTCTTTTCTCAGCTATTTGTAAGGCCTCCCCAGACAACCATTTTGCCTTTTTGCATTTCTTTTTCTTGTGGATGGTCTTGATCACTGCCTCCTGTACAATATTACGAACTTCTGTCCATAGTTCTTCCTTCAGGCACTCTATCTATCAGGTCTAATCCCTTGAATCTATTTGTCACTTCCACTGTATAATCATAAGGGATTTGATTTAGGTCATACCTGAATGGTCTAGCGGTTTTCTCTACTTTCTTCAATTTAACTGAGCCTCAAAAAGCTCCAATTTATAAAGATATAAGTTATCTGATCCACTTGAAAGTTTTCTTCCTCGAAGTAAATTAACAAATTAACATTCTGATTTAGATAGAAGTCTTTTGAGAGTTTGTTTAGCCAGCTAAGCTCCCCTGAGCCTGAGCGACTCTGGGCTTACGAATAAATCAAGTCTGTGGACCCCAAAGCGGAGGGTCACACCTGAGAACTCAGTGACTGCACCCTTTGCCCTATGAGTGTCTAGCTCACTTCCTCTGATATTTTAGAATTAATATTCTGTTGTCAATACACGATGTCTGTGACATACCATTGTGTGGAAGTAAAATTACATCTGTGTGGCATAGTTTACTGTTACTGCATAACAAATTAACACAAAGCTTGAACCAATACACACTTATCATCTCAGAGTCCCTGTGGGTCGGAAATCTGAGCATGGCTTTCCCAGTTCTAACACTACAGACCCTTTCACAGACAACAGTCAAGGTGTCAGCTGGGAGTGGCTGTCTTAGGGTCTTAAGGGAATCTATCTCCCATCCCCCAGCCTTGCTGGCAGAATTGAGGCCACTGTGGGCTGTTGGTGCTAGGTTCTCAGTTTCTCGCTGGCTGTTCCTGCAGTTCCATGCCCCATGGGCCTCTTCAACCTGGCAGCTTGCATCATCAAAACCAGTGAAAATCTGCTAGAGAAGTAATCATCTTTTGAAACT
Organism: Cervus elaphus; assembly: GCF_910594005.1. Lineage (NCBI taxonomy): Eukaryota > Metazoa > Chordata > Mammalia > Artiodactyla > Cervidae > Cervus > Cervus elaphus. The sequence goes on along the minus strand of NC_057828.1, from coordinate 26,084,061 downwards.
TAATCATGGACGTCCATCATATTTGCCAGATGCTATTGGCTAGAAGAGAGTCCATGTTCAACAGACAGGGTTTGCACAAAGGTGTACATAGATCATTGGCAATGAGCTTAGCGCATACCTAGCAAGCTGTGTATCATTCTAAAGGGGTGTGTAGCTCAATTAGGGTACAAGCTAGGCTGCTACAACAAAGAGGTGCATATACAGTGTCTTAAAGGCTAGAAACTGAGTACTCTCTTTCTCTCTCTCTCTTGTTATAGACCAGATGTCTGCAGTCAGTCCAAGGATGAGAAGTGGCTGTGCCTCTCCAAGGACCAAGGACCCAGGCTTCTTGTATCCTGTTGCTCAATCTTCCTGCAAGATGCTGTTCTAGTCTAATGATCAAAATTGGTTTATACTTCATCTTCAATCTAATTCCTAGAAATGAAAAACAGGAGATAAGGATGGAATCAAATTTATCTTAAGGGTGTGATACATCAGAGAAGTTGCACTGGTCCCTCCTAGTCACATCTCATGGGTGGGAACTGGGGCACATGGCCATAGCTACAAGGAGGCTGAGAAATGTAGTTTTCTGTTGGTCAACCATGTGCCTGTCAGAACTTGAGAGGAAGTTTCCTATTAAAGAAAGAGAAGAGAATGGACACTGGAGAGGAATAAGTGGTCTCCACCAAATGCCCAAGAATGACAGGAGGGTTGCACCTTTACCTTGCTACTTTTAGGTCACACAACAGATGTTTATTCCTCGCAACTCTGACATTCCCTTTGCAGCTGTGATGGTTACCTAGAAAATTCTGTATGTGAGTTGGCATAGCTGCCAATCCTAGGTGAGTAATTTCCTGCTTCACTAAAATACTAATTCCAGTCCAAATGAGGGTTACTTCAAATGTGGTGTTTTTGCAAAATAGAAAGAAAAATTAGGTGCTTTACAGATGACCTCAACATCGTATGGCTGTATTTTATTATTAAAATATCCTAAATGATAAAATCCAAACATATAACATATTAAAATTACTGGATAATTACTAATAAAGAGAAGGATTCTAAACTTTATATACATTTGATCACCATAGTCCTTTAAATCAAGAGGGCTCCTAGTACATTTCATTTATTGTAAAATATTACAATTTATTTAAAAAGAAAAACTCTGTATTCCCCTATTGACACAAAACAAGTTGGTGCCTGATAAGTTCTATTAGAAATGCAAGCACTGATTAGGTTTTGATTGCCATATTGTTCATGTCATTTCCAGACACTGATAGTGGATGATTTCCAGCTGACATGATGAGACCCAGAACAATGCCTAGTGTTTCTGAATATTAATTAATTTAAAAACTTTCCTTTATTGCATTATTTGATAGTGCCAACTCTGTGGACAGAGGAGCCTGGTGGGCTACAGTCCATGGGGTAGCGAAGAGTTGGACATGACTGAGCGGCTAATACTTTCACTTTCATTTTCAAGCCTAATGAAGGGCTTGCCAGTGTAGGAGACATAAGAGACACAGGTTTGATCCCTGGATCAGAAAAATCCCCTGCAGGAGGGCATGGCAACTTACTACAGTATTCTTGCCTGGAGAATCCCAAGGACAGAGGCGCCTTGTGGGCTACAGTCCATGGGGTCGCATAGAGTCAGACACAAGTGAAGCAGCTTAGCACATGCACATGGCTAATGAATTCTCATTGATTTATCCATCTTGAAAACTGTTAGGAGAACCACTAACCAGTGTCCAGAGAGGCAGAAAGGGTCCACTAGAAAGTTCGGAGAAGTCCCTGAGCTGCATTTTTGAAATCTATCAAGTTTTTCCTTCAAATAATTACGTTAGTCTGACAGCATTTTGCCAGAAGTATTAAGAAATGCAGATGCGTCTCTTGTCTTTCACTCAGTTTGACAGTTTACAGCTATGTTTCAGATTTTTTAAAGCAGAATACAGTTAGAAGAGTGCATCTGGTTTACTTTTCCACCTTCCAGTGACAGGAGTCTCAATGTGGATTCCACGGAACTGTTTGTGGAGTTTCTTGGCACTCTTGAAATTATAAGTAAAATTTGTGTTCATGTGCAAAGGCTCTTTGACACCAAAGACTAACAGGGTCTTTGACACTAAAAAGGTTAAGAGCAATTATTTCAGTGGTTGGATAACACAGTAATGCAATAAGACTGAAAAAATAATAGAAATAACAACCATCACTTATTGAGCAATTCCTACCTGTCAGGTATTATGTTTAACTCTTTATATAAAATATATCATTTCAAAAAAAGAAAAAAATATATATCATTTCATCCTCACAGCAATCCTATAAAGGATGCTGTAGTACCCCCACTTAACAGAAGGAGAGAGAAAGTCTGGCATGTTTTGGGAGCAGCAACTGAATAAGGAGTTGGACTGCACAATGGGAAGGGAGAGGAGTAAGATTATAAGGCTGTGCTGAAGTTAGTAGAAAAGAGAAGCTTATGTAGCTTGACTGTCACTAGGCTAATAAATGAGAGAAGCCAGATTTGAACTCAAGGTGGTCTCACTCCAAAGCCTGTGCCTCCAATTTCCATGTCTTAACCTCCTCTTGTGGAAACAGGAGTGGGTAAAACCTGCTTTATGCTAATGTGCAATAATCTACACCAAGAGAACAGTTCAAAGACAGGGCAAAGATTTGGGCTTATTGTTTAGTTTTAGAGTTGGGGGTTATTTGTTATTTGTTTATCCATCTGTTCATTCATCTGTGTCTTGAATATTTACTAAGCACCTCATGGGTGCTAATCATGTTGTCAAATGCTAGGACCTCAAGATCAAAAGTCATGTCCCTCTTCTCAAGGGAGCTTATAAATCAATGGAAACATGGGTTTGCTAACCCTCCATGACAGAAGAATGTGAAGGAACTAAAATGAATTTATGAACAAACTACAATAAGAACACAAGAGAAGAGATACTTAAATCTCCCTGGAGGGGCCAGAGATCCTTTAAAAGGTGAGAAACCCTAGAAATGAGAATTGTAAAGAGAGTAGCTTTTAGGAAGATAAGCTGAGCAAAGTGCAGAGGAGAGAGAAGGAGGGGGAAAAGAAAACACAACATATTTGTGGAGTTTTGCGTGGTTTGACATTACAAAAGCACGAAGGGTGAAGAGGAGGCAGAGGTAGATTGAGGCACCATTATAAGGCTGACAATCAGGTCTGGCTATGTAGACCCTGGAATGGCAGGCTCCATCGAGGATGAAGTGTTGCTGGCATCGTTTGAGCAGCAGAGTGACAGGGTTCTATTTTTGCCTAAGAAGGTTCACTCTGACAGCCCTGGGCAGGAAGGACGGAGAGGGACTGAGACCAAAGCCTGCATAGATTCTAGCAAACTACGGAGCCATACAGGTAACCAGATGATGTCGTCCTGGACTAGAACAGAGGCAGGGGGAACGGATTCAAGAGACAGTTGGCGTGTAGATTCGGTAGGCCTTGAGGGTTGATGGATTACGGAGGTGGAGGGAGAGGACAAAGGCTAAGATCACTCCCAAGGGTGTGACTTGTACAACCGGAGGTGATGGTGCTGACAATCACAGGCTGGGAGCACAGCAAGAAAAGGTGAGAGTTCACGCTGGGACTTGTTGAGTGTGGGGGACCTGCGAGGCATCCCAGGGGAGATGTCCCAAAGGCAATTCCTTCCTGTGGCACAGGCGGCCTGTGGCTTCCCATGTGGCACTAGTGGTAAAGAATATGCCTACAATATAGGAGACACAGGCTCGATCTCTGGGTTGGGAAGATCCCCTGGAGAAGCAAATGACAACCTGCTCTAGTATTCTTGCCTAGGAAATCTTATGGACAGAGGAGTCTGGTGGGATATAATAGTCCATGGGTCTCAAAAGAGTCAGATATGCCTGAGCACACGATTGTTTACAGAAGGTGCGAACCTCAAGGCCGCCTAGTAGTCTGCAGTGGACTCAGGGAGAAAGGGCGTCCCCTGCATTCTGTGTCCTTTGCCAACGAGGCCACCAAGGTTGCTTTTGGTCTGAGTCCCAGGCTGTCCTGAGAATTAGCTCCTTCATGATCTGATTACATCTAACCCTTTTTATTCAGAGTGCCTCCAAACCACTCTATAGAACCCAGGAGAACCTCATCTCTTTCCCCCTAATCGATATGTGTATGTAATCCCTTCCCTCTTCCTTCATCCAGAACACTGGGATCCCTATGCATATGGGCAAGAAAAAACATGCATCTTTATCAGTTTTTCTGTTTTTTTTGGGGAATATTTTATTTGTTTATTTATTTGACAGATCTTAGTTATGGCATGTGGGACCTAGTTCCCTGACCAGGGGTTAAACCCAGGTCCCCTGCATTGGGACCTCGGAGTCTTAGCCACTGGACCACCTGGGAAGTCCCTTATATCAGATTCAAGGTGAGGAGATTACCACATCCCCAGTCTCCATTCATGGGCTCTCTTCTCTGCCACCCGTATGTATGAATAAAGTCTAGGATGAGAGTGAAAATGTTGACAATGACTAGCTCTGTGTGTTGGGATGATGGGTGGCTTTTACGTCTTTTTGGGCTCAGTCACTTCAGTCATGTCAGACTCTGCGACCTATGGACCGCAGCCCTCCAGGCTCCTCTGTCCATGGGATGCTCCAGGCAAGAATACTGGAGTGGGTATCTTTTTACTCACCTTGATTTGAAAAGTTTGCTACTGATGTCAAAATAAAACTTTCAGAAGCTGCAGACTTTGTAATCTTCCCTTCCTTCCTTTTACTGCCTGTGCCTGAGGCTCTCTCTGTGATAATGCACGGAGCCTGCACCTGGATGCCAACTGTGGATCCTGCCCATCCCAGTTTTCATCTCCGCTCAGCCCTGCCCTGTGATCAGCTGGAAATCACACGGCCAGTGAAAGACAGAACCCATGTGAAAGAGAACTGATTGCTGTGAGCATTAACTGAATTATAGGGCGTGTGACAAGGGAACTGTAGCAGGCTGTAATCAGAGGAGAGAGGGAGCTCTAGTTCTCATCGCTGTGACATCACCGCTCATTGAATGGAAACCATGGCAATGAGTTAACAGTGTGAAATGGTAGTCTCCTGAATGCTGCCACGAAGAGGAAGGTGGAACAATGGAAAGGTAGCTGGAAGGAACACGCCAGCCAGGACAAGTGTGAAACCCTGGATCCCGGTGTAATTTAAACGGGACCGGGGGGGGGGGGGGGGGGCGGGGGAGGTGACCCAGGGTACAGCGGTGCCACTGCCCAGGGCATTACTCACCTGGTGCCTGTCAGGTGACACCCTGGCCTCAACAGGAATATTCCCTGACTCCATAGAAGTGCCGTCCTCTGATTCAGTACTCATCCTCGGGGAGGTTAAAAATTAACCGGGACGTTTGCACAGCTCCCACGCACACCTTCAGACTTCAGAAATGTCTCCTCACGGAGGCCTCTTTGGCCTGCTGGCACCACACCCCCTGTGTAATTCTTTTTTATTGTTTCACAGCAAACAGCAACACTCCTTCTGAACGGGGACTGCGTCTACTGGAAAGGCCTCCAAGGGGGCCCGGGGCTGGCTTCAGCCCAGTGTCGCAGGGCTCTGGAGGGTTGTGACGGCCCTCGGAAGGGAGCAGCTCTTTAGTGACCTGACTTCTGGAATGTACCTGGACTGTCTCCAGCTTCCCAGACTCTCTCTGACTGGAGTTTGCTTCCTCAGGGTTATTATTTAAAATTTTTACTGAGGTAGAGTTGATTTACAGTGTTGTGTTAACGTCTGCCGTATGGCAACATGACTCATTTATACATACATATATATATTCCTTGGGACTTCCCTCGTGGCTCAGGCGGTAAAGCCATCTGCCTACAAAGCGGGAGACCCGGGTTGATACACTGCTCATCATATTCTTTTCCATTACGGTTTATCACAAGATGTTGAATATGGCTACCTGTGCTTACAGTAGGACCTTGTTGGTTATCCATTCCATATATAATAATTTGTGTCTGCTTGTCTCAAACTCCCAGTCCTTCCCTCCTCCCACCTGCTGCCTCCTCCCACCCTTTGGAAACCACAAGTCTGTTCTCACGAGTCTGTTTCATAGCTGAGTTCGTTTGTGTCCTGTTTCAGATTCCACATGTAAGTGATGTCCTGTGGTATCTGTCTTCCTCTTTCTGACTTACTTTGCTTAGCATGAGAATTTCTAGGCCCATCCATGTCACTGTGTTATTTCATTCTTATCATGGCTGAGTAGTAATCCCGAGGCACATTTTTACCTCTGGGAGAGTGCCAGGATTGGGGGAGTACAGAGAAAGCCTCTCCAGTTCTTCAAATACTTCAGCCACGAGTTAACTCAGGCCTAAAATGCTGTAGTTAGAGTCCTTCTTGTCCTTTGATCACCGTTAAAACTCAAATCACTCTACAAAGAGAGGTCAGATGGGTGCATGGAGACAGTAATACTCTCTGTGTCTTAATCCAGGCTATGTAGGTTCTGCCTCTTACATAAAGTTCTCCAGATTTCTTAGCCATAATGATCTTCTCCATTCCTCAATTTCTACAGGGTCTATCTTTGTGTACAAAGCACCCTAGCCCCTCCTGATACACATTTGGGGTTGTTTTCTAGACAGTGATTCTCAAGGCAGGGCAAGTTTGCCCTCCAGGGGATATTTGGCAATGTGGGGAGGCGCTGTTGATTGTTATAACCTGGGAGGGTGTTACTGTCATCTTGGGAGTAGATTATGCGAGTGATGCTGCTAAACTTCCTACAAGACCCAGGATGGCCCCTGCAGCAAAGAGTTACCCAGCCCAGCATGTCAACAGTGCCAAGGTCCAGAGACCCTGCTTCTGTCAATGGATGAAGTTACTAAGCCTTATTAGTTGTCTACATCGTAGTGTGAGTGACTTTAAGACCCTCCATGAGAGCAGTCTGAATGGGTTGAAGCTGAATTATCTGGGTACCAGTAGTGGTGGAGGGTGGTGAGAGTGGATGGAGAGACTTCAAACTTGCAAGAGGAAATTGAAAAAGAACTTCAGAATTTTCAGAGCATGGGCTCTAGTGATGCCACAACTGCATCACTAATAGTTGTGGCATACTGGCTTAGTTGCTCTACAGCATGTAGGATCTTCCTGGATCAGGGATCGAACATGTGTCTCCTATGTTGGCAGACAGATTCTTTACCACTGAGCCACCAGGGAAGCCCCCTCACTTGTTTCTTTAAATTTTTTTTTTTTTTTACAAAATTTGCTCCCTCATTCTATCAGTCAATAGCTGTATTTGAAACTGCTTGCCCATCATTTTTTATACCATGTGTGCTTGAGACAATGATGCTATAAAAATAGCTTTCTTGGGGAGATTATAATCTCTTACGGGCATAGACCAGAGCACAAACCATATAAGTATGAAAACCAAACAGAGTGAAAGAGAAAATATTTTGGACTCTGTCCACCAAGTCATTAATTTCCTTTTGGTCCCAATTTCCTTGTCTGTTTTAAATAGCCTTCAGAACCCCTACCAGCCTTCCAGTTCTCTAAATCTGTCCTGCTGTGAGTAATCTGAGTGCCTGGGTCCTCAATGACAGAGCCATAGTCACAGAAGGATGTCACATTGTTGATCAGTTGCTCAGTCATGTCCAACTCTTTGCAAGCCCATGGACTACAGCACACCAGGCTTCCCTGTCCTTCACCATTTCCCGGAGCCTGCTCAAACTCATGTTTATTGAGCCAGTGATGCCATCCAACCATCTCATCCTCTGTCATCCCCTTCTCCTCCTGTCTCCAATCTTTCCCAGCATCAGGGTGTTTTCCAAAGAGCTGGTTCTTTGCATCAGATGGCCAAAGTATTAGGGCTTCAGCTTTAGCATCAGTCCTTCCAATGAATATTCAGGGTTGATTTCTTTTGGGATTGACTGCCTTCATCTCCCTGCAATCCAAGGGACTCTCAAGAGTTTTCTCCAACACCACAATTCAAAAGCATCAGTTCTTTGGCTCTAAGCCTTCTTTATGGTGCAACTTTCACGTCCATACATGACTACTGGAAAAACCGTAGCTTTGACTAGACCGACCTTTGTCAGCAAAGTAATGTCTCTGCTTTTTAATATGCTGTCTAGGTTGGTCATAGCTTTTCTTCCAAGGAGCAAGCATCTTTTAATTTCATGGCTGTAGTCACCATTTGTAGTGATTTTGGAGCCCAAGAAAATAGTCTGTCACTGTTTCCATTGTTTCCCCATCTATTTATCATGAAGAGATGGGACCAGATGCCATGATCTTAATTTTTTTTTTAATCTTGAGTTTTAAGCCAACTTTTTCACTCTCCTCTTTCACTTTCATCAAGAGGCTCTTTAGTTCCTTTTTGCTTTCTGCCATTATTGTGGTGTCATCTGCATATCTGAGATTATTGATATTTCTCCCAGCAATCTTGATTCCAGCTTGTGCTTTATCCAGCCCGGCATTTCGCATGATGTACTCTGCATATAAGTTAAATAAGCAGGGTGACAATATACAGCCTTTACGTACTCCTTTCCCAGTTTTGAACCAGTCTGTTGTTTCATGTCTTGCTCTAACTGTTGCTTCTTGACCTGCATACAGGATGTCATATAAGAGAATGTCATATAAGAGAAGGATGTCATATAAGGGAATAAAACCTACTTTAGGGAGATCACCAGCAAGGCTCACCTGTAGATATCAACCTCTGTCAGCCCTTTAACCAAACGCCTTGACCCTGATGGTTCCTGAGTCAGTCATGTCATCGACAAGATATAGTCCTTCAACCTTAGTCCACCCACTAGTGGGGTTTGGACTTAATTCTTACAACTGCTTTGGAGCAGACCTGTGATCTTTATTTATCCTAAGCATCTGTGCTTCTAAACAATTCCGGCCTGCCTGCCCAGCCCAGTATTAACTCAGTCTGAATGTCTTGGCTTGCCTTTTGCTTTTTTTTTTTTTTTTCATTTTATCATTCAACAAATATTTATTAGGTACTTGTTCATATCAGGCACTGTCCTTCCTTCTGGATGCAGTGGTATAGGAAAGAAGGTCCTGCCTCTCAGACCCACAGTCCAGCTCTACCTGACTGTAGGCTTTAAGCCCCGCCCGAGGCACCCTGGGGTCCTAATACCATCCAGTCTCTGTCACTCCCTGTCTCTCAGACCCCTGCTTTGAGCTGGGATCTTGCAGTGAAGGAAGTAAAAGTTTAGAACCTGATGTCCTGAGCTCCGGTTGCCTCTCCTCACCTGTGAACCGGCCCTCTGCTGATGTGAATACTTGTCCGCATCTCGTACTTGTCTGCCCTTCTGTTTTCTTCTGGATCTTCTGCATGGGTCTCTCCATCCCCGTGTGGTCAGTTGACCTCCCTTCTCTGGTCTTGGCTTCTTCCATCAGCTGACCATGCTGTTCTTTATTGTTTTAATTTATTAGGTTGCACCTAGTCTTACTTGGGGCATGTGAGATCTTTAGCTGTGGCAGGGGAACACTTAGTTGTATTATGTGGGATCTAGTTTCCTGACCAGGGATCGAACCCAGGTCCCCTGCATTGGAAGCTCAGAGTCTTGGCCACTGGACCACCAGGGATGTCCCACGACGCTGTTCTTGAGGTGCCAGCTTTAACCAATTCCACCTGAATCATGACGGAATGGAAGAATCAAGTCACCCTCACTGTCTTGGTCATAATTGTTGAATATTTTTATTCAATACACTCTTAGAGCATCTTGCTTGAGACGTGTCACAATTAAAAACAGGAGCCGCTTAAACAGATAACTGTGCGGTTGGTACAGTAGTGGAGCCTTAATGGTATTGAAGTGATCAACTAAGAGAGTTTCCCACCAAACACCTGCATCTAGAGCCATATTTTGTGAAAACAGTAATGGAAAGCGTTCTGCCAAGACTCAGCAGTTTGCTCCTTCTCTGCAGTCGTTCTGCCAGTGCAAGGATGATGCTGCTGACAACCAAAGCCAGATTGCCTAGGAATCATCACTCCAGACAGTTCTCTGTCTTTCGGCATCCCCTCCCCCAGCCCCATCCCAGGAGGAGTTTATTAGGCAGCACATCTGTGCTTTTCTTTAGCTGGGGCTAGTGCTCTACTCTGGAACCTGTAAGATGGTCTTGCAAACATATGAGCCAGTCATCCCTCTCCAGCCTTCTCTGTGCCCCACGTGCCCTAGAGCCAGGATCAGGAAGACTGGGCAAGCCGGGCCACAAGGTGGATGGGTTCACCTGGAGTCAGCCACCCAGCCATCAAATCTAATCCGCCAAACACACTGTCAGCAAAAGGACGGGCTCAGTTTTCTTTAAGGAGACTCTGAAGCTGCTGCATCCGAGCCCGAGGGATTCCAAAGGAAAGTTGCAATGGAAATTGTCCCGATCGATGCAGTGGGCTGTAAATAATGTGCTAAAGGCATTGAGCTTGCTGTCACCAGCTCGCCTTCTTGTGTCTTTCAATGCGCAATGGTCCTGCCCCCTCCCAGATGGGTAGAAGCTCAAGTCATATAGGCTGATAACCCATGTTTCCTTCTTTAATGCTGAAAATTACTCCAAAGACACAAGAAATTATTTAACAGTCTTTACAAAACCACCTCCCTCAACTCCCAAAGTATATTCTAAATTCCGACTCATCCCTGGGCATCCCAGAGGGTGAGGAAAGCAAGATGTAACTGTAACTAAATAGCCATTAGTTAATCATGTCTCTTTCTCCCTCGTAGACAAAATAAGACAAACTACACCAGCCTGTTGGTGCTGTTAAGTCACTTCAGTCGTGTCCGATTCTGCGCGACCCCATAGACGGCAGCCCATTAGGCTGCTCTGTCCCTGGGATTCTCCAGGCAAGAACACTGGAGTGGGTTGCCATTTCCTTCTCCAACGGGTGAAACTGAAAAGTGAAAGTGAAGTCACTCAGTTGTGTCCAACTCTGCGTAAGCCCATGGACTGTAGCCTACCAGGCTCCTCCGTCCATGGGATTTTCCAGGCAAGAGTACTGGAATGGGTTGCCATTTCCTTTTCCAACACCAGCCTATTACACATTAATAACTAAGAAGAGCTTTGAGATTCCCGATGGGTGGAAGCTGACCCTTCCCGAGCCTTCCCAGGGGATGCACTTGATGCAGGCCAGATATTTTGCCTGCATGACCCTCTAATCTTCATACCTGCTCTGTGAATTAGGTATCATCCCCAAATTTCAAACGAGGAAATTGAATTTCAAAGAGCCTAAGAATTTGTTCTGACTTCCTCAGTTGGTAAACTTAGCTGAAATTCTAACCCAGAAGCTTGTGACTTCAAAGACTAATAGTTAAAATAGTTAGATTCCCTCTAAAATCTGGATATGTACATTTGTAGATTCATATATTCAATGCATTATTCTTGAGCACCTACTATATGCCAGATGTTTGTGATAAACTAATGACCAAATTAAACAAAACTTCTGGGCCTCATAGAGTTTACAACTCCAGTGAGCGGGGTACAGAGAGAAGTGGGTACATAATTCTTTTTGCCTGAAATTCCAAAATGGGTATTGCTGGAGAAAACACAAATAGACAATATGAAAATTGCCTCAGGAAGAAGGCAATATTCCTAAATGTAGCTGAATTGATTGCAGTGATCAAAGTCAAGAAATTCTGCTGTGAAGATTAACTGTGTAAATAATGGATTTCCATTTGTGAAGGCATTTGTTGAAATTCTATATCAGTCAGCTATGGAATGCTGTGCATACCTTAAATCTTATTAAAAGGGTTAGCTGTCTGTTGATGATCTTTTTTTGCAATAACATTCAAAGGTCTACATTTCTATACCCATTTCATAGATGAAGAAACTAACTCTTCAGGGGATGAATTGCTATGAACCATTCAAAGGTAATTCTTGTAAGGACAAAATGCAGTCCTGAGTGGTAAGTAAAACAACAGATTTACCAGCAGAAGTGAGAGAAATGTGATAAATGGTGCAGGACATTTAAAAATATTTATTTGTTTGTTTTCGGCTGTGCTGGGTCTTCCTTGCCGCACACCGGGCTTTCTCTAGTTTCGGGGAGCAGGGCCTGCTCCTCCTGTCAGTGGTTTGGCTCCGGGCGCACATGCTCAGGCGTTGTGGTACACTGGCTTTGTTGCCCTGCAGCATGTGGGATCTTCCTAGACCATGGATCAAACCCATGTCCCCTCCATTGGCAGGTGGATTCTTAACCACTGGACCACCAGGGACGTCCCTACAGGACATGTTTGTAAACTTCTGTGCTTCAAGCAATTGGGATCAGCATCAGAGGTTATCTATATGAAAATCCGATAAAAGTTAGACTTGTCTTCTGAAAGCTGTGACTTCCCACTAGAAAAGATACTTCTTTTAAAAACTGAATTGTAGTTGATTTACAGCATCATGTAATTTCAGCTGTACAGCATAGTGATCAATGTTTTTGTAGATAATACTCCATTTAGGACACTTCTGATGATGGAAGGATTCTTAGAAGTTCAGCCAGTGTGTCTGTACTGCTGAGCGTAGAAAAGACAGACAACTCAGCGCCCAGAATATGAATTTGTAGTTACACACACGGGTAAAATGAAGAACTGACCCCATTACCTGGACCACATAGCTTTCTTTACAGGCGTATATTAGTTGTTTGGTTGCTAAGTCGTGTCTGACTCTTTAGTGACCCTACGGACTGTAACCCACCAGGCTCATCTGTCCATGGAATTTCCCCAGCAAAAATACTGGAGTGGGTTGCCATTTCCTTCTCCAAAAGTGTTAGGGCAAATATTTTGACAATTTCACTTTGAGATGTTGAGGTGAGTGTTTACAAACAAGTGGTACCAAGAGTCATTCAAATCCTGTCCCTGCCACTTAATAGCTGTGTGATTTTGGATAAATTACTTAATATCTGTGTCTCAGTTTTCCCATCTGTAAAGTAAAGATAACAATGGTAACTATTTTATAGGATCTTTTAAGGGCTCACTGAATTTATGTCTGAAAAACACTTAGTTGATTGATGTCTGACACGAGTCAGTACACACCATCGTGAGAGATGTTATTACAATTTAGGATGGTATGTCTATACGGACTGATGTAAGAACATTCTGAAACAGCCCATTTGCTTTAATAGCATTTGAAATTTCTTTTCTTCAATGATGAACAATTTCCTACTATGTCTGAAAGATCATGACATGGCTGACAAGGCTTCTTGGTCTGTCTCAATAGCAAAATCTGAAGCAAACGACCACACAGTCCAGCAGGTTGCCAAGCACACAGTCATCCACTTAAGTGACTGAATATTGAATTTACCTTGGCCAGTTTGACTGCCCTGTCTAGACGTAATCCGACAGTGGCTGACATCCTATCATGGTACAGACCCACAAGTGATGAGGCTTCAAAAGGGGCAAAAGAACTAAATATTAATGAGGGGAACTCAATACCAATATGAAAACAACTGGTAAAAAACCTTTTCTATTAATATGGGGTAAGTTTATTGGGGTAAATGTAGGGGTAAGTTTGATGCCAGAATGTGAGTTAAGAAAGAACATTACATCAGATCCTGATGATCCAGAGTTTCCATTTGGGAAGAAAGCAAAGATACAAAATATTTAATTCCTCATGGGAGATGATTATCTTTGGCAACCTTCTGAGTGATTTGTCAAAATGCAACACAAACCAAAAGATGAATCCAGTGAGATTCCATGGTTGGAATGGAACAAGTAAATAAAATAAATAAATGGGACAAGTAACAAATTGTGAGGCTGGAATGGAATGGAATGGAATGGAACAAGTAAAATAAATAAATAAATAAGATAAATAAATGGGACAAGTAACAAATTGTGAGGCTGGGTGGTACCTCTTACACGTACTTAGACAAGCCTGTGGTCGTCTTCAGGGCAAAGAAGGAAACTGATCACTGTTGTTTCTTACATGTCATAGTCTGTGTTCCAATGAATGACTTTGATATTCCCCTGTCACAAAGGGAAAAAAAGATCTCTTGAGCACCTTCACCCTGGGCATTTAGCTGTTGAACAAAATCTTTACTTGGCTCTGAGAAGTAGCTACTCTTTCCAGTTAGAAATCCATGTTAGCAGTTATTTGACAAAGATGCTTCTCGTAGCCTCAAAATAAAATATGTACATTTGGCTGCCCCATGCCTCCGTGAGGAAAGGAAAGCAAATTTTCCCTCCTCCCATCACCAGTGAAGGAGTCTCTCCAAGAGGTTTTGCTGCTCAGTATTTCATTGGCAGACTGGTGAAGTGGGCTAAAGGTTCGGGAGGAGAATGGAGTAGACAATAAGAGGTTATGTACTTTCTATAGGGTAAAGTAAAAATTTTTTAAATTAATCTTTTAATCTCAGCAGAACAAATATTTTTCTTATGCATCATAATATTTCAAATTGAAATATTTGGGGGCTTGCATTGTCTGCAAAATCTCTTCAACTAACATCTCCAATTTGCTAAGAGAAAGTCTAGTTTTTTTTTTCTTTTATTTTTTAATTTTTTTTTTCTTTGATTTTTATTAGTTGGAGGCTAATTACTTTACAATATTGTAGTGGTTTTTGCCATACGTTGACATGAATCAGCCATGGATTTACATGTGTTCCCCATCCCGATCCCCCCTCCCGCCTCCTCTCTGGGTCTTCCCAGTGTACCAGCCCTGAGCACTTTTCTCATGCATCCAACCTGGGCTGGTGATCTGTTTCACCCTTGATAGTGAAAGTCATTTTAAAATGTATGTAAAACTTCCTAGATTTCTTCCTAGACTTCTTTTTCTTCCCCTTCTTTTTTTCTAAAGAAATTTTAACATCCCTTGTGGGCTTTGAACTCATTTAATCAAAAGATACCTGCAGATTTTATTACCTTCCTGATGATACTATTTGACTGTAGTTTGTTTTTTTGTTTTTTAATACAAAGACCCTATCATAAAGCATGAATGGAGTTTGTTGCTATCAGCAGTAGATGGAACTGGGAGAAGAAAGGCAGAACTAGGGCTGGGAAAACCAATTAAGAGAACAGGAGTATAAAACCAGATCACAGAGGACTTTCCTGGTGGCCCAGTGGCTGAGACTCCATGCTCCAGTACAGGGGGCCTGGGTTCTATTATTGGTCAGGGAACTAGATCTCACATGTCGCAGTTAAGACCTGGAGCAGCCAAATAATTAAATATTAACAACAGATCGTAGAGCAAAAGAGTAGGAGTAAAGGAGATGCAAGCCCCCTCGTAGGTATTGGAGAGCCCCTAATACCAGGTTTGCCTCTGCCTCAAGTCTTCATACTACGCAGAGCTAGACATGCGCACCACACAGATTCATGTTCCAAACTGGCATAGACTGACCAAAACTGTCTTGGGAAGCATCTGCCTTGCACCAGGACAACAGTTTAAGTTAGTTGGTTTGGTCAAGAGAGCAGTTAATTTAGTACAAAAATGTCAGCCTGGTTGTTTGAAATTCCTAAATCAACCCATTCAAAGTGAAGGAAATGATAGTCTGCATAAACTGTCTAAATAGGTTTTAGGTCCGGTAATCCCAATAAAAGAGCTATGAAATTTATTTGAAAAGCAATAAAGCATATACAAATGTCAGATATTATTACTATGCCATAATTTTCCTGTACTTCCATTATTGATTCATTTATGTTAGTATCACATTTCCAGTTTAGGCAAGAAAGTCTAAACTGCCATATTCTAGAAAATGTACATTTTGGTATCCACACTACTTTTCTTTAGCATGCAAATAAAAGTGTATCAATTGCCCTTATTGACAGTAACAGATTTCTTAGGATCTTTGGTCTACAAGCAAACTAATTGGCCTTGAATCCATTCTAACAACATTTTAATTATTCACTAGTTCACTAGTTAATACTTAAGAGCAACTTCAACTTTAAAATGTCAATAAGAGCATGTCCTGAGTTGTTCAATACACATATAATAATTTCATACAATATTCATATCAACCTAAATTTTCTCTATCTTTATAAATCGGTCTAAAATATTTTTATATTCAGAAAATAACATTAAAATTCTAAAAATTATGAGTAACATCCTTTGCATGTTAAATATGCAGATTTTCTGAGCACCCTGTTTTTTAAATATCTTATTATTGAGAGAGTTTGCTTTCTGAAAAAAAGGTTTCCTTTAAGTAGGCCATCTTTAGAATTTGTTACAATATTGCTTCTGCTTTATGGTTTTAGAGGCACATGGGATCTTAAGCTCCTTGACCAGGGATTGAACCCATACCCTGTGCATTGAAAGGCAAGGTGTTAACCACTGGACTACCAGGGAAGTTCTTTGTTTTTTCATTTAGCCTGAGACTACCTGTATCAATTTTTAAGAATCAGTTGAAAAACATCAGTAAAAAATCTAGTTCCTATTGTGCATAGAACTATACCGTGGGGGCTATAAAGTGAAAGTCACTCAGTTGTGTCTGACTCTTTGAGATCCCATGGACTATAGCCCTCTGTCCGTGGAATTCTCCAGGCAAGAATCCTGGAGTGGGTTGCCATTCCCTTCTCCAGGTGATCTTCCAAACCCAGGGATCGAACCTAGGTCTCTCACATTGCAGGCAGATTCTTTACCATCCGAACCACCAGGCAAGCCCTGGTATATATACCAGAATAGATACTGGTATAAAGGATACAGATGTGGTAAAACCACATTCTGTCAGTGCACTGTTCATGTCCCCATGGAACCCTTTACCGCAACCACTGGATGAGGTAAACAACTGGAAACAAAACAAACAAAAGGTAGAAAGGGCACTAGACCGCAACAGAACATGTGTCTGTCTTGGGTTGGGATCTCCAGATGAGGGTATTTGTAAAAAGTATGTGTTTTGGGGAGTGGGGAAGTAGGGCTGAAGGGAAGTCCTACAGAAGGTTACTTTAGCTCAGTATTTTCTTTTATTTTTTTAAGTTTACAAAATAATTTGTATGATTTTTTTCCCCCTTACACAGAAGTAACAATGAAACCTAACTGATGAGTACTGAATCTCTTTGAATAGTTACCAAATAAAATACATGCATATAGAAATGTACAATTTTAGACTTTCTTACTAGTAAGAGAGAGTTTCTACTAATATTCCTAGGGGTCTTATCAAATTCACCTATAATACTATCTGGCCCTGTTGCTTTTGTGAGGGTGTAGCTCTTTGACAATTTTCTCATTTCTTCTACAAAACTCTGATTGTTGAGATTTTCTAACTCTTCTGGAATCATTTATGGTAAATTTGGAAAGTTTCTAGAAAGTTATTCATTTTTATCTAGGTTTCCAAATCATTGGAATGTATCTCACTCAGTCATCTTTAATGTTTCTTTCAATGTGGTTATTTCTCCTTTATCATTTAAAATTTTGTGTATCTGGGCTTTCTCTACATGTTTCTTAAAAGTCTCTAGGAATTTTGGTGGGGGGTGAGGAATTCATTTTCCAGTGTTGAATGTTACATGCTGAATTTTCTTGGAACATGGAATTCTTAACCAATGACCAAACACAAAGCCAGGTGTAAATAACAACTTAGTTTATAATAAAAGTGACACTTAAACTGGGAAAATGGACAATTTGTCAAATTATGTTGAGTGAGATAACTATTGATACATTTGTAATGAATCTTCACATCTAACTACCACTCATTGAAATAAACTCCAGGTAAATTCAGAGTTATTCTTAAAATGTATTTCAGAACAAAACATTGTAGAATATTTCTCCAACTTTAGGATAAGGAAAAAAAAAAAAAAGGTCAGAAAAGCCATAAAGGAAAATACTGGTAAATTTGTCCAATTAAAAATTTTAGTATAGCAAAAGACACCATGAGTAAAATTGTTACATGACAAGGAGAAAACATTGCTACATGTTTAAAAGACTAATAATTAGTATCAAGTGCATTTTGAAAGTGAAAGTGAAAGTGCCCAGTGGTGTCTGACTCTGCGACCCTGTGGACTATATAGTCCATGAAATTCTCCAGGCCAGAATACTCGAGTGAGTAGCCTCTCCCTTCTCCAGGGGATGTTTCCAACCCAAGGATCAAACCCAGGTCTCCCACATTGCAGGCGGATTCTCTACCAGCTAAGCCTCAAGTAAAGCCCAAGAATCCTGGAGTGGAATCAAACCAGGGTCTCCTGCATTGTAGGCAGATTCTTTATCAACTGAGCTATCAGGGAAGCCCCTAGTGTATATTGAATTCCTAAAATTAATAAGGAAATCTCAAAAAATCTATTTAAAAGAAGGCAAAAGCTATTTTTAAAATTTACAGAAGATAAATGATAAGTAATGAAATTTATTCAAATTTGCTGTCATCTGAAACATACAAATTAATAGTATACCAATTTTTGCCTATCAGATTGTTGAAAATTAAAATAAATGGAAGTATCAAATATTTAACCAGGAACTAATGCATAATATATATGGGTTAATATATATAATGCATATACGGGTAACTCTGATGGTAAAGAATCTGCCTTCAATGCAGAAGACCTGGGTTCGATCCCTGTATTGGGAAGATTCCCTGGAGGAGGGCATGGCAACCCACTCAAGTATTCTTGCCTGGAGAATCCCCACGGACAGAGGGGCCAGGCGGGCTACAGTCCATGAGCTTGCAAAGAGTCGCACAAGAATGAGTGACGGAGCACCCAGTGCATAATATAAAATATGTGGGGGGTGGGGAGTGAATCTGGAAGAACAATTTTTAAAAGTGCATATAACCTTTGATTCAGCAATTTTCCCACCCTAAAAATGTACTTAGATATGTTCACAAGATGTTCAATATCAGTTATATAGGGATGTAGTGTTACAATATATACTGTATCCATAATATGAAATACTGGTAGTCATTAGAAGGAGGTAGAAAGAGCTTCATGCAATGATGTATAGAGCTCTACAAGATCTATTGTTAGGTGAAAAAGCAAGTTGAAGAATGGTTTGTCTATATATTATGATCACATGTGTGTAACACAACCAACCAAGATGGAATTTGTGTAGTGTGTAATATATATATATATATGTCTGTGTGCGTTTTTTTTTAAAAGACAAGAAGGATGTTCATCAAAATGTTGACATTTTCTCCTCTAGGTAAACGAGTCAGATTGGGAAGCACAAAGATATTCACATTTCCATCCTTTTATTTTTTGTATTTTATAATATTTGAATCATTTACAATAAGAATGTATTTACATTTTAGTAGCATCATTTTTTAAAGGCAGTAAATATTTTAAAAAAATAGATGGTATGGACATGCCTATTTGTATATAGGTGCATATGTCAGGGGTGGGTATGATGAACAATTACTTGTAACCCATTTTTACTCAATCAGGAGACTCTTCCATAATTCGGTGAAATACTTTGTAGTCCAGAACAGATCCTTCAATAAGAAACAAATGTTTAAATCCTTTCTCTCTTCTCTCTTTCATACACATATACACACAAATCCACGTATTAATTTATTCCCTAGGTGTTTGTTGAGTACGGACCTACTTCTAATTCTGTTTTAAGTGTGATGACACTTTCTCATCACCCTGTGCAGGTAAAAATATGCATTTTCTCAGACTTTCTGGGTCACCATGCCAGCTTATAGGACAGCATCGCTCTGCTGTTGTCTTTAAGGAGGGATGACTTCAGGCAATTTTAGGCAAGCAGTTTTTTCCCATCCCACATCCCCTTCAGGTTCCAACTGCGTAGATGGGACTGAAAGAAACAGGGTTAAGCCAAGGGAGAGGTCAGGGGGTATCTATATGATGGTGTGTGCAGTTTTACTATGTAATTTATAATAAATGTATATTTGGTCTTTGTCCAAAATTTTAGCACAGAGCCCCTAAAACCTTTGGAATAACCTAACTGATGAGAGTGCAAAGGTGTCTGCAAAGATGTCTTTTATTAAGTTAATGAGACTACTCTGGGACTGTATATAAAGGTGGGAGCTGAATGCCAGCAGAATCAACTACATGATTAAAAGGTTGGGACTTTGAGTACCAACCCCTAACCTCCGGAGAGTGAAGAGGGGCTGGAGGGTTAATCATTGCCAATGGCCAATGATTTCATCAGTTGTGCCTATGTAATGAAGCATCCACAAACCCCCAGATGGTCAGGTTTGTAGAGAGCTTCCAGGTTGGTGGGCATGAGGAAATTTGAGGACAATGGCAAAGGGGAGGACATGGAAGCCCCCACACCCTTTCCCTATGCTTATGCATATCTTCCATCTAGCTAGATTTGAGCCATACCCTTTTACCATAAACTGGTGAATCTAGTAAGTAAAATGTTTCTCTGAGTTCTGTGCCACTGTAGCAAATTAATGGCCCAAGAAGCTGAAGTGGGGTGTGTGTGGGGGCAGGGGGGTGGTCCTAGAACTCTGATCTATAGCCTGTGGATCTTGAACAGAGGTGATAGCCTGCACTTAAAAGCAGCATCTGAAGTGAGGGTGGGGGACAGTCTTTAGAACTGAACTCTTAAACTGTGGGATCTGGGACGTCCCTAGAGGTCCAGCAGTTAAGAATCCGCCTGCCAAAGCAGGGGACATGGATCTGACCCCTGGTCTGGGAAGAACCCACATGCCACAGGGCAACGAAGCCCATGCACCGCAATACTGAAGCCCGCACACCTATAGCTGGTGATCTGCTACAAGAGAAGTCTCCACAGTGAGAAGCCGGTGCGCCACAATGAAGAGCGTCCACCGCTCTCCGCAGCTAGAGAAAGCCTGTGCCCAGCAATGAAGACCCAGCACAGCCCCCCAGAATAAATAAATAAATATTTTTAAAAACGGATATAAGATGTGGGATCTGACACTATCTCTGACACTGAGTTGAGCTGTAGGACAATCAACTGGTCTCTGAGAAGTGACCGGTGGAAACCCCTGCACACACTGGAATTGGAGGTGCCAAGTCACAGTAGCTCAGCCATGCCACTCTGGCTGCAGAAAAGAACCAGCCAGATATATGTTTATACATTGCTTTTTTGTGGAGGGTAACTAGTAGATTATCACAAGAAGGAAACAAGACATGGGACAAATCATCCCAAAGTGTCATCCACAGGTGTGTGGCTTAGAGAGCAATGATCATATAAGCAAAAGGACATGCAAACTCAAGAAGCAACGTCCTTGCATTAGGAAGCCCGGGGTCATCCTTTCACCATGCCACTTTCAGACAACTGCTGCCCCCCGCTCAGGGCCTCTGCCCAGCATGAGTTGGGGCGCTGGACTGGCCCTCCCACACATAAGACAGCACATACTGTGCACTGCCTGCCACCTCCTCCTGCCTGTACATCTATACATTCAACTGATCAGATGCGGAGTCTCAAAAGTGTTTCCAGTGTACTGGGCTCTCAGTTTTCTGACCCCCAACTTGTCCCTTTTATTTATTTATTTTAGAATTTCTTCTCTTTTTTTGTCCCTCTCTTTTGATAACAGTGCATCTTTTCAGATGACGGCATCACAGGAAGTAGTAGCTTTCCAGTCCTTATCACTTGCTGCTGCTGCTGCTAAGTCACTTCAGTCGTGTCCGACTCTGTGCGACCCCATAGACGGCAGCCCACCAGGCTCCCCCATCCCTGGGATTCTCCAGGCAAGAACACTGGAGTGGGGTGCCATTGCTCTCTCCGAAAGCCATTGAAAACAAGTTAAAACACATCTTTATGATGGTAAATTCATTACTGTCAATAACCAAACTCACTGTTGGCTTGTATTTGTAACTTCAAGAAATTTTTCTCAGAGCTTTACCAGCACATGATGTTCTGTGTTTTGATTGGCTCAGTCTGATTTCTTTCAGCTCTGAAACAAATTCGCTGCATTAAGACAGCCTCATTGCTAACCACAAAAAGATCGTTCCATTCATAAGCGAGTTGTACTTCTGCACGTGTGCCTTACTTTTGCACAATTGTTTCATAGTGATTGAGTTGCAACGAGGGAAACCATTTTACTCTTATTTTCATTCAACTACATCACATGAGAAAAAGAAGATTCTATCAATACTATGTCTCTAAGGTCAAAATTTCAAGAGAGTCCTTGATCAGAGATGTATGTACAAAATAGCCTGCTTCTGGCACTCTGACTAGAGGCGGAATTTGTTGTTGTTGTTTGGTTGCTAAGTCGTGTCCGACTCTTTTGCAGCCCCATGGACTGTAGCCCATCAGGCTCCTCTGTCCATGGGATTTCCCAGGCAAGAATACCAGAGTGGGTTCCATTTCCTTCTTTGAGGGGGGATCTTCCTGATCCAGGGATCGAACCCACATCTCCTACATTGGCAGGCGAGCCATCAGGAAAGCCCATAAATTAACCCAGTTCTAGCAAATAAGATACAATGGCAAAATTGTAATGGGATTAGCAGAAGTATTTCCATTCACTTGATGGGATGTGAATGCATGATGATGTATTTGGAAGAGGTTTGGTATTTTTCTGTGGTATTGGATGTACAAATGCAACAAGCTCCTCTCTAACTCCACCCTGACTTGATTTGTTTTTCCATATTTGGGCCTGATAGTCTCAAAGAAGTTATAATACATCCATGTGAAGTGAACCATATCATAATTGGCCCAAGTAATGGATGGTAAAGTGGGTCTGACCAGGGAAATCTGGATTAGAAAACCTAATACTATAGAGGATAACCTTGAAGTTCAAAAGCTATAGCTGGATCCTTCTATGGACATAAAAGTGATGAACATCCAAACATTATATTTTAATTTATTTAGGGGATGCATATTATTGAGTTATTTATATTCTTCAGTTCATAGCACATTATCATCAGTGATCTCAGAAAAATCTTCCCTCTTTATGTTTTATTTCATTCAGTCAATAAATATTTATGAGGTACATGCTATGTGCCAGGTAATATTCTGGGCAGTGGAGTTACAACCAAGAACAAAACAAAGCAAAACAAAATCTTTGCTCTTGTGGTATTTACTTTCTAGCAGGGTTAGACAGACAATAAATAATAAAATAATAAATTACACAGTATGATAGAAAGTGGTGCATGGTATGAAAAATTTGATACAGTACTTCCCAAATAAGATGTAAACAAATGCAAATCCTAAGATCTGAGTGCTGGAGAGTCAGGAAACTTAGCTTGCAATTGCAACCACAGAATTGGCTACATAAGAAAGTGCTTAATTCCTAGGACAGAAGAACTTAAAAGAGAACAAGTGAATACAAAGGTAGAAACTTGGAAAGACATGTTCTGTTTCAGCAGTTCTTAAGAGTTCCAAAATATTTTAGCGTTACACCTAACCCAACTCTTCAATAATCTTAAAAGGATATTGCTTAATTGCTGTCTACAGTTACTTTTAGATAATCTTAGAAGGGCATTGCTTAATCACTGACTATAGTTACTTTTATACCATAATGTAATTTTTTTTCTGTTCTGAAAACCAGACAACTTTAACCAGATCTTAAGCTTAAATTCCAGACCACCCTGCCAAACGTGAAAAAGACCCATTTCAACTATTGCTAAATGCAATGTTGACAGAAATGCAGAATGGAAAGCCTTTTTTTCATGGCCTCTACTCCAAAATAAGGTGCCCCTTATGTCTCCAGCATGCCTGGGAAGCAACACTCATTCAAAGGTCCTATCTTATCTGTCTCCCCCACTACCTATGAACTCCTTGAAAGCAGGAACTGTGTTTTATTTGTTTTGGATGATTTGGAATCTAGCTCAGTGCTGGTATATAATGATCAATTTTAAAATACTTAAATAATGAGTATTAAAGACAGCATATTAAAAGGCAGATACATTACTTTGCCAACAAAAGTCCATCTAGTCAAAGTTCCGGTTTTTCCAGTAGTCATGTATGGATGTGAGAGTTGGACCATAAAGAAGGCTGAGCACTGAAGAACTGATGCTTTTAAACTGTGGTGTTGGAGAAGACTCTTGTGAGTTGGACTATAAGGAGATCAAACCAGTCAATCCTAAAGGAAATCTACCCTGAATATTCATTGAAAGGACTGATGCTGACGCTGAGGCTCCAATACTTTGGCCACCTGATGCGAAGAGCTGACTCATTAGAAAAGACCCTGATGCTGGGAAAGATTGAGGGCAGAAGGAGAAGGGGATGACAGAGGAGGAGATGGTTGGACAGCATCACTGACTCAGTGGGCATGAGTTTGAGCAAGCTCTGGGAAATGGTGAAGGACAGGGCAGCCTTGCATGCTGCAGTCCATGGGGTTGCAAAGAGTCAGACATGACTGAACAACAAAAAAGAATGAATAAATAGACATTTTATAATGGTGCTGGGCTTGTTTTCATAGCGATATGTTATGTTACTGAAAGGGTTGCTTAAAAGTTTAAATTTCTTGTTAAAAATTGAAAGACACAAATATTTTAGATGGCCTCTGCATATCAGATCTTTAAATCTTTGGTGTTTAAAAGTGATGCTTTTCATAGTTTGCTCTTGGAGTCCATGCCTGTCTTGTCTTTCCTGCTCAGCTATAAACAGGAAAGAGCTTCATCCTTAGTGTCTGACCTGATTACTGACTCAGTCCTGACTGATGCTGGAGACTCATGTACATCAGTGTGTGTGTGTGTGCATTGAGGTGAGATGAAATGGAAGTGAGGTGATGGTGGAAGGGGAAAACGTGAAATTAGTCTGGCGGTATGGGATGTGACTGGGGTGAACTAAGGGTGTCTCTCTGTCCACTAAGGTATTGTCTGCTTGGTTCATATAGCTGAACTTCTGGTTAGAGACTGTAGGAGATGCCATGATATGTCATCCACATCCTCCCTTCACGAACTGTCTTTAACCAAAGGGACCTGCCTTGCCCAAGGTTATAACCTGTTGTGGGCTGTCCATACCCAAGGGCTGATCAATGTGGGAGCAAAAGACCTGGCTCCTTGCCTCATTTGGAACATGTCTGAATGGTCACTGAAACTTCAGAGTTCGCTGTGGGTTTTGGATGAGACCTCTGTTGTCATTTAGTCACTAAATTGACTTTGTGCAATCCCATGGGCTGAAGCCCGCCAGGTGCCTCTGTCGATAGGATTTTTCAGGCAAGAATACTAGAGTGGGTTGCCACTTCCTACTTCAGGGGTCTTCCTGACCCAGAGATTGAACCCATGTCTCTCACTTGGCAGGCAGATTCATTACCACTGAACCACCTGGGAAGCCCTGGGTGAGACCTTTATTACAATGGTGTTACAATTGTACTTCTCCCTCTGATGCATCCTGCTTCCCTCGTATTCTTACAGGTGTTGTTCCTAAGACATTCTCCCCAAAACTTCCTGCCCGCAAATCTCCACCTCCATTCGTTTTCTTGGAAAGTTGTCCCATGAAAAAGCATCACTTCTAGTCCAGAAAGTCCCCCAAGTCAAAAGCTTGTTTCAAATTTTGGCTCTCTGCTGATAATTAGAATACTTGTGAAGACCTTACCTGTCCCCTCCCACAGATATTTGGATCCTACTCACCGTAACTTTAGCAGATGGACCAAGAGACCATTTGAAAAATGTAAAACCACCACCTGTAAGTTTCTAAAAATGTAATTTACCTATAGGTTATACCACTGAGCCCCTTTTAGTAACAAAACTGGCCAATCAGGCACTTTGGACACTGTGATTTGATCTTCCGTGTACCAGTTTGGGGTTTGATTGGCATTCTGGATTAACACAAATCATGACTGAATTTATAGTCATCTCCCCTTCACGATGACCACATCTACCTTCCTTTGCTGAGCTCACAAGGATGGTAACATCTAACTTTCTCTACTACATTGCACTGACATGTATTCATATACAAAATAATATTTAAAAAATATATTTTTATTATATTTATCTGACTTCACCAGGCCTTAGCCGTGGCATGTGAGAACTTTGATCTTTGTTGCCACATTCATGATTTTTTTTTTCTTTTAGTTGCAGCATGTGGGATCTAGTTCCTTCAGCAGGGACCAAACCTGGGCAGCCTGCATTGGGAGCATGGAGTCTTAGCCACTGCACCACCAGAGTAGTCCCTTTGATATAATATTTTGATATAACCCAATGTCTCTATCCTCCTTTCCATGGA